>NC_044038.1:228038177-228387075 GCF_901765095.1 Microcaecilia unicolor | reverse complement strand
CCCTCCCTCCCGCCGAAGTCTGGCTACGCCCCTGCTCTGGGTAAGTCACTTAACCCTCCATTGCACCAGGTACAAATAAGTACCTGTATATACCCACATAAACCATTTTGAATGTAGTTGCAAAAACCTCAGAAAGGCGGTATATCAAGTCCCATTTCCCTTTCCCTTATGACATCACAATATCAGAAGTGAGCCAAGTATCGGCCAATCAAGCCATTGTGACATCACTGATGAGGTTGGCTCTTATTGGTGGAATGAGTGGAGGAGTAGCCTAGTGGTTAGTGCAGTGGACTCTGATACTGGGGAACTGGGTTCGATTCTGCAGTTCTTTGTGACTCTGGGTAAGTCACTTAACCCTCCCTTGCACCAGGTACAAATAAGTACCTGTATATACCCATGTAAACCACTTTAAATGTAGTTGCAAAAACCACAGAAAGGTGGTATATCAAGTTGTCATGTCTTCAGTTTTCTTATTTTCTACTCCTCTTTTCTTTTCACGCCCCCTACCCCCAAAACTTTGGGGGTCTTTTACTAAAGCTTAGCTTGAGATATCTGCAGCAGGACCCATAGGAATAAAATGGGCCCTACTACAGATAACTAAGCTTTAGTAAAATACCCCCTTTGTGATCTAAGAAGGATTTCAAAATTGTTGTATTGACATAAATTTATTTTGTCTTTACATATTTGGTCCGTAATTCCTTAACAAGTGTTAATCCTTGTGTAACACTGCTTAAATTATAAATTTAAAAATGATGTATTATTTTACCACAAAGGGATGTAGTTACGAACATGGGCTACTGTTAACATATATTATTTTCCCATTTTATGCAGTTAGACCTAGTTACTAATAACTGGGTTAACAGTAAAATAACATATCTTAATGGTAGTCCATGTTGATATTGTCCCTCATTAACTCCATGTTTATTGGTCTTTGCTTCTGATAACATTTTCAAACTGATGGCAGCCCTTCTGGCTTCATAGTTCCACCACCAACCACCAAATTACACCAAAACAAATCTTGGTTTTAGACACTGCCCTTGCGTCAAACCAAACCTGTTGTTGTTATAAAATCACACAATAAGTTACCTTCTTCGGGTTCAAGTGCAACAGATTTCGAATCCTTCCAGATGCCATTGATCCGTCTCCCATTGTACAAGGTGGAAGATGCATTGAAATGTACCTCCACGTCCATATTTTCGGAGGTCAGATTCTTGAGAACAAAGATAAGGTCGATGTCTTGGCCAGCCAGAGGAGACTTTTCAAGCTTGAACTCCCCTGACAGTTGAGGTCCTCGTGAAGGTTTTACAGAAGATCTTTCCCGGAGTTTTGCAATGGCTTTATGTAATTCCGTCATGGCATTCCCTGAATATAGCTTGCTTGTAGCCTTTTTAAACACCTCTCGCTCTTTCTCAGAGCCTGGTAGAGAAGAATCTTGACTACAATTTAGCAATAAACACTGGGCATGTGATGATTATTTTTAAACCTCACATCAACTCTGCATGAAATAATGCTGCTTTAGTAATGATCTTGGCGGCTCAACTATCATTTGTCATACCGTTAACACAAACAAATTCACAGGCCAAAAAATATATATATTTTCACGTTGGGGGAATATAAAGCAATAAAGAAAGAACCCTGCACCAAAATTAGATAACATTCTGTAAGACAGTACATATCAAAGGCAATGTAGTAGAAAGGCATCTATGTTCAGTTACCTATAATTTGTCCATTTGTAGACTATGCTATAAAAAAAGGACATACATAATTCTCTTTATAGAATACCAGTGTAGAATATCAAACACACACCTACAAATGAGTCACACCAGCCATAGAGCTTGAGCAATGATCACACCTAAATTGTATTAGAACACGCATAGATAATATTATTCTATAACCTATGTATGAAACTTTATGCCCAGTCCACGCTTTGCCCAGACACTGCCCACAGTGGCGTAGCAAGGGCAGGGTGGTGGGGGCGGTCCGCCCCGGGTGTCAACGGGTGTGGGGGGGTGCTCTGCTGGCGAGTCCCTACCAGCTCCATCCACCCGGCAGCTGTGTGGTGCGGCGCCTCGCGTCTGCGCTGCTGTAAGAGAAGAAAATCGCCTTGTCGGCCCTTTGTCCCGCCCTCGAGGAAATAGGACGTTACATCAGAGGGCGGGATGGGACACAGTGAGGGAAGGGCCGATGAGGCGATTTTCTTCTTTTACAGCAGCGCAGAGGTGGACGGAGCTGGTAGACAGGTGGGGACTGGGTCGAGGGGGGTGCCGTGTCACCGTGTCTCGCTGGGGGGGTGCCGTGTTGCCCTGCAGCTGGAGGGGGGGTGAATGCAGCAGCGATCTGCCCTGGGTGGCAGTGAACCACAGAACGCCACTGACTGCCCATATGAATACCCGCCTTCAAACTACATGCCATCACGTTCAGTCTACTAAGGACTGCTTTTACTAAGTGGCAGTAAGCCCAATGCGGGCTTACCATTCGCTACACAGGAAGTACCACCGGGCTACCGCAGCAGCCCGGTGATATGTCCCACCCCTAGTGTGCTACAAAAATGTATTTATTTTTGTAGCACTGGAGTGTATTCGGTGGTAATCAGGCAGTGCCAATCACTGCCTGGTTACCGCTGGGTTAACACGGAAGCTTTACTTGCCACACGGCCATTCACTGTAGGAAGTCGAGACTTCCCTTTTACCAGCTGCGGTAAAAGGGGACCGCGGAGTGAGTGTAAACCCCCTTGGGCCGCAGCTTGGTAAAAGGAGCCCTGATTAATAGAACAGCTTATCGCTGGAATATTAGCTTTATACACATTCCTGGCACCTAAATCTCGGAGCCTTCCAAACTGATGCACGTTGAACGCACGTAGGTCCTACACACCTTAGTAAAAGGGCCCCTTTATTAATAGATTAAGACCTCCCAGAAATTGATCATAAAATGCCCGACATGGCCATGCTTTCGCCAGTATGAAATGGCTGCATCAGGGGCAGTGGTTCACCAGCTGATATAAAATTCCAAAAATAGCCCGGCTGGTGTAACTGTTAAAACATAGAAAGCTAGATTCTGGGATCAGTCTCTCATAAAGATGCTGTGATTGCAGTGAAAGCCATGTCGGGCATTTTATGTGAAATTTCTGGGAGCTTTTAGTCTATTAATAAAAGCTGATTTTTACAAGGTCTGCCTTGTTGATTCAGTGGCGCTCCTAGAGGGGGGGCGGTGGGTGCGGTCCACCCCGGGTGCACGCCGCTGGGGGGGGGTGCCGCGCGCGCGCGCGCCTGTCCGTCGTTCGTTCCATGCTCCCTCTGCCCTGGAACAGGTTACTTCCTGTTCCAGGGCAGAGCGGGAGCATGGAACGAACGAAGGACAGGTGCGCGCGGCGGCCCCCTCCCCCAGCGGCGTGCACCCGGGGGGGTTCTTTCGCAGGGGGTTCCTTTCACCGGGGGGGGGGGGCTACATCGGCGATCCACCCCGGGTGTCAACACCATTGCGTTGATTTATCTTCCATGTTGGATTTGGCGGACCATCTGCCTTGCTGCTGTTTGTATCCCGAAAGCCTGACTGGCTGGGATACCTCCAGAACCAGGTTTGGCAACCGCTGTGCTAATAATTAGTTATAATATAATAATAATTATTATTATTACTATTAGCTGATAATTAGTCTTGACCACATTATCTGGCAACAGATTCCGTAGTTTAAGCGACTTTACCTTCCTTGTATTTATAGGTCTCGGTTATATCCTCTCGGTCATCGCTGCCAACAGCTTTGGTACTTATGAATTTACCGATTTCTTTGGCATCATTGTAAACTCTTTTTTTAGTTCCGTCCTCGTTTTTAATCCAGACGGCGTAGTCCGCGTTCACCTTTGCAAACATAAAAGCGGTGTCATAGGCGAGGTCCACGTCGCCTTCTTTAATGGCTGCGACCGAGGAAGGGCCGCAGCAGTAGATTCCTGAAGTGTCAGAACGAATAAAAGAGTAGCATGTGTTTATTTCGTTTTATTTTATTTCTTACATTTGTATCCCCACATTTTCCCACCTATTTGTAGGCTCAGTGTGGATTACATACCCTGTTTCTCCGAAAATAAGACCTAGTAGAGGTTTTGCTGAATTGCTAAATATAAGGCCTCCCCCGAAAGTAAGACCTAGCAAAGTTTTTGTTTGGCCCCGATGGGTGCCCACTCTCTCCCACCCAGGGGCGTAGCCAGACACCCAAGTTTGGGTGGGCCTGGACCCAAGGTGGGTGGGCAGCACTCTGCCTTGTCCTACAAGTGATTTGGTTTTTCCCTCTCTTGCCTGCATACCATATGGTCTTTCAAACATCCCCTCTCCCCCGTATACCTTTTAAATACCAGATTTTCACCGGCAGCAAAAAGATGGGAGTTTTGGGCTGGTGGGGCTTGGGGTCCCTGCCAGCCACATTATAGGTATGCTGCTACTTGGTGGGCCTGAACCTAAAGTGGGTGGGCCTGGGCCCACCCCAGCCCACCCTTGGCTACGCCACTGCTCCCACCAGAAGCTCACTATTTGGCAACTAGCCACCCAGCCCAGTTCCTATTAGTGTGGAGGTAGTGATGGCGATATGGTACTGTGTTGTGGTTTAATAGGGGAGGTTGTTTGTTTGTTTTGTGTCCTTGTGAGAGCCGGTCGTCTATAACACAAAGCAACGCATTCTTTTCCTCGTTCTTCCTCTTTCAGGGGCCATCGTTGGGATTTTTTTTTTTGGTATGTGTAATCGTTTGGTCCTCTAGTGTGGTGCATTTGGGTATGGCTTGTACCGTGTTTCGCCGAAAATAAGACATCCCCTGAAAATAAGACCTAGTGCATCTTTGGGAGCAAAAATTAATATAAGACACTGTCTTATTTTCGGGGAAACACGGTAGTACCGGAGAGGCCTTTGCAGGCTCCGGTGTGAACAAATACAGGGTGATGTTGTGGTAAGATCGAGTTCATGTGGCACAGCGTTAACTTTGGCACCCAGTTGGGCTGAAGGGGTCCTGCAGGAATTTCGCCATGTCAGTCTGCCACCCACGTGCTAAAAAGTATTTTTTTTATTTTTTTTTGCACAGGGAGCATATCTGGGAACAGAGAGTGTCGTGTCCTGCACTAACCCCCGGATTCTAAATAGCAGGCCTAAAGCCGTGCACCGAAATCCAAGCGTATTCTATAACAACGCACGTAACTTAAATGGCTTAAAAAGCCAATCAGCGTTGTTAACAGCACTTAACAATCAATAATGAGCACTAACTGGCAATAATTAAAATTGACATGCATAACTTGCTAGGCGTATTCTCTAATGCACTACGCCTAAATTCTAATGCACACAAGCAAAAAGGGGTGTGGCTATGGACAGGGAAATAGATGTTTCATGGGCATTACAAAATGTACGCACAAAGTTACAGAATATGGCCCAGTGCATGCAGATCTGCATGCGGGGATTTATGCCACATTTTCATTGATGTAAATAGAGGCAAGTAGTTTTAGGCGCTAGGACAGTGATGGCGAACCTATGGCACGCGTGCCTTCACCTCAGCCAGAGTCGCCTCCCAATTCCACGGTCCCCTCTCCCCTCTCCCTCCCTCCCTCCGAGTTCCAGAGTCGTCCCTCCCTTCCTCCCTCCCTCCCCTCCTTCGAGTTCCAGGCCCCGTCCCTCCCTCCCTCTGAATTTTAAAAGTCATCTCTTGACTTACCTCATCGGGGACAGGTTACGGCGGCTGGCAGCAGCTCTAAAATGCATGCAGGCTCAGCCCTTCTCTCTCTCTCTCTGAGCTCTGGTCCCACCCTCATTTCCTGATTCCGCAAGGGTGGGACCAGAGCTCAGAGAGAGAGATAAGGGCCGAGCCTGCACATATTTTAACATTGCTGCTGGCCGCCATAACCTGTCCCCGACGAGGTAAGTCAAGAGGACTTTTAAACAGGGCTTTTTTTTGAGGGGGTACTTGGGGGTACTGAGTACCGGCACCTTTTCCATTGTCTGCTAAAATTGACCCATGGACCCCAAGTTTTAATGAAAGAGCTCAGGCTCTACACACCAATTCTGCCTTGTCATAGGTTCTGTGACTGGTTGCAGGGGTCCTGGCTATGGTGGGGAGGGTCCCTCAGTGATTACTCCCACCCTTAAAGAGTGGCCTAGCATTTGAGTACCGGCACCTTTTTCACTAGAAAAAGTGCACTGCTTTTAAAATTCGTGGGGAGGGAGGGAGGGGGCCTGGAACTCAAAGGAAGGGAGAAAGGGACGACGACTCTGGAACTCGAAGGGAAGGAGGGAGAGGGGAAAGGGGACCCTGGAACTCGGAGGGAGGGGGCCTGGAACTCAGAGGGAGGTGGAGGGGGGACAAGGGAGGGGGAGGGGGGATGAGGGAGGGGGGAATGGCACTTTGTGATAAATAATTAGATTTTGGGTTGCTGTTTGGACACTCAGGCCCTCATGATCAAAAGCAAACTCCGGCGCTAGAGGCTGTTAACGCCATGCAAGCGCCGGAGTTTGCTGCCGACCCATGATCAGAGCCCTCGAGCACCTGAAACAACTCACTCGAGGGCTCTTAGCACAAGTAGCATGCAAATGCATGCTAAACAGGGCTTCGAGCGCAATTAGCTTGCAAATGCATGCTAATCAGCGCTTAACGCATTCATCCCCAATGATCAGTGGCCAGCGCGACAAAGATTTGGTCACTGGCTGTGGCAAAATCAACGCCAGCTCTGAGCTGGCGTTAGACTTTGCGGATCATTGGGGAGGAATGGTGAGCCCTGTCCAGCATGCAGTTGCATGCTGGCAGGCTCCTGTTCCCCCCCAAAGCAAACGCAAACAGGGGACTGGAGGTCCGGAGGACCTCCGGTCCCCCCAACAATCCGACCCCTTCCATGCTCAGGGAGGGCTGGAGATCCGGTGGGTCTCCAGCCCCCCCCCCCCCCCGAACCCCCATAAATCCTGGTGGCCGCCTCCGGCCAAACGCTATCCCACCCTCCCTCCCACTCAGCGACGGGGGAGGGGGGGGGCTGGAGGTTCGGTGGGTCTCCAGCCCCCCAAACCCCAAGAAATTGTTGTGGCCGCCACCCTGTTATCCATCCCCTCTCCCAGCGTTCAGAATCCCTGGTGGTCCGTGGTCATCCACCCTCCCTGCCGGCCCCCCTGGCTGGCCCCCCCTACCTTTTGTTGGAGGAGGGACGCAGCCTGCCTGCCTCCCTCCTCTTCCCGTCGACGCCGATGCAAAATGGCGGCGCCCAGCCCCGCCCATTGCATCCTGGGATGCGGTGGGCGGGGCTACAGACCATGTAAGGGATGGATAACAGGGTGGCGGCCACAACAATTTCTTGGGGTTTGGGGGACTGGAAACCCACCGAACCTCCAGCCCCCCCCCCCCCCCCGTCGCTGAGTGGGAGGGAGGGTGGGATAGCGTTTGGCCGGAGGCGGCCACCAGGATTTATGGGGGTTCAGGGGGGGCTGGAGACCCACCGGATCTCCAACCCTCCCTGAGCATGGAGGGGGTCGGATCGTCGGGGGACCTACAGCCCCTCCCCCCCCGTCGCTGGATGGGAGGATGGGAGAGGGTTTGCTGGCGGCGGCGGCGGCAGCCTCAACGTTTTCTGGGGGTTTGAGGGGGGGCTGGAGACAACTGTTTGACAGGTTTGGGCTTTTGACAGCCCAGACCTGTCAAACAAGTGCGGAAGGATTGTGCTGAGCGCATGCTCAGGCGCAATTCTCCCGCACTTCAACACGATAATCAAAGATAATAGCGCTGCTTAGATTAGCATGCATTATCTTTGATCATCGATGCAGAAAAGCCCTGCGCTGTCCAGGCACTATTTTTAGGGCGCTGTTTGGAACAGCGCGGGGCTTTTGATCATGAGGGCCTCAGTCTCTGAAATGTTCGCCATCACTGCGCTAGGATATCAATTAAGCATATTCTATATACCACACCTATATATAGGCAACCCGTATAGAATATACTTAGGTGGAAATGTTTTCTGTGTGGATTTTCTAGGCGCCATATTTAAAATTTTCCTCTAATCGGTTATTATAGCTACATCGCTGTGCGCAAACTAATTAGCGCAGGTTTAACGCATAAACTTCTACTGTCTACAAAATAGGCGGCTGAAAGAGCTCATATGCTGAGGACCACACAATAATGTGGCAGCCTATAAACCTTTTCCATGATAAGGGGGTATTACTAAGGATGAGTTATTTGAGAGGAAACTAACATTTTAAGATCTACCTGCGTTGGTCACCATTAAAAATGTACACATTCAAAAATCAGGTGCAACTATCTGTCTGTGTGTTGCACCGTTAACAAGTTTGAAAGGCTAAGTATAGGTCTCCTACTTTCCCTTTGAGAACTGGTGCAGTGTCTAAAGGGTAAGAAAACACTCGCATACTAGTTTGAAAATCATCAAATAATGCAATGCGCTACGTGGTTTAAGTCATAGTATGTAGTACCCTCGCTTTGCTTCAGGGGAGTTGCATCCATGGCCTGCCATCCATTATAAGATGATCCCAGGTCTCTACGGTTGAACCAGGCTTCATTCCATATATGGACATTCCTATACATTAGATAAAAGCAAGTAAAATTACCAAAAAAAGAATATACATAGTAACATAGTAACATAGTAATGTGGAGGGGCATAATTGAACAAAAACGTCTATCTCCTTGGGCATTTATCTCCGAGAACGGGTCCGTGAAGGGGCGGACCGAACCATATTTTCGAAAAAAATAGACGTCCATGTTTTATTCGACAATTTGTGAGCTGGGCGTTTTTGTTTTTCAGTGATAATGGAAAATGAAAGCGCCCAGCTCAAAAACGAATAAATCCAAGGCATTTGTTCGTGGGAGGGGCCAGGAGTCGTAGTGCACTGGTCCCCCTCACATGCCAGGACACCAACCGGGCACCCTAGGGGGCACTTTTACAAAAACAAAAAAAAAGGTAAAAGAGCTCCCAGGTGCATAGCGCCCTTCCCTTGGGTGTTGAGCCCCCCAAATCCCCCTCAAAACCCACCGCCCACAAGTCTACACCATTACTATAGCCCTAAGGGGTGAAGGGGGGCACCTACATGTGGGTACAGTGGGTTTGGGGGGCGGTTTGGAGGGCTCCCATTTACCAGCACAAGTGTAACAGGTGGGGGGGGGTCCACCTGCCTGAAGTCCACTGCACCCCCTAATAACTGCTCCAGTGACCTGCATACTGCTGCCAGGGAGGTGGGTATGACATTTGAGGGTGAAAATAAAAAGTTGTGAAACGGCATATTTTGTGGTGGGAGGGGGTTTGTGACCACTGGGGGAGTCAGGGGAGGTCATCCCCGATTCCCTCCAGTGGTCATCTGGTCATTTAGGGCACTTTTTGGGGCCTTATTCGTGGAAAAACAGGGTCCAGGAAAAGTGCCCTAAATTCTCGCTAAAAACGCATATTTTTCTTCCATTATCGGCGAAAGGCGCACATCTCTGATCGCCCGATAACCACGCCCCAGTTCCACCTTCACCACGCCTTCGACATGCCCCCATCAACTTTGTCCGCATCCACGACGGAGTGCAGTTGAAAACGTCCAAATTCGGCTTTTGATTATACCGCTTTATTCGTTTTTGTGAGATAAACGTCTATCTCCCGATTTGTCGCAATATAGGCGTTTTTCTTTTTCAATTATAAGCTGGATAGTAACATAGTAACATAGTAGATGATGGCAGAAAACGACCTGCATGGTCCATCCAGTCTGCCCAAGAAGATAAATTCATATGTGCTACTTTTTTCTTTGTACTGTCCTCTTCAGTGCACAGACCGTATAAGTCTGCCCAGCACTATCCCCTCCTCCCAACCACCTGCCCCGCCTCCCAACCACCAGCTCTGGCACAGACTCTATAAGTCTGCCCAGCACTATCCCCACCTCCCAACCACCTGCCCCGCCTCCCAACCACCAGCTCTGGCACAGACTGTATAAGTCTGCCCAGCACTATCCCTGCCTCCCAACCACCTGCCCCGCCTCCCACCAGCTCTGGCACAGACTGTATAAGTCTGCCCAGCACTATCCCTGCCTCCCAACCACCTGAGGAAAGGAGAAGACTGCTCAAGGTCTTTCCTTTCCCCTCAGTCTCCTACATAGACTGCACATTCTGAATCAAAGGAAACTTTTCTAACATAGAACTATAGAGCTGGGAGTTTGCATCTCAAATCATTAATAAAAATAACTGGTAAGAGGGGTTTAATTCTGTTTAGATGAACCTTCCTTCTTCAACAGTAGACTTAGGAGAACAACAGAGGATTCCTGATACCTGATAGATAAGCTCAGCTCAGGTGAATAAAGAAAGACCATCAGCACTTTTGGTGGTGAGATTGAAAATACCTAAATTTAATTGTCAGTGTTTATTTATTTTATTTATATATTTATTAGGATTTATTTACCAGCTTTTTGAAAACATTCATTCAAGGTGGTGTACAGTAAGAATAAATGAAACATAAGCAATAGACAATTACAGCAGTAAAAATATTCAAATAACATTACAAAGTATGGAATAGTACACCACTTACAATGTCAACACAGTACATACTAGAACATTTTAACAGAAAGCGTAGGGTATAAGTAAGGAGTGTGGGGGGTTACTCTGGAGAAGGCTTGCTTGCAGGTATCATACTGTGTAATGTCTTTTGGAGAGTTTGTGGTTAGGGATACCCCTTGGGAGGACTCTGCTGCCCGTCTTGTCTTCCGCCAGGGTCGCTTTACTCATACTACCCCTCTCCTCAAGTAGCTTCACTGGCTCCCTATCCGTTTTCGCATCCTGTTCAAACTTCTTGTACTAACCTATTAATGTACTCACTCTGCTGCTCCCCAGTATCTCTCCACACTCGTCCTTCCCTACACCCCTTCCCGTGCACTCCGCTCCATGGATAAATCCTTCTTATCTGTTCCCTTCTCCACTACTGCCAACTCCAGACTTCGCGCCTTCTGTCTCGCTGCACCCTACGCCTGGAATAAACTTCCTGAGCCCCTACGTCTTGCCCCATCCTTGGCCACCTTTAAATCTAGACTGAAAGCCCACCTCTTTAACATTACTTTTGACTCGTAACCACTTGTAACCACTCGCCTCCACCCACCCTCCTCTCCTCCTTCTTGTACACATTAATTGATTTGATTTGCTTACTTTATTTTTTGTCTATTAGATTGTAAGCTCTTTGAGCAGTGACTGTCTTTCTTCTATGTTTGTGCAGCGCTACGTACGCCTTGTAGCGCTATAGAAATGCTAAATAGTAGTAGTAGTTGTCTTGGAGTGTTAAGATAACAAATGATAATAATGGAATGAAGTGATTCACTGGCTGAAAACGACCTGATATCTTCACCAAGGTGAATATGAGCTTGCAATATGATCACAATTGTTCCTGTACCATTGGCTTCCTCTCTTTATGGGATCCAGTTTAAAATCCTGACTGGAGCTAATTCCATGAACTGGGCTCCAATATTTAGACACCAAATTCATACCAAAGGACACCTCTTACTAAACTGCGGTAAAAGGGGCATGAGCTAGTGGCAGCCAGCGCTTATATTATTTCTGCTTCCAAATTTGGACGCTATGAATTGAATCTAGCCCTTAATGTATAGGCAGATATTGGTTGCCTATACATTTAACATATATGGTTTAAGGTTTATTACATAAGAAGATAAGAACAGCCATACTGGAGCAGACCAATGGTTAATCTAGCCCGGTTTCCTGCTTCCAACAGTGGCCAATCCAGGTCACAAGTGCCTGGCAGAAACCTAAATAGTAGAAATGTTCCATGTGACCAATCCCAGGGCAAGTAGTGGCTTCCCCATGCCTGTCTCAATAGCAGACTACGGATTCTTCCTCCAGGAACTTGCTCAAACCTTTTTAAAACCCAGATATGCTACTACATCCTTCGGCAAAGAGTTTCGGAGCTTAACTATTCGTTGAGTGAAAAAATATTTCCTCCTATTTGTTTTAAAAGTGTTTCCATGTAACTTCATTGAGTATCCCCTAGTCTTTCTACTGTTTGAAAGAGTAAAAAATCAATTCACTTCTACTCGTTCTACACCACTCAGGATTTTGTAGACCTCAATCATATCTCCCCTAAGCCATCTCTTTTCCAAGCTGAAGAGCCCCAACCTCTTTAGCCTTTCCTCATGTAAGAGGAGTTCCATCCCCTTTAATCATTTTGGTCGCTCTTCTTCAGTGGCGTAGGAAGGGGGGCGGTGGGGCGATCCGTCCCGGGTGCACGCCGCTGGGGGGGTGTTGTCTCCGTTGGTTCCTTGCTCCCTCTGCCCCGGAACAGGTTACTTCCTGTTCCGGGGCAGAGAGAGCAAGGAACCAATGGAGCCGACGCAGCTCCCAGTGACGTGGACTCGGGGGCGGATCGGCCCTCCCGCACGCCCCTCGCTTCTAAAGTAAGTAACAATGCGCTCCGGGGGGGAGGGTGCGCGCCGGAGGGGGGGTGCGCGCCGAGGGGGGGGCGCCGTGCTGCACCCGGGGGGGGGGGGTGCGCAGCGGAGACCCGCCCTAGGTGTCAGCCGCCCTCGCTACGGCACTGCTCTTCTTTGAACCTTTTCTAATTCTGCTATAACTTTTTGAGATATGGGAAAAAGAACTGAACACAGTAAAGGTGAAGTCACACCATAGAGCGATACAGAGGCATTATAGTATTTTCGATCTTATTTACCATCCCTTTCCTAAGAATTCCTAGCATCCTGTTTGCTTTCTTGGCCACCACCGCACACTTGCTGACCCCCCCAAGGTGGACCCTAGCATCAGGTAACTACGATTTGGATTATTCTTCCCAATGTGCGTCACTTTGCATTTGTCCACATTAAATTTCATCTGCCATGTGGATGCCCAACCTGCTTATAATCGAACGAAAAAAACGGCCAAGAGTCGACCTAAATCGGGAGATGGACGTTAATCTCACAAAAACGAGTAAATCCATATAATTGAAAGCAATGTTTCAGTGCGTCCGTGTCGCTCGTACGTGGACGTAAAAACGTCCAAATAAGAGGCGTGTCGGGGGCGTGTTAGGGGCGGTGATACGACGTGGACGGGTACAACGTATAACGAATAGCGAAAGGGCTCTGGTTGGGCGGGAAGATGGGCGTAATATGATGGACCCGAAATAAAAGCGACCAGAGCAAGGAGGAAATCGTCTTTAGACCCATTAGCGATTGTGTGTAGTTGGAGAGTGGCGATATTGTTGGTGGAAGAGCTGAAGTGGTGGTTGCAGAGAGAAAGCCGAGCGTGTTGAGTACCTGTGACGGTCGTCTGTGTGCCCTGCCTCTTTTTGTGTCTTACCCTTTCACCGTTCCTTACTCCTACTCCTTTGCTCCATCGCCCCCTTCCCCTCCCCCATCCCTCCCCATTCACTCTTCCCACGTGTATACTCTATTCCCTGACCTCCGTTTGTCTCTGTGTTCCTGTACTGTTTGGCGAGTGAGTGGCCAGAGGGCGTGGTGGCTGGAAGTGACAGATCTGTGTGTGTTGCTGTTTGTTTGACTACTAGTCCTAATACTTGCACTGGTGGTGGGGATATGGATGCACTTAATGCACTTGTGGCATGCATGCTACACGAAGAGGCCACCCACTGCAGGAGGTATTCACGGCCCCGAGAGTTTAGGCCCCGCACCACCTTCCTACAACTCACTGACCAGCAGTGTCTAACAAGGTTCAGGTTTGATAGGGCCACCATTCGTCAGCTGTTTGAGCAGCTGAACCCCCTCCTTCAGCCCCAGACACGTAGGAGTAACCCCATCCCTGCCCACCTCAAAATCACTTCCGCTCTCTCTGTCCTGGCCACTGGCAGTTTTCAATCCGTATTAGCTGCTAACACAGGCCTCACCCAGGCTTCTATTTCACACTGTCTCACCCAGTTCCTGGATGCCTTCATAACTCACACCTCACACTACATCACTTTCCCCACCACCCCCCAGGCCCTGCACAACAACATGGCCGCCTTCTATGCTGTTGCTAGATTCCCCTCGGTCATCGGTGTGATAGACTGCACACACGTAGCCCTCAGACCCCCCCGGGCACACGAAGCCACCTACAGAAATAGGAAGGCATTTCATTCTATGAACATGCAAGTTGTATGTGATGCCCAGGGGGAGATATTAGACGTGTGTGCCAGGTACCCCGGCTCCAGCCACGATGCCTACATCCTACAGCACTCGGGCATCTTCCGCAGGTTCGAGCGAGGGGAGTTCATTGGTGGATGGCTACTAGGTAAGTGCAACATGCATGTACCACCCATACTAGACCTCCTCCACTGGGCAACCCTCCGCCCTGGCTTCCTCCACCACAACTCACTATCCAAATCCCCCCGCCCCCCCTGTACCTGCTCCAAGCGATACACACTCATCTATCTCATTCTGCTTTTCCGCAAAGGTGACCGAGGCTACCCGCAGAGGACATGGCTTATGACCCCCCTGATCCACCCACAACCAGGGCCAGAAGAAACCTACAACAGGAAACATCGCAGCACCCGGGGGATCATTGAGCGCACCTTTGGTTTATTGAAAAACCGCTTCCGCTGTCTGGACCGGTCTGGAGGAGAGCTGCTCTACAGTCCAGAAAAGGTGGCCAAGATCTTTGTGGCGTGCTGTATGTTACACAATTTGGCCCAGCGCAGAGGACAGCCTCTCCCAGAGGAGCCACAGCCACCACCAGAAGAGGCCCCAGATGAGCTGGAAGAGGAGCCCCCTCCACCCCCAGCCCACAGAGCAGAGCTCAATGCCTACCAGCTTGGCGTAAGAGCAAGACAAAGACTCATTGAAACAAGTTTTAGGTGAATGTAAGTGAACATTTATTTTGTACATACAGTGCATATGTGTTTGGTCAACCCCACCACCACCACCACCACCACCCCCCTCCCACACCCACCCCCCTCCCACCAACCCTCACCCTACAGCATGTCCCATCATTTTCCCCTTCCCTTCCCCCGTCCCCTCCTACCCCTCCCACGCCCTTCCTTTGCAGCTGGTGCTGCATGGGAAGTCTCTTCTGAGCTGCTGCTCCCAGTGTCCTCCTCCGTATCCCCACGGCAGCCTGCGGCTTCGGCTGCACCGTGGAAATCAGGCCACCTTCTTGCTTCTAGTGGTCTGGCCACAGGACCCAGAATGGGAGCAGATTTTGCTGCAGGAGTGGGTGCGGAGGCTGAGGAGCGCAATGCCCACCTCTTAGCTGGTGGTTGCTGGTGGTCAGTGGAGGAGGATGTTGATGGCAGGGGCTGCTCCAGCAGCACGGGGGCTGGAGTAGGCGCGGTGCCCTGAGGGCGCAGGTGTTGGATGCTCTGCTCCAGCCGTCTCAGTTGCTGGAGCACCTCCTGGTGGCCTTCACGGTGCGCCTGGAGGAGTTCCTGGTGTGCTCGCTGCTGTGCCTCCAGTGCTTGGCGCTGCAGCTCCAGTTTCTGCTGCCGGTACTCCTCCAAGCGCACGTTGTGGCGGAGTAGCTCCGTGGCCAGCCGCAGGAGTTGCCTCCTTTGGCCAGATGGCCTCTGGCGGGGAGCTGGGCCCTCCTCCTCCTCAACAAAGTCCTCCGGTGCTGGAGGTGCGGCCTCTGCTGGTGCAGGTGGTGGTGGTGGTGGCAGAGGCTGGACAGCTGGTGCAGGTGGTGGTGGTGGCTGGACAGCTGGTGCAGGTGGTGGTGGTGGTGGCAGACGCTGGACAGCTGGTGCAGGTGGTGGTGGTGGTGGCAGAGGCTGGACAGCTGGTGCAGGTGGTGGTGGCAGAGGCTGGACAGCTGGTGCAGGTGGTGGTGGACGCAGAGGATGCATAGCTGGTGCAGGTGGTGGAGGCTGGACTGCTGGTGCTGCAGGCTGTGGAGGTTCAGGCTGGACGGATGGTGTAGGGCGTTGGCCTTGCAGGCCACTAGGGCCGGCCTCCTCCGAGTCTTCACCTGTATAGCACAAGAGTGAGGAATAGTGTTGGTGCAAATAACCCACTTTTGTCTTTCAGCATTCATATACATTGGTATGTCCCCCAACCTGATGACCCAGCAAAGAGATGGTGAGGAGGAATGGAATTGACACGGGTACGAAAGAGAGAGCCCCGCAGGCAGCTGGGCAGAGGTGGTGGATGAGCAGCCAAGAGAAGGACACCACTCACAACGTTGTGCTCAAGCTGTTAGTTGTATAAATGTTAAATTGAACAACATTGCAGCATGTGTTGTGTTACTACTGACTTGCTAAACTGCATAGAACTGCTTTATGACCCCCATTACAGGCTCCTTCAGTTGAATGCATGTGGCCCACACTCAGTAGAGCACAGAGGTCACAGGAGGAACTAGGCACAGGTTGGTAATGGGAAAATAGAGGAGTAGTAGGGAAGGACGGCCCCCAAAGTTCTGCCACAGTAGTAACCTACACACACCCATAGGAGCCAACTGGAAAGTAGTATTGGGGGTGCTAAGCCCAGTGACCAACCCTCCTCCCTGCACAGCTACATGATCTTTCCTCATTATTGGGGGTGCTCACACACACACACAGCACCCACCCTGTCTGCTTGCTCCTATAACACACATGACCACTACCACTACTCAAATAGAGCTTACAATTAATTCTATAAATATGGGCACACAGGACAAGTAAGAGGAAACCCAATGACAACGGTAGGGATAGGGAGTAAGGGTAGAGAGCTAGGGAGTAGGGGTTACCAGGTCACAACAGCATCATAAAGGTGGCCTGTTAATATACAGAAAGACAGCCAGAGATACTCCCCCCCCCCACCTACCTCCCTCCTCCTGCCCCCCACTCCTCACCTCCCTCCCCCTGACCCCAACTTCTATAACACAAGTGTACTGCAGCACAACAGATACCCCAACTGCATAATGAAACACCTACCTGAGTCCTCAGCCTGGCCCGAGGTGTCCATGGAGCCAATCCCGTGGATGCCCTCCTGGGGTAGGAGGGAGTACACCATCAGCTCCATTGGTGTAAGGTTGGCAGTGTCATTGCCTGGGGGATTGGCCCCTGCCTTCCTCCGAACATCCCTCCTCAGCTTCCGCCACTTCCTCTTGCAGTCCTCCACGTCTCTCCCAGCATGGAAGACAGCATTCAGGCTGTCCCGTACTGCCTCCCATTCCCGCTGCTTTACTGTTGCTGCCAGCCTCTGTCCTGTGGGAGCAAACAGACTCCGGTGCCGCTGTACAATTTCTTGTACCAGGAGCTCCACCTCTGCCTCGAGAAAATTACCCTTCCGGGTCGGCGGCATGCGTGGTGGCATTGTACCAATGGGGTTTTCGAAAATACGGAGTGGGCGTTTATATAGGCGCCAAGAACGCCCATTGAGACGGGGGAATAGGCGTTTCTGATTTGGGCGCTACTTTTTCAATTATACACATAATTCCTAAGTGTGCCCAGCTGAGATAGCGATTAGGAACACATGGTTTCGATTATGAGTAGATAAGTATGGGCGTCTCCACCTGCCTTCCCTTTCTTCATTGCCATTTTACCTGCCATTTCCTGCACTGAGACCTTGCCGGTTGTTCGTAATAATCATTTACAGGGTTTTACCCTCACTTAGCATGCTTGGGTACACCTGTGTATTTAGGGGGGGGGGATTATTATTGGCCCTCAGCCACCACGCCTTCCGTTTCCTTTCTTCCACATCGCCTGATGCTCCCTTCCTTTCTCCCATTCTCTCTGCCTGGTTGTAGCAGGCAGTGTGTGGGGGCCACGAATTTGCTACACTCACCCCAAATCAAGCACCCCTCGGTAAGGGTCATTTCAATCAGGGAGATGTGCAGCTAATGTTCCAGAAGATAAAAGGCGCACTACACAGTCTTGAAACAGACGTTCATGGTAAGCTCTCATTTGTCTGCCACCTCTTCTCTTTGTGCTCATAGTCAAGGAGTGTGCATTCACTGTATGTATGTAGTCTGGAGTCAGATGTTAGGTAGCTCTGTTTTCACCAGGTTCCTGTGCACTGTACTGTGGGGTTGGCAGGTCCTCAGTGGTGTGGGCCAGCTGTTGGAGGTGCTGTATTGGTTCCCGGTAGCTTCCATCTTCCTTGTTTATGTGGTGTACCCCAGTCCCCATTTATGAAGTGGCCACCCATTCTCAAGGTCCATAGGCGGGGGAGGGGAGAATGATTAATGCAATGGATGTGTATAGCACTTTATGCAACACCTTCCTAAATTGCTCCATAGGTAGTAGGGTAGGGAACATGCACATTACATTGTTTTTAATCGGTAGCCTGGACAAAATGATCGAGGTGGCTACAGGTAGTGCCACTGAGGCCTATGACGTGGTGGTGAGGGAAAGGGGTGTGTGTACAGGTACCAACCCAAAGTAACTGGTGGTGGATAAAGCCTGGTGGCTGCTGTGGCCTAGTGGTTAGAGCACCAGCCTTATAATCATAAGGTTGCTGGTTCAAATCCCACCTAAGGCAAGTCACTTCAGGGACAAAGTTTGACACAAACCCAGAATACTTGAATGTAACACACCTTGATCAACTACTGGAGAAAGTGTGATCACACCTGCAAATAATGAGCACCATTTTTATTTGTGCCCTTCCCTAACACAAGTATTACATTGCAACTGTGATGAAGTAACCATCCATCTATTGGGTTTCCCATTGTTTCCCTTTTACTCCTCAGCATTATATACCATAGCTGATGTATTCAATGTGAAAATATGAGCCAGCTGTTTGTAGGTCCTTCTTGGCCCCCCCTCCCCCACCAATGTGGCTTGTGGGTAAGGATATGTGTCCATCAGACAGCAAACACTTTGTATGTGGTACCTGGAGTTATGTGGAAGTGTGTACCTGGCAGATCACACGTGGTACAATATTCATCTCTTATTGATGGCACTCTGTATTGTGGGTCAGTATGGTGGAGGGGAGGGAGGAAGGGAGAGAGAGATGCTGGCTGGCCATTTTTATTCATGAACACAAATATCCATCCAGCCTCCCCGGCCCAACCCCCCTGCACATATAGCCATGCAGGTTGGAATGAACAGGTGGCGTTCTGTCTGGCCAACATTCTCAGACATACATCACCTTCTCATTCACACAGCACATTTAATGCTATGCATATTGCTGCCTCCTTCCTCTCAACTCAACAGCACCATTTGGTGATATGTAATGCACAAGGGAGCCAAACACACACACACACACCCTGATAGTTATATTATAACAAACATTTATTTCCCCCCCCCACCCCCACCCCTACAAAATAACCCCAACAATGCCCTCCTCCCCCCCACAACTCCCCACACACCCCAACAATTCCCTCCCCCACCCCCCACAGAACCCCCAACATTTCCCTCCCCCCCACACACCCCAACATTTCCCTCCCTCCCCCCACACACACAACCCCAACAATTCCCTCCCTCCCTCCCCCCACACACACAACCCCAACAGGCCCCCCCCCCTATTTAAATTAAGGGCGGCCACGCCCTCTTAGTAAGGCCCTCTGTAGCAGGGCAATGAGCAGCCCCAGCAGTACCCTTAGTGGGCCCTGGAGCTGCTCATTGCCCTGCCGTAGGGCTGTCACCTCCTGCAGCAGCTGTTGCTGGCCAACTAGAAGTTGCTGCTGGCCAACTATAAGTTGGTGCTGGCCATCTACCAGCTGCTGCAGGAGGCGCACTACCGTAGCCGGGCCAAAGGCTGGAGGTGGGCCAGGGGACACGGAAGATGGCCCAGGGGATGGAGGTGGGCCAGGGGACACAGAAGCTGGCCCAGGGGATGGAGGTGGGCCAGGCGATGGCGCTGCAGGTGGGGAGGGAGAGCCCTCATAAGGAGCTGCAGGTGGGGAGGGGTCCTCAGGAATGTCTATGATGAGGACTCCCTCCTCCGAGTCCTCCTCCTCCTCTTCTCCCTGGTGGCCCGCCTCCTGGCCTGGCTGCTGCTCCTCCTCCTCCTCCATGTGCCCCTCCTCCTGCTCCTCCTGCTCCTCCTCCTCCTCCTCCTCCTCCTGGAGGTGGTGGCCCTCCTCATCCTCCCGCTCAGCTTCCTGCTGGTGGAGCCCTGTGTATGTAAAAGGAGTGTGATTGAGATCAGTGCATACACCATGGCTTGCATAGTGCAGTAGCTGGGTGGCGTGAGGCAGGGGATGGGGCAGGGTGTGGTAAGGCGTAGCCTATGCCCACGGGGAATGAGCTGCATCAGATGACATGAAACAGAACCCTGGACCCTCCTCTGACACACACCACGCAGGACATGTGGGCATACCAAATTCATTGCTGACCAGCATGTTTGCATTGTGAGATGCAACGAGGGGTTGATGGGCAGTTGTTGTAGGAGTTATTGGGGGGTGGGGGGCAGTGGGAAGGGTGTTGAGCACAATTCTTTTATGTGATTTAGGCCATAACATGCAGTAAAAGTAGGGCCTCAGGCAGCTGTACCAGGACACAGTAATCAGCCACCACAATAAGGGGAATAGTAAAGTGTGGCATATCATCTCATTCATCTCGGGGGGATGGTCGGACGTTGCAAGCACGCTCATGGGAGAACCCCTGCAACCTGCATCCTTGATCTGGGACAGATATGGTATTACTAGGTGGCTATTAGGCACATGGGAAGTGATATTGTACAACACATTTGCTTTATTCATGAAATGTATGTAGTAATGTGTACAGGTGTCCTGTTTTTGAATACTTACGGCGAGCCCTGAGGTGCCTTCGCACCGCCCGGATGATGTCGGGCCTCTCCCGCCTCACCCTGCGGAACCACCTCCGCAGGGACTCTAGGTCCCGGTGGACTCCAAAGCGTCTGTAAGATATAAGTTTGTAGAGCAGGGGTCAGGGGTGTTGGTCCTTTTTGTCCTCTGCACACATTAATTTACTATTCACATACCAGAGAGAGAGGGTCTACAGTGTTGGGGGGGGGGGGGTACCTCCATTGGTAGTGAATCATAGGAGCCACCTTTTTACCATTTTTGGGGGTGGAACCCCCAGTGGAGATGACCCCTCCCTCCATACATATTTGATATTGGGGGTGGGGTGGTGAAGCACCCACAGCAGCCACCGAGTTGGTTCCTATGCAGATGATGCCAGAGAGGTGGGCATGAGGCCAGACAGTACCGTTTGTATACATTATAATGTATGCTTGTTAAACTACTTTATATGTGTTATCATGACCATGTTATAAAGTATGGTATAGGTTTCATTGGTCTCATGCTTCCACTATTTGGAGGCGTTGTAACCCACTGGCTGCAAAGAGGGGTTGGAAAATGTGGCTTCACATAACTAACGAAATTTTCACATAACACTAATAGCATAGTCACGATACTAACCTAACGAAATACATTCTTGTAGGGATGTGGGAATGGTGGTCGTTTAAATAACATACAAATTATTAGTGATTGTGCATGTTCCTATATTACTCATGATCCTTGCATGGACACTCCAGTTACTGGTGGTAACATTGATGACGGAGCTGTTATATGTGTAGGTACAGGAGGTGAGGGGGGTTGGGCCATAACCTTACCTTTCTAATCGTTCCCGGATGCGGGACCAGGCTCGCATGGCCTGCAGCCTGGGGGGCAGGTGGTGATGTTGTATGAACAGGGTGTGCCGGTGCCTTAGGCACAGCCTGACGAGCAGCAAGCTCTCCTGTTCCCCAAAATTCGGCTCTCGCCGTTGTGCCATTTTTCCCACGTGTTGGAAAAGAAGTGCCTTATATAGACGACCTTGCGTGAGGGACGTCGTTTCATGCACAGCTCCATATATGGATGACCATTCCATATATGGCCCCTATCAGCACGTGGATGCCCTCGTAAGCATAGACGTCTTTGACGTGCACATGCCTGCAGGAGTGTGAAACGTGCCTTCTATAGATGAGTATGACGCACCCCACCCGACCCTTTTCACATGTACACAATATACATTTACTGCATGTTCAGTAGGTGTACAGTGCATGCAGATCCGCACATTCAGATGGGCACATATGATGAATGAATGGGTGGAGCAGCATGATATGTCTGTAGTTGACACATATATGCGTTCGTCATATATTTCCCTACCTGGATGGCCTGAACAACATGTACTGTAGTACTTGCGATACACCTATGTACATTATTTTACACACCACGTGATTTGGTTGTTTGCACCTGCAATAGTCGACCGTGTTAGGGCGCCCAATTTAGTCACGCTTATGCGCTCGTCATTTGATTGTTTTCTTACAGGGATAATCGATTATCGAAAAACGCCCACACTATTTTTCCATTATACAGGTCTATTTTTGGACGTTATCGTAAGAACGCCCTAATTCGTACTTGGACGATCTTTCCATTTTGCCCCTCCAAGTCTTCCAATTTCCTAAGTTCTTTCTGCAATTTTTTCACAGTCCACACGTGTTTTAACAACCTTGAATAGTTTTGTGTCATCTGCAAATTTAGTCACGTCACCGATACACCACTTTTCCTAAAGGCATTACCGTATCAAATTTTTTAAAATACTTTGTGGCATCTCAGTTATAGGTAGCCAAAAATCAGCTGGCCTACCCTCTGTCTAATATATTTGCCCTCTGTGTCATTCCACACAAAATTCAGTCTTCAGTCATCCCCTAACCTTGACTTTATCATCATCCTGTGAGTCATCCCAAGCATGGTTGAAGACTGTCACAGTTTTGCTTATGACCACACCTGCCGGAAGGTGATTCCTTCTGGAACCTCAACTCTCTCAGTAAAGTGCCATTTGCTGGTATTTGCTTATTTATTTATCTAGTCAAATTTTAACATGCTTTCTCAATGTTAACCCAAGATGATTTACATCAATTTCCTCTGTGTACACTTCAGATCAGGTTGATTGCATGACTCTATCCCTTGAGTGTATGACTCAATGACAAAAATGACATATGAGACAGAGACAGTATTCAAATAAGTAATACACTCACCAATGGTTTGCGGAACATATAACTATTCATATATTTTTAAAACGAAATTCTATATACGGTGCAGTGGCATAGCCACGGGTGGGCTCAGACCCATTCAACAGTAGCACATGGTAATGAAAATGCTGCTCTCCACAATACTGGCACCTTCGCATGCTCGGTTTTCAGTGCATGCCTGCTGCAGACTACCAAGGTGGAGACTGGAGAGAAGCATTTTCCCACCAGCTGAGATATTTTTTTTTTTGGTGTGGGGGTGGGGAAGAGAACATTTGGTGCCCACCCACTTCTTGCCTAGGCCCACACAAAATCTGCTATCTGGCTACGCCCCTGATACGGTGGAACTCAATACCCAAGGCTATAAGAAGCACCACTAACTATCTCCAGTTCAGAAAAGAACTGAAGACCTACCTACACAAAAAAGTTCTATAATTAGCCACACAACACATTCCAACCGAAAGCACTACTGTAACCTACACCTAACTGCAAATTGTAAGCCATTTTGAACTGAAACTCGTTTTTCAAAAATAGTGGGATATAGGATTGCATAAATAAATAAATATGGCACCAAAAAAAAAGAAAGAAAACATTCAACGCTGTTCTATAAACTTAGGGCTACCATATGTCCGGATTTACCCGGAGATGTCCTCTTTTTGAGGACATATCCGGGCAACCGGGTGGGTTTTGCCAATCTGCCCCTTTGTCCAGAAATCCGGACAAACAGGTAGATTGCTAGCCTCCCCTCCCCTTAGTTACTTCTGCCCTGGTGGTCTAGTGACCTCTTTTGCCTACGGGGCAGGAAAGAGCCCCCTCTTTCCTGCCCGGAGTGCTGCCCTGCATGCATCCTTCCTATTGGTGATCTTGGTGCCGATTCAAAATGGCCGCCGAGAGTTGAAGTGACCTCGCGAGACTTCAACTCTTGGTGGCCATTTTGAATCGGCGCCAAGATCACCAACAGGAAGGATGCATGCAGGGCAGCACTCCGGGCAGGAAAGAGGGGGCTCTTTCCTGCCCCGAAGAGGTCACTAGACCACCAGGGCAGTAGTAAGGTAAGGGGAGGGGATGACGGGGCGGGGGGGGTGACGGGGTGTGTGATGGGGAGGGGAAAATGTGACAGAGAGCGGAGCAAGGGCATGAAAGGGGGCGGGGTGGTGTGAAAGTGGCGGGGCAGGGTGTACTACTACTACTACTACTACTATTTAGCATTTCTATAGTGCTACAAGGCATACGCAGCGCTGCACAAACATAGAAGAAAGACAGTCCCTGCTCAAAGAGCTTACAATCTAATGGGTGTGTGGTGGGGGTGGGGCATGTGTCCTCCTTTATGGGGGACAAAATATGGTAACCCTATATAAATTGCGCCTAAAGTTAGACATGGTTTATAGAATTGCACTTATGCCCAGAAACCATGACTACATTTAGGCGCAGCCATTTATACCATTGGAAATGAGGCGCAAATGTTCACACCTACATTAAGCGCAACCAGTGGCGTAGCTACGTGGGGCCAGGGGGGCCTGGGCCCCTGTAGATTTGGCCCTGGACCCCCCTCCCAATGACCCTCTCGACCCCCTCTCCCGTCGCCAACCCGCCATCGCTGTCGCCTGCCTTTCCTGGCGGGGGACCACAACCCCTGCCAGCCGAGGTCCTCTTCTTCTCGCAAAAGGCTTCCTTCTGTTTCTGACGTCCTGCACGTACAACGTGCAGGATGTCAGAAACAGAAGGAAGCCTTTTAGGAGAAGAAGAGGACCTCGGCTGGCGGGGGTTGGGGCCCCCGCCAGCAAAGGTAGGCGACGGCGGGTTGGCGGCGGGAGGGGAGGTCGAGAGGGTCGTCGGCAGAGGGGGCAAAGTTGGTGGTGGCGGCGGGGTCGGCAATGGCGGGGGGGGGGGGGGGGTCGGCGGTGCCGGGGGGGGGGGCTAAAATATGCCCCCTCACCTCGGGCTCTGGACCCCCCTTCTGCCGAAGTCTGGCTACGTCCCTGAGCGCAACGCCCCTGATCCACCCATAACCCTTCCATTTCCCTACCCCTTTTTTGACTCGCATGTAAAAGTTAGGTACGGATCCCATGCCTAAATTTAGGTGTGTACATCTTAATTAATTCTAATTAGTGCCAATAATTGCTTATTACAAAGTCAGTTATCGGCACTTATCAGCTTGTTATTCAATTAAACTGGGCACACGCCCACATTTTCACACAATTTTTAATGCTTTTTTTTATAGAATTAGGCCGAAAGGGGTCAATATTCAGTGGGAGCTCGTTGGGCAGGAGCAGTTCCTGTCCTCTTAACTTCTGATGACTACATCCTGGTCAAATATTCACCGGTACTTAACCAGATAGTATTGCTGATTATTTGGTCAGACTATCTTGACAGTTTCCCCCTTCTTCTATTTATTCTATAACCAGGTCGCCCAAACGTAAATGTCACTTGCATGCTTAAATTTATAGAATCCTACCATCCATGTGCATAACTGTACATTTACCCATGTCAATTGCAGCAGCATTCTCAGTGCTATTCTATAGTTCATGCATACATATGACTTAGCATGTCATTGCAAGTGGCATTCACAGGGGAGGGCACTACTACTACTACTATTTAGCATTTCTATAGCGCTACAAGGCATACGCAGCGTTGCACAAACTGGGCAGTGCATAGGCTGGGCAAACCGTTATATGCTTAGCGGTCCTTTTACTTAGCTAAGCTAGAAAGTGGCCTTAGAGCGCCCTTACATGGCTGTTTCCCCAGACACTAAGGCCATTCTTACTGCAGTAGTAAAATGGCTGATTTTGTAGTTTTTGTGTTAATGGCAATGTGCCAAAGGTAGTTCATGGCTCAGATCTTTAGGGATGCTAAACTAGGGCAGGGCTAATGCAAGGTGAGGTGGGTTAAATTTAAATTTGGGGGGGTCACGACATGTGTGCCTGTGGGAGCACTTCTATCTCTGTCCAACCTCCCCCTCCGCCATCCAGTATCTCCTCTCGCTCTTTCCCACCTACCCTACCCACCCTACCATACCATCCAGAATCTTCTGTCTCTGTTTCTCTCTCCACTTGCCATACAGTATGTCTTCTCTCTCCCCATCCCCCAGCCGTCCAGGATCTCTTCTCTGTCTGTCTCTCTCTCTCCCCATCCAACGATGCACCTCTGTCTCTCCCCCCACCAACCAGCATTGCCCCTTCCTCTCTCTCCTCACTCTACCATCTCCCCTCAGCCTCTCTTCTCCCTCAATTCAGCATTGCCCATTTTCTCCTCCACCCACTATCCCCTCTATCTCTTCCCTCCCCCAGCCATCAGCTTTGCCCTCTTCCCTCCCCCTTCCCATCATCCTCACTTTTTTTTCCTCCCATTTCCTGCCTCCAACATTACCCTATCTCTCTCTCTCTCTCTCTCTTTTTCCTCCCCCCTGTCCCAAAAAAGCAAAACAAACTGGGAGCTTCCCCTCACTGTTTTCTGTCTGCCCGACCTGCTATCTCCTCGATTTGGTAGATGTCAATAAAGAGAAACTGTGCGTGTTCAGGGCCAGGGCTGGCATTTAACTTAACCCGCTCACCACTCTGGCTGAAAATTGTCCCCATACTTAACAGAAACCTGACACGTATTTGAATGCTTCCCTTATATTACTGTTCTCTCTCTTTTCATTTGAAGAATACATTTTGAATACCTTAGGCCTCAATGGATTGTTGGCCCTTCACCATTTGGGTAACTTCTCACAACTGCTTCCATGCACTATAGAATAATTTGCACCGTGGAAATATCGACTCGATTCCCACTTCAGGCACAGGCAGCTCCTTGTGACTCTGGGCAAGTCACTTAACCCTCCATTGCCCCAGGTACAAATAAGTACCTGTATACAATATGTAAGCCGCATTGAGCCTGCCACGAATGGGAAAGCGCGGGGTACAAATGTAACAAAAAATAAATAAATAAATATTCTGTACTTACCATATGCCTTCTTCATTCACATTTTCACGCTTTCCAGAAATGTCATAATATACATCAATAGTCAGGTTTCCATCTTTGTCTTGAGCAGCATTAAAAGTTGAAATGATACGGACTGGAATGCCCAAACACCTGAGTACTGAAAAATTAAACAAGCAGAAACGTCCCTTGTGAGTGTTACAAATGTTACACTGGGATAAACTACAAAAGATTTTTGGATTTCAAGAATCTTTTTTTACCTAAGCATGCAATTTGGAAGTCCCCTTGCATTCCGTTTTTATTTTCAGAAAACGATAAACTACTGTTTGATTTCTTAGTTTCTGTGGCATTGAAATGAATAATCTCACACTGGAAAGATAACTCTCAAGTCAATGTTATCCTTTGGTGGAACCAGTGGCGTACCAAGGGGGGGGGGCGGTCCGCCCAGGGTGCACGCCGCGGGGGGGGGGGGGGGGTGCCGCGCGCCTGTCGGCTCTTCATTTTCATGCTCCCTCTGCCCCGGAACAGGTTACTTCCTGTTCTGAGGCAGAGGGAGCATGGAAACGAAGAGCCGACAGGCGCGCGGCACCCCCCCTCCAGCGGCGTGCACCAGGGGGGGTTTTCACCGGGGGGGGGGGTCGCACTGCACCCGGGGGGTTATTTCGCCGGGGGGGGGGGGGTCGCTGCACCCGAGGGGCGGGGTGCATCGGCGATCCGCCCCGGGTGTCAGCGCCCCTAGGAACGCCACTGGGTGGAACTGGATTTTATTATACAAAATCTATGAGCAGTCTGTAATAAACTCTATTCCTGGACATAAAATTAGTCATCAGAAATGGAAAACTCTAGACCTTTTTCTCTCATCTGCAGCTTAAACTTATAGAACTTACTTGCTTGAACTCAGCTTTCTATACCTTATCATATTGTGCATTCGCACATGTTGTTGGGTTTTTTCTTTTTTTTTTTCTCTTGTGTTAGATGCAGGGGTGTGCTGGTAAATTTTTAACAACAGGCTCTTTCTCCGGACATAGCCAGCTCTGCAGCTGGAAGGGCCAGGGGTGGCCGAGGGTGGGGGGGGGGGGAGCAACACTTGCCTCTCTCTCCTCCCTCCCTTCGCTAGGCATACCTTTGCTGGCAGTCCATAAATGGACTGCCACCACTCCCAACGTCTTGCTCTGAGCAGCATGCTGGAACTTCTCACACATGCTCCAGAAGTCCCAGCCTGCTGCTCAGAGCTGGAAACAAGGAGCGGGGAACAGCAGCAGTCTATTTACTTGGCTGGCAGGGCTCAGCATCCCCACCAGCCAAGTAAAAGAGAATTCAGCAGGGGGCCCAAGCCCACATTTTGGGAGCCAGTTGTTAAAGTAGCCATGGACGGCCCTACTTTAACAACCGGCTCCCAAAATTCTTAAAAACTTAACAACCGGCTCTTGCAAGCCTGTGAGAGCCTGCTCCAGCACACCACTGGTTAGATGTATCTTTCAAAAATCTAATAAAAATATTTAAAAAAAAAAAAAACTTCCCTTGTGATTGTTACAAATGTTTCAATGTTATATCGAATCTTCTTTCTGGGCCCCTATTACAAAATGGCGGTAAACCCAATACCGCTCGCTAAGCAGGAAGTACCGCCGGGCTAAGCTAAACTAAGCAGCCCGGCGGTACTTCCCACCCTCAGCGCACTGTCTTTTCCGGCGCTACAAAAAATATTTATTTTTGTAGCGCAGGGGTGAACCTGGCGGGTAATCGGCCGGGTTAGCGTAGGAGCCCTTACCGCCACCTCAATGGGTGGTGGTAAAGGCTTCCCCCTGAAATGGCCATGCGGCAAGTGCTTTACTTGCCGTGTGGCCATTTCCTGCAGAAAAGAAAGACTACCCTTTTAGCAGCTGCGGTAAAATTGGCCTCGGAGCGTGTCAAAAATGCGCTAATGCCAGCGCAGGCCCCCTTTTGCCACAGTTTGGTAAAAGGGGTCCTATTAGAGCTATACCCCCTCTTTCTATAAACCTGTGCACACGGTTTTACTCTTAGGGTTGTTGTTGGGGGTGCAATTATGAAGGTCAAGACCATGCAGTACCAGTGCTGGTAATATTTAATACAAAGAATAACCATAATCTACAGACGGAGAAGTGTGGAGACATTTTTTTCTTCTGTGGGTTACAAAGAAACAAACAAGGCCATTTGGTGCCCAGCACAAGCAAACAAGTAAGCACCCACTTCCTCCCCTTTTCTGACCAGGTAATTGAAAGACAAGGAGTCATGCAATTCACTGTTTTCCATAGGTGTATTCAAAGAGGCTTGTTGGAGACTTTTTAGGCTGCAGTTAGGTTTCCATCTGATAAGAACTAATTACCACATGAAGGGGGCAAGGCAAGTGACAGAGATGGAGAGAGACAAGATTCTGTAGCCTCAAGACAGGAAACAAGAATTATTAAGAAACTTCAAACAGCCCAAAATATGGAAGCCAGACTTGTATTTGGAAAAGCGAAATACAAAAGCGCCAAACCCCATCAGAGAACAATTACACTGGCTCCCACTAAAAGATCGAATTACATTCAAAATCTGTACCCTGGTTCATAAAATTATTCATGGCGAGGCCCCGATATATATGTTAGACCTCATAGATCAACCAGTAAGGAACACAAAACGTTCATCACGCACATTCTTGAACCTCCATTACCCCAATTGTAGGGGAATTAAATATAAATCAATATATGCATCTGGCTTTTCCTACATCTGCACGCAACTTTGGAACGCACTACCGAATGCCATAAAAACAACGCACGATCTGGCAGCCTTCCGGAAATTACTAAAGACTAACCTGTTCAAAGAGACTTATCAAAAGGATCCTTCATGAAAGACCTGACGTCACAACTGTACCAGAATAAGTTAATATTGAACTGTTTTTATTTGGTTACTTTAATCACATTGTCATTACTGAACGTTATACATTACCCTTGATCTCAAATACCTGAAATGAATTGTATATCTATTTACTTCTAATTTACTTTATATTTTCTATAATTTAATTGTAATAATATTCGGTACTTCTCATTCCGGAAATGGCGATCGCCATTACGGTGTAATGTAAGCCACATTGAGCCTGCAAAGAGGTGGAAAGTGTGGGATAGAAATGCATAAATAAAAAATAAAAATATATGGTGGGAACTCTGTGAGAACTGAACCCTGACTCCTTTTGAAGTGAGATGAGGATTCTTTTACTGAGGTTGTGTTTATTTAATAAAAAGGACCGAGGATGTATCTTTTAAGGAAATGCAATATTTTTTATGAACCTTTTGGCAATTGTAACAAACAAATGACATATCCTATATGATGTATTTCTGAAAAAAAAATAGTTCTTTGTACTTTGGGTACACCCACCCTGTTAGAATACCAATGATATGCTTTGATGTCCCCATGCATACTTCCTACCCACCCCCATCCTCCCACCCTGTCAGACTGTCACAGTAATGCTTGAATGTTTTCACTTATAAACACTGTCAGCTAGCACATTTGCTTATTTCCGATCTGAGGAAGAAGGGCAACCTTCGAAAGCTAATCAAGAAATGTATTAAGTTATGTCCAATAAAAAAGGTATCATCTTATTTTCTTTTCCATGTTTTATTTTGTTTGATTTCTATAGATTCTGCTTGGAATGTTGCTATTCCACTAGCAACATTCCATGTAGAAGTCGGCCCTTGTAGATCACCAATGTGGCCGCGCAAGCTTCTGCTTCTGTGAGTCTGACGTCCTGCAGGACGTCAGACTCACAGAAACAGAAGCCTGCGCAGGAATGTTGCTAGTGGAATAGCAACATTCCATGTAGAATGTCCAATAGTAGCAACATTCTATGTAGAATCTCCAATAGTATCTATTTTACTGTCATAGTAATGCTTGAATGTTTTCACTTATATACACTGTCAGCTAGCACATTTGCTTATTTCCGATCTGACGAAGAAGGGCAACCTTCGAAAGCTAATCAAGAAATGTATTAAGTTATGTCCAATAAAAAAGGTATCATCTTATTTTCTTTTCCATGTTTTATTTTGTTTGATTTCTATAGATTCTGCTTGGAATGTTGCTATTCCACTAGCAACATTCCATGTAGAAGTCGGCCCTTGTAGATCAGCAATGTGGCCGCGCAGGCTTCTACATGGAATGTTGCTACTGGAATAGCGACATTCCAACATTCCATGTAGAATCTCCAATAGTAGCAACATTCCATGTAGAATCTCCAATAGTATCTATTTTACTGTCATAGTAATGCTTGAATGTTTTCACTTATATACACTGTCAGCTAGCACATTTGCTTATTTCCGATCTGACGAAGAAGGGCAACCTTCGAAAGCTAATCAAGAAATGTATTAAGTTATGTCCAATAAAAAAGGTATCATCTTATTTTCTTTTCCATGTTTTATTTTGTTTGATTTCTATAGATTCTACATGGAATGTTGCTATTCCACTAGCAACATTCCATGTAGAAGTCGGCCCTTGTAGATCACCAATCTGGCCGCGCAGGCTTCTACATGGAATGTTGCTAGTGGAATAGCAACATTCCATGTAGAATCTCCAATAGTAGCAACATTCCATCTAGAATCTCCAATGGTATCTATTTTACTGTCATAGTAATGCTTGAATGTTTTCACTTATATACACTGTCAGCTAGCACATTTGCTTATTTCCGATCTGACGAAGAAGGGCAACCTTCGAAAGCTAATCAAGAAATGTATTAAGTTATGTCCAATAAAAAAGGTATCATCTTATTTTCTTTTCCATGTTTTATTTTGTTTGATTTCTATTGATAACCTTAAGAGTGGACTAACACGGCTACCACACTCCTCTACTTTGGGTTGAGAAACCCGATATAAATGCCTGGTCTGAAAGGCAGAAGGGGTGGCTGAAAGTCTTCCTCAGTTTATCTCAGCAGACTAAGGAATATGTGACCATTTCCATGTTTATGTTCTCCCCCCCCCCCCCCACCCTGTTTTTTTTTTATCTTCTGCTACTAATTTCTTATTTTTCATGTTCTTGGGTAAGAATAAACTTTATTAACGTGAGAAGCTTATTTTGTTTATAGTTGTTTTTGGTACTTATTAGGCCAGTGGTCCTAAGAAATCAGGGCCAGATGCACTAAACTTAACGAGCCATTAATGAGCAAGTAGTAAACTGTGGCATGCACTAAATGCGTCTCCTAGCCATTTTCTGATCAGGGTAGCAGCTAACGAAAACGGAATGCAGATGAGCAAATTAGTACCCCAATGTGTATAAATCGTATTGTAATGAGATGCACTACCGTTTTCCGATTGCCTAACCGTGGAAAATCTAACGGGAGGTCTGTACCTCTCGTTGGGGCTGCGCAGCCTCTAAAAACGTCTATAAATGTAACAAAACAAAAAATCAGGAAAAAAAAACGTCCAAGTGCTCGTCAGAGACATCTAACACGAGCTGGACGTCTTCTTGCAGCTTTTGTGATGGGCGTCCTCCTTGGACGTGCTTTTCTTACCTGCAATTAGGAAGGACTTCTCTGAAGAAAAAAAAAGGACGTCCCTGTTTTTCTTACCTGCCTAAACTGACCACAACCACAGTTCTCTCAACATTCCCCTCCAAGGTTGTTTTCTGCTTGCGCCCTCCCCCCCACCCCCAGGATCGGGACATGTGAGGACATCCAAATCAAAACTTTTTGGATGTCCCTCCCTCCAGGTCTCTCTCATCCAATCACAGCGCATTTAGCTATTACCAGTGTCCATCCTTTTGGACATAAATGTCCCTTCCCCTTCTGAAATTGGAATTGAATGTCCATATTTTGGTCTCTCCCTAGTCCTGTGCAAAACACACCCAAACTACATCCCCTTGTCATAAGGATGTACTGCAGTTGTTTCCCACCTTTATAAAATCGGAGTTTAGACTTCCATGCCATATGGCATGAATAAAGCTTCTAAATAAGGGTCATAGCGAGGCTTCTAGGTGTTATCATTGCTAATAATTTGTTTTTTAAAAAGTAGGATTTCTGTGAAAGGAAATCAGGCTCAAAATTCATCTGGTTTTGCATCTATGTCAAATTTAGTTGCACATCCTGATTTTGGAGCTCATTCAAAATGTGCATGCTGTCCCTGCCTTAATAGTTATGGTGAACTTGGAAAGAAAGAGGCCGGCCCGTTAGGGAGAGGCCGATCACAACTGAGCTGAGAGCTAGCGAGGGTTAAGGTAGAAGGTAGGGAGAAGGGGTTTTTGAGGCTAGAGAGTAAGGAAAGGGTTAAAGTAAGGAAGGGTGGGAGGGGAAGTGGGAGGATATAAAGTAATGTTGCTGACGTAGGGATTCGTCAGCAGCTAGAAAGAGGTTGGTGAGAGGAGCTGACCCGGGCCCACCCTCCCGTTGGAGGAGGTTGTCGCAGCTGGAGCGATGCGTGGCGGTGATTATCCAGGGACACAGCAAGTGAGCGCAGAAGACTGTTATGTTATTGGTGAATAATTGCCCTAATGTTAAGTGCAATATGAAGTACAATGTTATGCCTAAAGTTGGGGCAGGTTTACAGTTAATTTAGTGGGGATATGGCTTGTCTCCTGGCTTGGACGGCCAGGAGACCAGGAACTTATCTGGGGCGTATCCTTAAACGGGATACACCATAGTCATCGGGTGCTATAAGAAAGCACAGGTTGGCGGTGGGTGTGCTTAGACGGCACCACCGGCAGCGGATTGGGGCGCATTATGAAGTAAAGCTGTGTACCCCAGGGTTTGAATTTGGCAAGTTATAAGAAGTTATGTATGCGGCCTTAATAAATTCCAAATTTTGTCGAAGAAGTGGTTTCTGAGTATTATTGGGGATTATGGGGCGATGAGAGTGCATGCCGAATGCTCCAGTTGAGAGCTTTAGATTAATGAATGGTTTTTGTCACTGTTGGAACACACCTGTGCATACTAGACCTGCAAAGATCCAACACTGTCCATATTTGACAGGCGCATATCCTTCATTGTACCACTTCTGCAAAATGGCAGCACTTCCACTCCACTCCTTTGGATCAATCCCATCAGCGTACTCTCCATTCCAGTTTTCAACAAGCACCCCATTATCATCCTTGGAATTCACCTAAAAAAAATAAGAATTTGCCCAGTGAGATGAGATAACATTTACAAAGAAGGGAATCCATCTACAATCAAGATGCAACGTAGGAGACACGTCCTTATGAATTAGCCATGAGTACAGATTGTATCAAAAAACTACAATCCCATTAACTAATTTATTTATTTAAATATTTGATGCTAAAGTTACTTTCCTGCTTATAATCGAACGAGAAAAACGCCCAAGTTCCGACCTAAATCGGGAGATGGACGTTTATCGCACAAAAACGAATAACGCGGTATAATCGAAAGCCGAACTTGGACGTTTTCAACTGCACTCCATCGCGGAAGCGTACAAAGTTGACTGGGGCGTGTCGGAGGCGTGGTGAAGGCGGGACTGGGGCATGGTTATCACCCGAACAGAGATGGGCGCCTTTCGCCAATAATGGAAAAAAAGTATGCGTTTGTAGCTAGAATTTAGGGCACTTTTCCTGGACCCTGGTTTTTCACTAATAAGACTCCAAAAAGTGCCCTAAATGACCAGATTACCACCGGAGGGAATCGGGGATGACCTCCCCTGACTCCCCCAGTGGTCACTAACCCCCTCCCACCACAAAAAAAATGATGTTTCACAACTTTTTATTTTCACCCGCAAATGTCATACCCACCTCCCTGGCAGCAGTATGCAGGTCCCTGGAGCAGTTGTTAGGGGGTGCAGTGGACTTCAGGCAGGTGGACCCAGGCCCATCCCCCCCTACCTGTTACAATTGTGCTGCTTAATGCTTAGTCGTCCAACCCCCCCAAACCCACTGTACCCACATGTAGGTGCCCCCCTTCACCCCTTAGGGCTATAGTAATGGTGTAGACTTGTGGGCAGTGGGTTTTGAGGGGGATTTGGGGGGCTCAACATACAAGGGAAGGGTGCTATGCACCTGGGAGCTCTATTACCTTTTTTTTTGTTTTTGTAAAAGTGCCCCCTAGGGTGCCCGGTTGGTGTCCTGGCATGTGAGGGGGACCAGTGCACTACGACTCCTGGCCCCTCCCACGAACAAATGCCTTGGATTTATTCGTTTTTGAGCTGGGCGCTTTCATTTTCCATTATCGCTGAAAAACAAAAACGCCCAGCTCACAAATTGTCGAATAAAACATGGACGTCTATTTTTTGCGAAAATACGGTTCGGTCCGCCCCTTCACGGACCCGTTCTGGGAGATAAACGCCCATGGAGATAGACGTTTTCGTTCGATTATGCCCCTCTTTATAGTTTATAGTTTTAATGATTGCTTAAAATGAAGAGTTATTTGCTTTTTCGGAAGTGAAAGCTTTCCTATTTCTAAAGGCTTTTGATTGTCAGACTAATTTGATAGGCATAATTTTATTGATGTACAGATTGTTTTATTTGTTTATTTTATTTTCTATTGTTTATTATTTTTCGTGGCTTGATTTATAGTTATTGCTCCTTTTAATTATATATGTTATTTTGTAAACCGCCTAGTATCTTGGATAGAGTGGTATATAAACTGTGACATAACTAACTAAATAAATTATTCATTGTAGACCGTCTTCTACAATCTATCAAATGGAAAAGCAGAGTATAAATTCTTCAATTAAATTGGCATGGAACACTCCCTGTATAAAGCTATTTTTAATCAGACATGTAGGAAGTAATTCTATACGGAGATGCCTCCATTTTGGCATCCCAGTACTACACAATGCACAGATTCTGTTAAAGTAAAAGCCCAAATCAGTGCAACTTACATTTACATGCCGCGGTTATGCCAACCGTAGATTTGGAGTAACTGCAGTCGCATAAATGTTATAGGAATACATTTAGTTTTACAGGATTCTATAAGTTACATTCATAAGTGGGAGTCCCTCCCATTTCCTACTCGTATAGAGGTCTATAAAATACTGAGTGGAGTGAAACAGGTAGGTGTGAATCATTTGTGTACTCTTTCCAAAAATACTAGGACTGGGGGCCATGCAATGAAGCTTCTAAGTAGTAAATTTACAACTAATCAGAGAAATGTTTCTTCATGCCATGCGTAATTAAACTCTAGAATTTGTTGCCAGAAAATGTGGTAAAATCAGTTAGCTTAGCAGGGTTTTAAAAAGTTTTGGATATTTTCCTAAAAGAAAAGTCCATAAGCCATTATTAAGATGGGCTTTGTTATTTCTAGGATAAGCAACATAAAATCTGTTTTACTATTCTGGGATCTTGCCAGGTACTTGCAACCTGGATTGGCCACTGTTGGAAACAGGATATTGGGCTTGATGGACCTTTGGTCTGTCCCATTAAGGCAATGCTTATGTTCTTATGTTTCTTTGCATTTATGTGCTATGACACTTCTGTACCATTGCAGACCAGCACTTACAGGCTTATTTTCAAAAGAGAAGGACGCCCATCTTTCAACACAAATCGGGAGATGGGCGTCCTGCTCCCAGGGTCGCCCAAATCGGCATAATCGAAAGCTGATTTTGGACGTCCCCAACTGCTTTCCGTCGCGGGAACAAGCAAAGTTCCCAGGGGCGTGTCAGAGGCGTAGCGAAAGCGGGTCTTGGGTGTGCCTAACACAAGGGCGTCCTCGACCCATAATCAAAAAAAGGGCGTCCCTGACGAGCACTTGGACATCTTTACTTGATTCTTTTTTCATTATGACCAAGCCTTGAAAAAGTGCCCAAACTGACCAGATGACCACAGAGGGAATCAGGGATGACCTTCCCTTACTCCCCCAGAGGTCACTAACTCCCTCCCACCCTCAAAAAAATAGTTTAAAATATTTTTTGTCAGCCTCAAATGTCAAACTCAGGTCCATCACAGCAGTATGTAGGTCCCTGGAGCAGTTTTAGTGGGTGCAGTGCACTTCAGGCAGGCGGACCCAGGCCCATCCCCCCCTACCTGTTACACTTGTGATGGTAAATGGGAGCCCTCCAAACCCCACCAGAAACCCACTGTACCCACATCTAGGTGCCCCCCTTCATTCGTAAGGGCTATGGTAGTGGTGTACAGTTGTGGGGAGTGGATTTTGGGGGGCTCAGCACACAAGGTAAGGGAGCTATGTACCTGGGAGCAATTTCTGAAGTCCATTGCAGTGCCCCCTAGGGTGCCCGATTGGTGTCCTGGCATGTCAGGGGGACCAGTGCACTACTCATGCTGGCTCCTTCCATGACCAAAGGGCTTGCATTTGGTCGTTTCTGAGATGGGCGTCCTTAGTTTCCATTATCGCTGAAAATCATTTCACAAGCCGTTATACGCTGGGGGCGCACATCACGTAACACTGCCCATAACACGCCCCTAACACGCATTGAGGACGCCCTTACGGCCCTGTTTTGATTATTGGACTTGGCCGACCTTCTTTCACGGGGATGCCCATCTGCCTTTTGTGTCGCTTTTTGGCCGACCTTCTCTTTCGAAAATGAGCAGGATCGTTACATAGTAGATGACGGCAGAGAAAGACCTGTACGGTCCATCCAGTCTGCCCAACAAGATAAACTCATATGTGCTACTTTATGTGTATACCTGACTTTGATTTGAATCTGCCATTTTCAGGGCACAGACCATAGAAGCCTGCCCAGCACTAGCCCCGCTTCCCACCCATTAGCCCCACCTCCCCCCACCGGCTCTACCAACCAATCAACCTTGTTATATAAAGTAATCTTTTGTGTTTACTCCACAACTTCTTGACTTCACACACTGAAACACCTTTATTAAAATTCCTCCCAATTACCCTAGCTTTAGATATATTTGAGTCAAGCTCCAGTAACTTTGGATAAATTAACCCTTTTCTCACCATGGCAGTGACCACCCTGCTCACATATAGAGGGTTATTCCTCTTGGCGTGGTCTGCTACTGGGTCCCGAGCATGGTTTATACTTTTATCCAGAATGGTGAAACAGATATCCAGAACGTCGCTTTCAAACTGAAAAAAGTGACAAGAAAACATAATTATTTATGCATTTATTAGCATTTATTTACCACCTTTTTGAAAGAATTCGCTCAAGGTGGTGTACAGTAAATCAAACATAAGTAATAGACAATTACAGCTGTAAAAATATTCAAATAACAATACAAAGTCTGACGTGGTATACTACTTACAATGTCAACACAATATGTAATAGAACATTTTAATAGACAGCATAGGGTATAAGCAAAGATGCAACGTACAGATGGGTAAAAGAGTAAGAGGAGTTAGAAAATAAGGTGACTAATTTAAAAGAAAGTTGCACATGAAGTCATAGAAATAATTAAATGTTATCTCAGCTAGGGTAGGAGTGGATAAACTTGTCCTGCTGCAGTATGTGCAGCCTGAGCTCCAGCTTTCTAGAATCCGCTCCCTGTCTTTTGTAATTTGAGTAACAGTGGCGTTCCGTGCTTAGCTGACACCCGGGGCGGATCGCCGCTGCGCGCACCCCCCGTCAGTCCCCACCTGCCTACCAGCTGAGCTCCGTGCACCCGGCATCTCAAATCTGCAGCGCTGCTGACTGTAAAAGAAGAAAACTGTCTCGTCGTTGGCCCTTCACTCACTGAGTCCCGCCCTCTGATGTAACTTCCTATTTCCTCGAGGGCGGGACACAGTGAGTGAAGGGCCAACGACGAGACGGGGTGCCGTGCCATGCTGGGGGGGGTGGACAGAGCACCCCCCCACCCGTTGACACCCGGGGCGGACTGCCCCCACCCCCCCCCCCCCCCTTGGTACGCCACTGTTGAGTAGGACTAGCTACAGGGTTTTATCTAATAAGAACAGGAAGTGCAAAATACAGAAGCGCCAGAGCTCAGGTACCCATAAACTAAACATCGGGGAAATGTGTTTTATTGATATTATTTATGAGTACTTCATAAGTATTAATCTTGAAGATAATTAGTTTAACCTACTTAAACAATATCAGGGATTCAGTTTCCACTATCTGGGAAATCCAATAAATGAAATAAATTTTTGGAAACTTTACTACAGTAAGCCAGTTGTTTTATAAAACAGGAGGAAAAACCTCAAGAAGCACTTTCATATGTTCTTAATGACCAATAGAAGGGCAAGGGCTTCTTCATCAAAGGAAAAAACCCTCCTGGATTTATTTAATTAATTTGATTTCAAAATTTGCATATTCAAAACATTTTTACGGCGTTATTGGTATATAGAACTCATTCCGATGTTATACAAAACAGTACTTAGCTTTTAACTTTTTCCGCCAAACACCTCAATGGCTCCTTCATTCAACTGTTAAGACCGTGGTCGATGTGAGCTCTCGTTTCGCCACTGCTGTCTCAAAACCTCCGGTCTAAAAATATTCTGTTCAGACTGCCGACGGACGCATGAACTGGCTTACTGTAGTAAAGTTTCCAAAAATTTATTTCATTTATTGTACTTCATAAATATTTACATTATATATTCATGATGGGGCCTCTATTCAAAATAATTTAAATGGCCAGAAATGGCTCCTGGCTATTTAAATCATTTATATAGGCTAACTGGGCGTGTTCACTGGTACTTATACTTAGACCCTTCACTGGCTCCCTATCCATTTTCGCATCCTGTTCAAACTTCTTCTACTAACCTATAAATGTACTCACTCTGCTGCTCCCCAGTGTCTCTCCACACTCGTCCTTCCCTGCACCCCTTCCCGTGCACTCCGCTCCATGGATAAATCCTTCTTGTCTGTTCCCTTCTCCACTACTGCCAACTCCAGACTTCGCGCCTTCTGTCTCGCTGCACCCTATGCCTGGAGTGGACTTCCTGGGCCCCTGCGTCTTGCCCCATCCTTGGCCACCTTTGGGTCTGGACTGAAGGCCCACCTCTTTAACATTGCTTTTGACTCGTGACCACTTGTGACCACTCGACTCCACCTGCCCTCCTCTCTTCCTTCCCGTTCACATTAATTGATTTGATTTCTTTATTTATTTTTTGTCTATTAGATTGTAAGCTCTTTGAGCAGGGACTGTCTTTCTTCTATGTTTGTGCAGCGCTGCGTACGCCTTGTAGCGCTATAGAAATGCTAAATAGTAGTAGTAGTAGTATACGGATAGTGACACTGAAAATGCTCGGTTAGAGCCCAAGCTGAAACCTGTTATTTTTGCGGGCATTCTGGGAGCAGAGTCAACACTTAGAGGGACTTTTATTAAGCAGTGGTAAGACCAATGCGGGCTTACTGCTCACTAATCAGGAACATAGTAAATGACGGCAGATAAAAACCTGAACGGTCCATCCAGTCTGCTCAACAAGATAAGCTCATTTTACATGGTATGTAAGACTTTATATGTATATCCGAGTTTGATTTGTCCCTGCCTTTCTCAGGGCACAGACTGTAAAAGTCCGCCCTGCACCGGTTTTATTCTCTAAATATCAGCGTCGCCACCCAATGTCCGCTAAGATTCCATAGATCCATTCCTTCTAAACAGAATTCCTTTGTGTTTATCCCACACATGTTTTAATTCCATTACCGTTTTCATCTCCACCATCTCCCGCGGGAGGGCATACCATGTATCCACCACCCTCTCCGTGAAAAAATACTTCCTGACATTACTCCTGAGTCTGCCCCCCTTCAACCTCATTTCATGTCCTCTAGCTCTACCGCCTTCCCGTCTCCGGAAAAGGTTCGTATGCGGATTAATACCTTTCAAATATTTGAACATATCATGTCACCCCTGTTTCTCCTTTCCTCCAAGGTATACATGTTCAGGTCGTCAAGTCTCTCCTCGTATGGTTTGCAATGCAAATCCCATACCATTTTCGTAGCTTTTCTTTGCACCGCTTCCAGTCTTTTTACATCTTTAGCCAGATACGGCCTCCAAAACTGAACAGAATACTCCAAGTGGGGCCTCACCAATGACTTGTAGAGGGGAATCAACACCTCCTTTCTTCTGCTGGTTATACCCCTCTCTATGCAGCTCAGCATCCTTCTAGCCATGGCCGTCGCCTTGTCACATTGTTTCTTCATCTCATATCCTCCGACACCAACACCCTAAGGTCTCTCTCCTGAGTCGAGCTTGCTAATCTCTCCCCTCCTATTCGGTATCTCTCTCTTTTGGGTTTCTACACCCCAAATGCATCACTCTGCACTTCTTGGTATTAAATTTTAACTATATCAAAAAAACATACTCCTTATTTAAATAACAATACTAATTTATTGGTGCCACTCTATATTTCATACAACCTCTTAAATAATAATCTAACTGGCGTCTACGGAACTCACTCATTCAACCTTTCACTCAACCACTCTGTCACAGCTCTACGTATATCCTCAAATTTACATAAATAATTGAATCAACCAGCACTCTGCATGAAAGACATTGAATAAGTCCAAATAGTATCGGGCTTCAGTCCCGATACTGGTCTTCGCACAGCATAGAATATCCTGTGCGGTCACTTTACTTAAATCATTCATATGCAATGGCAAAATCACCGCTGCTTGTGCTGGAGAAAAAGTTCTCAAAGAATCAATATCTCCATAGGCTCTTTCAGGTAGCAAAGCGCGGATTGAAGAGGGCTTCCATCCGACTCCAGCAAATGTCAAAACAGCTGATCACACGTGAGCTCCTCTATGCGAGACCACATTTCGTGTTGCCCTTCATCAGGAGGAGCAACTTCCAACCCCTTCAGGACTGGAAACCAGATATCCAAGCGGGACCTCCAGAGTCCCCCACTGTAAGAAGGAACAATGCAAGCCACATTGAGCCTGCAAATGAGTGGGAAAATGTGGGATACAAATGCAACAAATAAATAAATAAATAAATAAAATATCTCTATATAACGCAATGGCAGAAAAGAGGTTGGGGTGAAAGGCTTTGAAAACTGAGCTTTCTAATTCTCCGTTTACCTGATCGTAGTTCCACGTTGCATTCATGATATTGTTTTCATGCCCCAGAAAATAGATTCCAGTATCTCTCATAACATATTCCTGCTTCTGATCCTCATCAGCCAAATAGACATCGTCACCTGAGAGGCCAGAATCAGACATGTGGTTACAATTATTCCACAAAAGGGTATTTTTATCTATTTATTTATTTGTTTAATTAGGGGCCCTTTTAATAAGCTGCACTAGGCACTAATAACAATATAAGAACGTAAAAATGGCCATACTGGGTCAGACCAATGGTCCATCTAGCCCAGTATCCTGCTTTTTCAAGGGAACCGACTGCTTTTATCTTGTGCCCGTACCCCATCTGCATTTTAAAATGCAGCTTAGATAATGGCAGATGGGGTAGGGGCACAAGATAAAAGCAGTCAGTTCCCTTGATAACATGGCTGCTGAGAGGGGGGCGGGGGGGGTGGAAATTCCCCGGGCCTCCAAGGGGGGCCCGGTGCCAGGGTCAGGCCGCCAGCGCTGCAGTCACCGGTCTCACCTGCCTGCCTCCTCAGCTCCGGGCTCCCTTCATTCAAAGCGGCAGTCGCAGATCGCCTCTCTTCTGTCCTTCCCTCCCTGTGTCCTGCCCTCGCGGAAACTGGAAGTTACATCACATGAGGGCGGGACACAGGGAGGGAAGGCCAGAAGAGACGCAATCTGCGACTGCCGCTTTGAATGAAGGGGGCCCGGAGCCGTGGAGGCAGGCAGGTGAGACCGCGGACTGCAGCGGTGGGGGGGCGGAGGCGGGGTGGCGGCCTTGCCCCGGGCCCGGCCTAGTCTCTCGGCGGCCCTGCTTGGTGGCGAAACGGGTCCCCGTCGGGATTGCTGCAAGATGTTAAGTGCTGGTTATTTGTGCTTGGAAAAAAAAGAGTCCTATTTTGATGTTTTAATTGCAAAGAAAAAAAAATGCAGGTTCTTTGACCCATGATCGAGCCGAGTTCCTATTTAGTGCTTAAAACTGTCTGTGCTGTGGCACTGAGCACAGTAGGCTTCTGAGGTCTTTTTTCCTCCTAATGAAAAAACTGAAAACCCTTAAAACAGAAAATTTTGTGAATATTCAATGTGTTAACACTATAAGAGCATATATAATATTGTCCACAGTTTGAGGTTGGAATCTGAACATTAACATATGGACATTAATACAAAAAAAAAATAGAAGATCAGTTAAAATGGTTTTATGCATGGAAAAGACCTGCAAACGAGCGCTCTAAGGCCATTTTTTTTTTTTGCTGCGGCTTACTATAAGGACCCCTTATTTATTTTTTTATTGCCTTTGATCTATCTTCACCCATCTAATCAGCAATGAACACTTACAACACTATAAAAACCACAAAATTCAATTTGCAAGGAACATCATAGGTCAAAATATTTTCCGGATGATACCTTGACCGCAGGGGTCAGTGATTACAGAGGTGCTGACCCCTGCATGCACTAAGTGATGCATATATTCAATGCTGGCCTAATCCAGGAACCAGCATAGAATATCTGGGCTTCGGTGGATCTTAGAAGTTATCCGGGTTGCCGGCAATATTCAGATTGGAGCCCATATCACTGTCCTAACTTTATCCAGGTACTTCCCAGTTAGTAGATTGAAAATTGTCACTAACTGGGTATGTCCTAGCTCCGTCCTGATTCTAGCCCCTGGGTAGGGTTACCATATGGCTCCAGAAAAAGGAGGATGGATTGAGCCAGCCGGGTTTTACTTCCATTGCTTTCAATGGAAGTAATTGAGCCAGCCGGGTTTTACTTCCATTGCTTTGAAAGCAATGGAAGTAAAACCCGGCTGGCTCAATCCATCCTCCTTTTTCTGGTGCCATATGGTAACCCTACCCCTGGGCCACCCCCAGCATTAAGCAGGTACTGTTACAGCAGCCTGTGCAAACTGAATATCAAGGGTAGAGCCAGCCAGCCGGATTTAAAAGTTAGGCACGTTCCCAACTGGTTAAATCTTGCAGAAATATAGGATACGAAGGGCATGATAAGCCATTGATGCCTAGCAAACCAAGTCATTAGCAAAAGAAAGGCAGAAACTCTAGAATTCTCACTAAGGCCCAGGAAGGAAATGAAGTTGGGGCTCAGGTTTGATGGGATTTGTAGTTCTCAGGCTTTCTGAATGAAGAGACCAAATGAAAGTGATTTGAAGGCAATTGCAGCCGGATTTTAAAAGAAGCCAAATTGCTGGGAAGCGTTACCTCTTTGCCTATTGAAATAAAGTGAACTGAAGTATTTTACTTCATGTGTGATTTCGCACATTTTGATATGACAAGCATGGGCTTATCTTAGTTCCTCTGTTTAGGTTTGGTTCTGTCCATGTATATGTAGGGTTTCCAATTTCCGTGTGTGTGTGTGTGTGTGTGTGTGTGTGTGTGTGTGTTAGCAATAATATTTCAACCATACGGTCTTCAAATAATTCCTGTTTCATCAGTGCTTAATTAGATGGACTAAGATCTTCTACATTTCCTCAAAAGCTATAGAACAGACATGATTTTTCTACCTAAGAACAGATAGAAGGGCAACTTGTCGACTATACTGTTCAATAAAATATCATAAGGATGAAACAAAATGTCTTGAGGTTTCTATTATAGGTATACCAGAAGACCAAGGGTTAAACAGAAGTATGAATTCTCCAAGCTTGCTGGAGGTGGTCTGGTCTTCGCACTCTGGAATGACCTGAAGACTCAAGTTATAATAGCCAACGACAGCGTCGGCAGGACTGGAGATAGTGACGCTCATGTCTTCTGAATCGCTGGCCTCGTGACTGGCACTCCAGGAGCTGGTGCTCTCAGAACTGGAAAGAGGGAACACGGCCTTTGTTTTATAAGACTCTGAAGGGGTGGGTCCTTTAACAGAGAAAAGAAAACAGCGATGTTCATGAAGCACATTTATTCCTAAAATATCATTAAAATACAATGACATCAAACTTAGAGCTCTTTGGCATTAGTAGACCTCTCAGCGATGTATCAAAAAAGATGACTTTGATGTGCCTATGTTGATGGTATATCATAGGAGTGGGCAACCGTGATTCTCAAGGGCCACAACCCAGACAGGTTTTCAAGAGTTCCACAATGAATATGTAAAGAGATTGATTTGCATGTACTGTTTCCGCTGTATGCAAACAGATCTCATGCATATTCATTGCGGAAATCTCGAAAACTCTACTGGGTTGTGGCCCGTGAGGGCAGTAGTTGCCCACCCCTGATATATCCGAAATGAGCCTATCACAGGTTAAAGTGATTCTAGTAGAGACAATCTGTGAATGTCTGAATGGACGAAGCAGGGGCGTAGCCAGACAGAAGATTTTGGGTGGGCCTAGTCGAAATATGGTCCCGTGTCGGGTCACGTACATATCTGGTGCCAAACAAAGTTACCTACCATCGGATGGCGAGATTCCTTGGTCCACCCCTACTCCTTTGTTTTGGCTGCAGCTAATTTGGACCTCCTACTGCTCTGTTCTTTGGATTTGTTATGTGCTTACCATGATAAGCATGATCCTTCCACTACTAATAATTTCTATAGTGCTAATAGACACAGAGGGGCATAATCGAATGGCGCTGGCCAAATAGATGGCCGGCCAACTTTTCCTTCGATAATACAGTTGGCGCCGGCTAAATCTCAACATTTAGATCAAATGTTGGGGTCACCGGATTTAGAGATGGCCAGCTTTGGTTTTTGGCTATAATGGAAACCGGCCCAGCCATCTCAAACCTGGCAAAATGCAAGCCTTTTGGTCGTGGGAGGAACCAGCATTTGTAGTGCACTGGCCCCCCTGACATGCCAGGATATCAACTGGGCACCCTAGGGGGCACTGCAGTGGACTTCAAAAATTGCTCCCAGGTGCAAACCTCCCTTTCCTCGTGTGCTGAGCCCCCAAAACCCATTCCCCACAACTGTATACCACTACCATAGCCCTTACAGGTGAAGGGGAGCACCTACATGTGGGTACAGTGGGTTTTGGGGGGTTTGGGAGGGCTCAACATATACCACCACAAGTGTAACAGGTAGGGGGGGATGGGCCTGGGTCCACCTGCCTGAAGTGCACTGCACCCATTAAAACTGCTCCATGGACCTGCATACTGCTGTCATGGAGCTGGGTATGACATTTGAGGCTGGCATAGAGGCTGGCAAAAAAAATGTTTTATTTTAATTGTTTTTAGGTGGGAGGGAGTTGGTGACCACTGGGGGAGTAAGGGGAGGTGATCCCCGATTCCCTCTAGTGGGCATCTGGTCAATTGGGGCACTTTTTTGAGACTTGGTCCTAAAAATAAATGAACCAAGTACAGCCGGCGAAATGCTCGTCAGACCCGGCCATCTTTTTTCCATTATCAGGCGAAGCCGGCCATCTCATAACCATGCCCCCGCCCCGCCCCCCCATCCCACCTTCTATACCCTGCCTTGAAGACTGGCCGGCTCCGCAACGGAAAGCAGTTGGCGCCGGCCAAAATCGGCTTTCGATTATACCGATTTGGCCAGGTTCAGGAGATCGCTGGCCATCTCCCGATTTGTGTCGGAAGATGGCCGGCGATCTCTTTCGAAAATAAGCTGGACAGTCAGTGTTATACACGTTATGGGGGTCTTCTACAGAGGCGTGCTAGTGATTTTAGTGCACATTAATGATTAGCATGCGCTAAATGCTAGAGACTCCCATAGAAATATAAGAATGGGATGTCTCTAACATTAAAAATGCTAGTGCCCAGTGTGCCTTTGTAAAAGTCCCCCTATATGCAGGTACTTTCTGTCCATAGTTGGCTCCTAATTTAAGTTTTTGTACCTGGGCAATGGAAGGGTCAATGACTTGTCCAGGATCACAAAGAGCTGCAGTGGGAATTGAATCCAGTTCCCCAAGACCTTAGTCCACTGCACTAACCATTAGGCTACTCTTCCACTCTTCATGCATAAACATGAGCATGTTGAGTACAATTAACTCTATGAGGTGATATTATTAATCTATGAATATATAAGCCTCTGTAAGATGAATGCAAGCAAGATTACCTGTCTCTACAGTGAATTCAATGCACTCTTGGGACTGCAGTTCTCTGTTGAAACTAAGAATAATGTTGAAGGATTGAGCCCGCCTTACTATTAGCTTTTCACAGCAGTAGAGGTTAGTGTGATGTGCTGTCTTGTTCAAAGCAAGCTGGAAGTCAATTTTGGTCACCTGCAGGTCTGTGAAAGAGATAAAACTTCATTAACATGAATAATCAACATTTATTTGTCACCGACCGACATCTTGCATGAAAAGAGTTGGAACCTCAAGGGGTAATTTTATAACTCAGTGATCACACAAAACGTACATGCATAGTATTCACTGGGTGGGTTACTGATGTACTTTTCCTGACAAAATCAATACACTTGACCCAATACATCAGTGGCGGTTACTGTTGCGTCCATTTAAAATCCAGCACCAGCCTTTCAATTGATGCTGTGTTCAGGGTTGCTAGACGTTGAGTCAGTAGCACTGAATACACATGTGATTAATGCATTCAGGGGTCCATTTACTAAGCTGCAGTATACGGGAGCCTGCACTAGTGTCAGTGCGTGTTTTAACATGTGTTGAGGCCAGGGGCGTAGCTACGTGGGGCCATGGGGGCATGGGCCCCCACAGATTACGCCCTGGCCCCCTCTACATTTGACACCCCCCACGCCGCCACCCGCCTGCCCCCTGCCCCGCCGCCGCATCAGGTACCTTGTTTGCTGGCAGGGGTCCCCAAACCCTGTCAGCCAAACAGTCTTCTTCAGCGCCAGTTGACTCTGGCGCCTTCGTTGTGTGATCATTTGTTTCTGATGCCTTACGTCCTGCACCGTGCATGTAGCCCTGTGCAGGACGTAAGGCATCAGAAACAGATGTTCACACAACGAAGGCACCGGAGTCGACCGGCGCTGAAGAAGACTCCTCAGCTGGTGGGGATTGGGGACCCCTGCCAGCAAACAAGGTACCTGATGCAGCGGCGGGGCAGGGGACGGGTGGCGGGGGGGGGGGGTTGCAGTTGCAGCGGGGGGGTTTGTGCTTGCGGCGGCGGGAGGGGTCCAAAATGGCGGAGGAAGGCAGCTAAACAGTGCCCCCCACCTCGGGCTCTGGCCCCCCTCCCGCCAAGGTCTGGCTATGCCCCTGGTTGAGGCCCCCTTTTACCGCAGCAGATAAAAGGCTGTCTTTTTTGCTGGAAAGGAAATGGCCATGCAGTAAGTGAACCACTTTCTGTATGGCAATTTTAGGGGGGAGCACTTACTGTCACCCACTGAGGTGGTGGTAAAGGCTCCCGTGCTAACCTGGTGGTAATCGATTACCGCCGGGTAAATGCTGGTGCTATAGAAATATGCGTCTTTGATTAGGAAGGTTTTAAATGCAGCCTTAAATTTGTCTAAGGAGGTTTCCAAACAAAGGGAAGAAGGCCATATATTTCATGAAGTCAGACCAGTCACTGAGAAAATGCGGCAACGGGTGGAATCATACGTGATTTGTCTGGAAGTGGGGACAAATATAAGATTTTGCTGTAAGGATCGGAGAGCTCAGACAGGTGTGTACGGGATCAGCAAATGCACATCTACTTGGACTGCACTTACTTCCAGACGTGAGTGAATTTTATAAGACTGTTTTATACATAAAAAGGGTTTTTAAAGTTACCCTCTTCATGTTTACTTTACGCCTCCTATGCAGCAGGCGTAAACCAAGGAGGGAAGTGTTCAATGTGGGCTACTGTTAAGATGTGTTACATAGAGGTGCATAATCGAACGGAAACGCCTATCTCCATGGGCGTTTATCTCCGAGAACGGGTCCGTGAAGGGGCGGGCCAAACCGTATTTTCGAAAAAATGGACGTTTTTGAGCTGGGCGTTTGTTTTTTTTTTAGCGATAATGGAAACTAAAAACGCCCAGCTCAAAAACGTCCTAATCCGAGCCATTTGGTCGTGGGAGGGGCCAGGATTGGTAGTACACTGGCCCCCCTGATATGCCAGGACACCAACTGGGCACCCTAGGTCAGTGCGGTGGACTTCAGAAAAAGCTCCCACATGCATAGCTCCCTTACCACGGGTGCTGAGCTCCCAACCCCCCTCCCCCAAAACCCACTACCCACAAATGTACAACACTACCATAGCTCTTAGGGGTGAAGGGGGCACCTACATGTGGGTACAGTGGGTTTTGGAGGCCTCCCATTTACCAGCACAAGTGTTACAGGTGGGGGGATGGGTCTGGGGCCACCTGGCTGAAGTGCACTGCGGTACCCACTAAAAGTGCTCCAGGGACCTGCATACACGCAGGCCTCTAGGACTTGTTGCTGCTGTATAACATTGGCACACCAGTTGACACCTGAAGACTAATCTCTCCGAAAACGTCCTTTATTGGAATAACCGCCTTTACTCACAGTTAACTGCAGATCAGAGGTTGTGCCCCACTGGCAATCAGTCTCCCTGGTACTGAGATGAACAGTAGGTCAGAGCTGGCAGAATGGTGTACAATGCCCTCTTTCAGCCACATTCAAGGGAAGAACTAAGTTCTGTAACGTGGCTAACACAGGAAAGGGAACTAAAACTGGCTTACAAAAATGGCCACTACCGCATGGACTACAACAGGAAACACAACAGGGCACACTCTGACCCAGTAGGCAAGGGGAAAAGCACCATGGGAGAAGAGCCTACCAACTACCAACATCGTGAGATTGTAACACAAGCTAATGAAATCACGGAGCCCAATACCCTACACCCACCACAATGCAATGCTGATGTGACCCTGTACTGCACCCGAGAGCCACATCAGAACCAGGGAAAGGCTGTGACAGGATCGAACACATTCTGCTGTCATGGAGGTGGGTACGGCATTTGAGGCTGGCATACAGGCTGGAAAAAGAGTTTGTAAAGTGGGTTTTTTTTGGTGGGAGGGGGTTAGTGACCACTGGGGGAGTCCGGGGAGGTCATCCCCGATTCCCTCCAGTGGTCATCTGGGCAGTTGGGGCACTTTTTTGGGACTTGTTCGTGAAAAAAAAGGGTCCAAAAAAAGTGACCCAAAATCGCGGTAAAAACGCCTTTTTTTTCGATTATCAGCTAAAGACGCCCATCCCTCCTCGGCTGATAACCACGCCCCAGTTCCGCCTCCACCACGCCTCTGACACGCCCTCCATCAACTTTATTCGTTTCCACGACGGAGTGCAGTTGGAAACGCCCAAAATCGGCTTTCGATTATACCGATTTGGGTGCCTTTGCGAGATAAATGTCTATCTCCCGATTTAGGTCACACTATAAGCGTTTTTCTCTTTCGAAAATAAGCAGGATAGTAACATAGTAGATGACGGCAGAAAAAGACCTGCACGGTCCATCCAGTCTGCCCAACAAGACAAACTCTTATGTGCTAGTTTTTGTGTATATCTTACCTTGATTTGTAACTGTCAATTTTCAGGGCACAGACTGCCCAGCACTATCCCCGCCTCCCAACCACCAGCCCCGCCTCCAATCACCAGCTCTGGCACAGACCGTATAAGTCTAGCCAGCACTATCCCCGCCTCCCAACCACTGTTAATCCCAGTTATTAGTGAAACCCATCTATATACTGGATTTTGATAGGATTAGTAACTAAGGGCCCTATTTATTATGGTGAGCTAGCATTTGTAGCGTGTTCTAAAAATTAGCACACGCTAACACTAGAGACATTCATAGGGTGAGACCTGTGCTAAAATAGCATGGCTTAATGGCAAAATAACATGTCTTAATGGGAGCCCAAGTTGATTATTAGGTCTCTTAATGAATAGCATGCCTGATACCTATAGAGATAATTTTGCGCTTTAACCCTCACGTTTCTCTTCCTTTGCCCCTTCACTGGATAGGCCCCCTATGAAGCCTAGTATCAAACCACTTAGATGAATTTTCAGCTCAATACTAGTGACCTAAAATCCATGGATAAGTTCACCAGCCGTTAGTAACCAAATAACTTCCTTTGAATATCGGACTCGATCTAAGAAAAAAGTAAGTGAGAAAATATCTTGCAATTTCAAACCTATTAAAAGTCTGTTTCTGCTGACAGAAAGGCACAGTTAAGAACATTTTCATATAGGCCAACAATATTTGAATTTTGGATCCTAAAATGTCCTCAAATCTAGATCAAATCACATAAGGCTATAGCCATATTTATTAATTTTAAGTAATCCTTAATTAAAAGTAAACGTGTACTTACCATAGTCTAAAAAAGGACAGACAAGAAAATCATGTTTCTGTATGGAATTCCTAGAGCTTTTCATCTGTGACCTTGTTAAACTCATCCTCACTCTGACTGGATCAGCAGTTTTCCAGTAGGGTAGGTGCCAGGCCCACATGGTACCTTTTTGCCAAGTTTGGATCCAATCAGTTTATTATAATGCAGATCATTGTGCCTCTAGATAAAAGGCAAATAGAATGAACCAGTCCTTATGCATCCAGCTTCTCCTATATAAGCACGCAACTATGGAACGCATTACCTAAAGCCGTAAAAACAACGTATGACCACCTAAACTTCCGGAAATTACTAAAAACTAATCTGTTTGAAATGGCATAACCTACCGACCCAACCACCGGCCATGAGTGGGAAAGCGCGGGGTACAAATGTAACAAAAAACAACAACCCTGCAACACTAGCGAAACCAAAGAACGTATGGACAAAACATAACTCCCCCTCGCTACAATCCACTATTGTGTCTTGCACACACGGACCTTATTATACCATTACTCACTTTGTAACCGTTAGATCGGAACTGGCGATCGCCAATATGTAAGCCACATTTATTTATTTATTTTTTGTTACATTTGTACCCCGCATTTTCCCACTCACGGCAGGCTCAATGCGGCTTACATGGGGCAATGAAGGGTTAAGTGACTTACCCAGAGTCACAAGGAGCTGCCTGTGCCTGAAGTGGGAATTGAACTCAGTTCCTCAGTTCCCCAGGACCAAAGTCCACCACCCTAACCACTAGGCCACTCCTCCAAATAGGTGGGAAAATGTGGGATACAAATGCAACAAACAAACAAACAAACAAATAAATAAATAGGAATGTTAAAAAATTCATTCATTCACTCACTATAACTACATTTTGCAAAATCTCCTGTGGTGAATCCATTCAGAGACAAAATCCTGTCTCTTTGTTCAGATCAGAAACAGGGACTGGTGAGAGAAAAATCACTTGCATTACGAGCAAGAAGTTAGTATGATTTGCGAACTGGTTGTCAGTAATATGGCAACCATTGTGATTCATCAACACTGTTTGTCCAAGGTTAAATGAAACCGACCCTTAGTGAGGTCAGACTTTAAAATAAGAGATGGAAGCTTTCCAAGAAAAGAGGAAGAACCGATTCAAGGAAGAACAGACGACTGAGTCAGCTTTTTCCGACTGCATCAAGATCTAGGGAGCACAGATCAAACCCAAGGACATTTATGTCAGAGCTCTAAATAGGTCAACTGATTTCACGTCAACTGGCTTTCTTGCTTCTAAGTTCTGACTAAAAGAAACCTTCATGTCTTTGGTGACAATTCTATAAATTGGTGTCAACATTTAGAGGCACCAATTCTATAAAGGCATACTATAATATACTGTACATGTTTTTATATTCCGCTATATTCAAAAGGATTCTAAGCAAATCACAAATTAGATTCCGTGAATCAAGGAAAAGTACAATAAAATTAGTAAGTGACCTTCTAAATCTTACTCTCATTAACTCTTACAATTATCGCTCTCACTGATCAACAATGTTTTTAATGCTCTTCTAAAAGTACAGTAAAGAAATAATCTAATAACTAAAGGTAAATTATTCAACCCGTTTGACACCCTGATACGGTTAATATGTGAGACCTTACGGCTAAGTCAATGGCTGGCAGTAAGGTCTCAGACCCAAAAATGGACATGGGTCAGTTTTTATTTTGCCGCACGTCCATTTTCGGCAAAAAGTTTTAAAGGGCCTTTTGTTACATGCACGCTGAAAAATAGATCTGCGTGTGCCCTAAACACATGCCTACACTAGTGTAACCCAAGTTTTCGGCACATCTTAGTAAAAGGACACCTAAGTGCATCTCAGATATGACTTATTGAAAAGCTATTAATAATTGGGTCCTCGACTTTCACTACAAAGCAATACCTTGGAATGCAAATCTGCAATGGGGGAACCAATGTATATAGTTGAAAAGATGACTGGAAAACTAACAATTGAAAAAAAGAATATTTTGCCATAATATAAAAGTTCTCGCAGTATCACAGACTTTACCCTTCCTTGAAACACTGTATCATTAAAAATGCTGAAACAGGAAGCTCTGAGGAAAATGCATCTGTCCTTCCCTCGATGCAACTTAGTTATTGGATTGTAAGCTCTTTGAGCAGGGACTGTCTTTCTTCTATGTTTGTGCAGCGCTGCGTATGCCTTGTAGCGCTATAGAAATGCTAAATAGTAGTAGTAGTAGTAGTTATTGATACATTGTATCATTCTTTCAGGACTTGATAATAGCGGAAGACCCATGATACACTTGATTCTAAAATTGCCAGCAGAGACAAACCTAACCACTCCCATGAAGTGACCAGCAATTTGTCAACATGGAATGAAAGAAGAGCCCAAAGTGGGTGGGCCTGGGCTCACCCGGGCCCACCCTTGGCTATGCCACTGTAGCAAGGGGATGGGATCAAAGAAAAACAAGACATAGAGGAGTGGATCCTGCAAAGATCAGCAGGTACAATCCTAAACAAAGGCAAAAGAGGAGGTAGCCTACTTGTTCTGCATAGAGGGGCAGATTAGATAGATCATGCTGGCCTTTTTCTGTTACTTGTTATGTTACCATTGCGTTAGCAATAATGGGGGAAATTCTATATACAGTGCCTAAAAAATACATGTGGAAAACATTTCTGACTAAGCATATTCCATAAGCGGTGCCTAGATTTAGGAATGCTATATAAAATGTACTTACTCAATATCCCAGCGCCTGGGTCTTTTTCTGTTACCTGTTATGTTACCTTTGCATTAGCCATAATGCGGGAAATTCTATATACAGTGCCTAAAAAATCCATGTGGAAAACATTTCCAACTAAGCATATTTTAAAATTAGGCGTGGTATATAGAATACACTTAGTTGATGTCCCAGCGCCTGAAACTACACGCCTCCATTTTACTCCAATGAAACAAGGCATAAATCCAGGCACGTAGATTTAGGCACAGAGGGCCAGGACATATTCTATTTTTGTCGGCATACATTAGAAGTTAGGAACACTGTGTTACAGAATATGCTTAGTGAGTTGTGCACGTAAATTCTAATTATTGCCAATTAGTGCTCATTATTGCTTCTCAAGTGCTGTTATCAATGCTAATTAGCTTGTTAAGCCAATTAAGTTGGGCACATTTTAGAATACACCTGGATTTTGGCACGGATCTCTAGGCGTGCTATGTACATAGTAACATAGTAAATGACGGCAGATAAAGACCTGAACGGTTCATCCAGTCTGCCCAACAAGATAAGCTCATTTTACATGGAATGTGATGCTTTATACCCGAGTTTGATTTGTTCTTGCCATTCTCAGGACACAAACCGTAGAAGTCTGCCCAGCACTGTTCTTGTACTAAAAGTTCTGAAGATTCTGGAATCCTAAAGAATTACAAGATTCTGGAATCCCAATTAGTAGCAACATTCCATGTAGAACCCCAGAGTAACATAGTAACACAGTAAATGACATCAAATAAAGACCTGAATGGTCCATCCAGTCTGCCCAACAAGATAAACTCATTTTATATGGTATGTGATACTTTATACTCAAGTTGGATTTGTCCCTGCCATTCTCAGGGCACAGACCGTATAAGTCTGCCCAGCACTGTTCTTGTACTAAAGGTTCTGAAACTGACGTCAAAGCACCTTAAAATTTACACTCCAGCCCATCCGTATCTATTCAGTCATGATCAGGGCATAGACCGTAGAAGTCTGCCCAGCTCCCATTTTGTTTCCCAATTACTGGCATCGCCACCTAATCTCCGCTAAGATTCCATAGATCCATTCCTTCTAAACAGGATTCCTTTGTGTTTATCCCACGCATGCTTGAATTCCATTATATAGAATTTGGGGGGGATGTGCTTCCCTGCCCATTCCCTGCCTCCTTCTACATTAGAAAGTGAATACAAAAAATAGAACACACTGAAACATTAACAGTTAGCACTCACTTACTGGCAAGTTAACAGCTGCTATGGCTTCGTAAATAGGCCCTATCAACACATTTCTCCTTTTTTTTTTTTTTTTTACTGAATAGAATTTGGAGCTTAGTACTTGCTGTGGCTTTAGTCCAGCAAAAACAGTGGCTCAGTCTCAACTTTCGCAAAGAAAAATATTGAGCAGTAGTTTCTTTCCGCCCAGGATATTCTCATGACTTAATCTCAGCTCTTTTCCTGAGATTTAGCTTACTAATAATCTCAATTAAGTAAACCAATTAAATAGCCCATGTGCTCAATAACAGACAAGGTGATGGAACGGGCAAAGGATAGCGCCAATAGAGTATTATAAATAAAACATGATACTGATTTGCTCTATGTTGATAACATTTCACTGACTCAAAGAACCTTCCATGTGGATAAAGGTGAGCCGGTTGATATTGTGTATCTGGATTTTCAGAAGGCGTTTGACAAAGCACCTCATGAAAGACTCCAGAGGAAATTGGAGAGTCATGGGACAGGAGGTAGTGTTCTATTGTGGGTTAAAAACTGGTTAAAAGATAGAAAACAGAGAGTAGGGTTAAATGGTCAGCATTCTCAATGGAGAAGGGTAGTTAGTGGGGTTCCCCAGGGGTCAATGCTGGGACCAGTGGCGTTCCTGGGGGGGGTGGGGGCGGTCCACCCCGGGTGCACGTCGCTGGGGGGGTGCCACGCACGCCTGTCCTCCCTTGGTCCATGCTTCTTTTCTGCCTCGGAACAGGTTACTTCCTGTTCCGGGGCAGAGAAGAAGCATGGGCCAATGGAGGGCAGGCGCGCGCGGCACCCCCCCCCCAGCGGCGTGCACCCGGCGGGGGGTTCCTTCGCGGGGGTGTCCGCGCTGCATCGGGGGTGGGCGCTGGACCAGGGGGGCGGGGCGCATCGGCGATCCACCCCGGGTGCCAGCCCCCCCCAGGAACGCCACTGGCTGGGACCGCTGCTTTTTAACATATTTATAAATGACCTAGAGATGGGAGTAACTAGTGAGGTAATTAAATTTGCTGATGACACAAAGTTATTCAAAGTCGTTAAATTGCCGGAGGATTGTGAAAAAAAACAAGAGAATCTTACGAGACTGGGAGACTGGGCGTCTAAATGGCGGATGACGTTTAATGTGAGCAAGTGCAAAGTGATGCATGTGGGAAAGAGGAACCTGAATTATAGCTACGTCATGCAAGGTTCCACGTTAGAAGTCACGGACCAAGAAAGGGATTTAGGTGTCGTTGTTGATGATATGTTGAAACCTTCTGCTCAGTGTGCTGTTGAGGCTAAGAAAGCAAATAGAATGTTAGGTATTATTAGGAAAAGAATGAAAAACAAAAATGAGGATGTTATAATGCCTTCGTATCGCTCCATGGTGCAATAACACCTCAAATATTGTGTTCAATTCTGGTCACCGCATCTCAAAAAAGATATAGTGGAATTAGAAAAGGTGCAGAGAAGGGCAACGAAAATGATAAAGGAGATGGGACGACTTCCCTATGAGGAAAGGCTAAAGCGGCTAGGGCTCTTCAGCTTGGAGAAAAGGCGGCTGAGAGGAGATATGATACAGGTCTATAAAATAATGAATGGAGTAGAACGGGTAGATGTGAAGCATCTGTTTACGCTTTCCAAAAATACTAGGACTAGGGGGCATGCGATGAAGCTACAATGTAGTAAATTTAAAACGAATTGGAGAAAAGATTTCTTCACTGAACGTGTAATTAAACTCTGGAATTCATTGCCAGAGAATGTGGTAAAGGCGGTTAGCTTAGTGGAGTTTAAAAAAGGTTGGGATGGCTTCCTAAAGGAAAAGTCCATAGACCATTACTAAATGGACTTGGAGAAAATCCACTATTTCTGGGATCAGCAGTATAAAATGTTTTGTACCTTTTTTGGGATCTTGCCAGGTATTTGTGACTTGGATTGGCCACTTTTGGAAACAGGATGCTGGGCTCGATGGACTTTTGGTCTTTCCCAGTATGACAATACTTATGTACTTATGTAACTCTTGCAGCATTTGTGTTTTACAAAACTAATCTTTTAATGATATGAAATACAATGAAGCTTAGCAGAGATTAGGTAGCAACACCGCTAATTGGGAAGCAAAGCCAGTGCTGGTCAAGACTTCTACGGTCTGTGCCGTGATCATGGCTGAATAGATGGGCTGCAATGGAGCTTTTCTGGGGCTTTGACAACTTCAGAAATTTTGAAGAAGAACCATGCTGGGCGGACTTCTATAGGTCATGCCCTAAAAATGGCAAGGACAAATGATGATCAGGTATACATATGAAGTATCACATCATAAACTCATTATAGATAGTATCTTGTTGGGCAGACTGGATGAACTGCACAGGTCTTTATCTGCTGTCATCTACTATGTTATTATACGTAAGTAGACAAAACAGCACGGAGAGGATGCAAAGCACAAGGCACAAATGAAAAAAATAAAGAAAAGCACTCATGGGCAGATGATCAAAAGCCCCGCACTGTTCAAAACAGCACTCTAAAAATAGCACTGGAAAAGTGCGGGGCTCTACCGCACCTATGATCAGAGATAATTGCATGCAAATTTAAGCACACAATTCTCTCTGATCATGGGGCAGAAATGCGACAGGATTGTGCCATGTGTATGCACTCAGGCACAATCCTCCCGCACTTGACAATCCTCCTGCATTTGTTTGACAGGTCTGGGCTGTCAAAAGCCCAGACCTGTCAAACACAGGGGCTGGAGGTCCATGGGACCACCAGACCCCAACTACCCCCGCCCTGAGCCAAGCGAAATGGGGGCCGGAGGTCCAGCGGACCTCCGGACCCTCTGATCCACCCGACACAAGTTCAGGAGGCTTGAGATCCGGGGGTCTCCAGCCCCCCCAACCCCCACTGCATCCCTCAGATGTCCCTGGTGGCCCAATTAGCCACAGCTCAATCCCCCCCACCTGGTGGTCTAGCAACCCTTCCCCACCCCCCTAACTTCAGTTGGAGGAGGGAGGTAGCTTCTGTCCTCTTCCATCGGCTCTGCCGCCCAGCCCTGCCCAGTGCATCCTGGGATTTCTCCCTGATATGGTGCTCACATATAGACCAAAGGTGCGCACACTTAAGTGTGACAGGGATGCAATATTCTGTGAGTTATGTGCAAGAACTGCGATGTCTTGGCCATGACCCACCACTTGCAAATTTTGGGCACCCCGGAACACTTAGTTATACCAATACTTGACTATCCCCCTTCTCTGCTTGACCTTTTAATAACAAATTCCTCCACTTCGTTATCAATAGAAATCAAACAAAATAAAACATGGAAAAGAAAATAAGATGATACCTTTTTTATTGGACATAACTTAATACATTTCTTGATTAGCTTTCGAAGGTTGCCCTTCTTCCTCAGATCGGAAATAAGCAAATGAGGTAGCAGATAGTATATATGAGAGAAACATCAAAGCATTACTTTGACAGTCTGACAGAGTGGGAGGGTGGGGGTATGCATGGGGACATCAAAGCATTTCATTGATATTCTAACAGAATGGGTGTTGGTAGGTGAGAGGAGAGTAATAAACAGAGAAATACAACTTTATGGTTTATAATGGGTTAGAAAACCCAGATCCTTATTAAGTCCTGTTTGTTGGGTGTCAAAATATTCAATCATTCTTATTTCAAAGGTCTTACGTTCCTGTATTGTTTTAAAATTACCTTTCAGTATTCTTACTGTGAAATCACTGGTGCAGTGTTCTGGTCTTGTGAAGTGTTGGCCCACAGGGGTGGAGGCCTGACTGGCACCGGCTATTTTCATGTGATGTCTGTGTAGATTGAATCTTGTCTTAAGCATCTGGCCTGTTTCTCCAATATAGCATCCTTCGTTACATTTCTTACACTGAATGATATATACCACATTGGAAGATGAGCATGTAAAATAGTCCTTTATGTTGAATATTTTTCCTTTGTGAATGCTTGTGGGGTCTTGTGAAATGTTTTGGCATAGTTTGCAGCTGGCTGTGTTACACAGGAACGTGCCCTTTTCTTTTTCCGTCTGTGTTGGAAGTTTACTTCTGATCAGCTTGTGTTTTAAGTTGGGTGGCTGTCGGAAGGCCAGCACTGTTGGGGATGGGAATATCTCTTTCAGTAATTCATCTTCCTGGAGTAGGAGCTGTAGGTCTCTTATGATTTTCCTCAGTTTCTCCAGCTCTGGGTTGTATGTCACTACAAGGGGAATTCTGTCGTTGGCTTTTTTTTCTTTGTACTGTAGCAGATTTTCCCTGGGTGTTTTGAGGGAGGAGGCAATATTCTTGGAGATTATTTTGGGGTTGTAGCCTTTCTGTTTGAAGGATGCAGTCAGGGTTTCAAAGTGTCTGTCTCTATCCTCTGGGTCCGAGCAGATACGGTGGTATCTTGTGGCTTGGCTGTAAATGATGGATCTTTTTGTATGTGAAGGATGGAAGCTGGAGTTGTGGAGGTAGCTGCATCTGTCTGTGGGTTTCTTGTATATAGATGTTTGTATACAGCCATCACTGATTGAGACTGTGGTGTCCAAAAAATTGACTTTTTCTGGGGAGTAGTCAATTTTGAATCTGATTGTAGGATGGTATGTATTGAAGGAATAGTAAAATTGTTTCAGAGTTTCTTCCCCCTCCGTCCAAATCATAAAAATGTCATCGATGTACCGGTAGTATTTTAGAGGTTTGGTCTCATGTATATTCAGAAATGTCTCTTCCAGCTCAGCCATAAAAAGGTTGGCATATTGGGGTGCTGTCCTGGTGCCCATCGCAGTGCCCATTATTTGCAGATAGATATCATTGTTAAAGTGGAAGTAGTTGTGAGTTAAAATTAATTTGATTAATTTTGTAATAGTTTCTGGTGAGTATTGATGGTCCAGTGTGGATTTTTTTAGGAGTCTTCCACATGCAGCTATGCCATCCGCATGTGGAATGTTGCTTTATAGTGATTCTACATCCATCGTGACCAGAAGGGTGTTTGGTGGTAATTGTTTGATATTTTTCAATTTATTCAGAAAGTCTGTGGTGTCTTGTATGAAGCTGTTAGTTTTGTGCATGAGAGGTTTCAGAATTCCCTCTATGAGTCCAGATATTTCCTCCGTGAGGCTGCCAATACCTGATATGATTGGTCTGCCCGGGTTTCCAGGTTTTTGGATTTTGGGTAACATGTAGAATGTGCCCACAGAAGGCTGGTTTGGTATGAGTTACTTCAGATGTGGCTGTGCTTGTGTAGGAAATGTTCTGATAAGATCTTTTAGCTGCTTTGTATAATCCTGTGTGGGGTCCTCAGTTAGTTTCCTGTAGTATTTGTTGTCTGAGAGCTGTCTGTGTCCCTCTTCAATGCATTTTTGTGTGTCCATAATTACCACTGCGCCTCCTTTGTCTGCGGGTTTAATGATAATGCGTTCGTTAGTTTGTAGAGTTCTTATGGCCGCTCTTTCTGGTGGGGTAAGATTGTACAGAATTCTTTTTTTGTTTGTTGGAGAGTTGGGATTTAACCCTATGTAATTATCTGGCTTGTAGTTTTGTCCCTCCTGTGGGGTGAAATAAGTGTTCTTTTGTTTAAGACTGTATTCCGGTCTGTTTGGTTTCCCTCTATTGTGGAAATGCGCTCTAAGACGCATTTTTCTGAAGAATTCTTCTAGATCTGAATATAGTTGGATTTCATCAAGTTTGCTAGGACAGCACCCCAATATGCCAACTTTTTTATGGCTGAGCTGGAAGAGACATTTCTGAATACATACCAGACCAAACCTCTAAAATACTACCGGTACATCGATGACATTTTTATGATTTGGACGGAGGGGGAAGAAACTCTGAAACAATTTTACTATTCCTTCAATACATACCATCCTACAATCAGATTCAAAATTGACTACTCCCCAGAAAAAGTCAATTTTTTGGACACCACAGTCTCAATCAGTGATGGCTGTATACAAAAATCTATATACAAGAAACCCACAGACAGATGCAGCTACCTCCACAACTCCAGCTTCCATCCTTCACATACAAAAAGATCCATTATTTACAGCCAAGCCACAAGATACCACCGTATCTGCTCTGACCCAGGGGACAGAGACAGACACCTTGAAACCCTGACTGCATCCTTCAAACAGAAAGGCTACAACCCCAAAATAATCTCCAAGAATATTGCCTCCTCCCTCAAAACACCCAGGGAAAATCTGCTGCAGTACAAAGAAAAAAAAGCCAACGACAGAATTCCCCTGGTAGTGACATACAACCCAGAGCTGGAGAAACTGAGGAAAATCATAAGAGACCTACAGCCACTACTTCAGGAAGATGAATTACTGAAAGAGATATTCCCATCCCCACTAGTGCTGGCCTTCCGACAGCCACCAAATTAAAAACACAAGCTGATCAGAAGTAAACTTCCAATACAGACGATAAAAGAAAAGGGCACGTTCCTGTGTAACACAGCCAGCTGCAAACTATGCCAAAACATTTCACAAGACCCCACAAGCATTCACAAAGGAAAAATATTCAACATAAAGGACTATTTTACATACTCATCTTCCAATGTGGTATATATCATTCAGGGTAAAAAATGTAACGAAGGATGCTATATTGGAGAAACAGGCCAGATGCTTAAGACAAGATTCAATCTACACAGACATCACATGAAAATAGCCGGTGCCAGTCAGGCCCCCACCCCTGTGGGCCAACACTTCACAAGACCAGAACACTGCACCAGTGATTTCACAGTAAGAATACTGAAAGGTAATTTTAAAACAATACAGGAACGTAAGACCTTTGAAATAAGAATGATTGAATATTTTGACACCCAACAAACAGGACTTAATAAGGATCTGGGTTTTCTAACTCATTATAAAACATAAAGCTGTATTTCTCTGTTTATTTCTCTGTTTATTACCCTCCTCTCACCTACCAACACCCATTCTGTTAGAATATCAATGAAATGCTTTGATGTCCCCATGCATACCCCCACCCTCCCACTCTGTCAGACAGTCAAAGTAATGCTTTGATGTTTCTCTCATATATATACTATCTGCTACCTCATTTGCTTATTTCCGATCTGAGGAAGAAGGGCAACCTTCGAAAGCTAATCAAGAAATGTATTAAGTTATGTCCAATAAAAAAAGTATCATCTTATTTTCTTGTCCATGTTTTATTTTGTTTGATTTCTATTGATAACCTTTAAGAGTGGACTAACACGGCTACCACACCTCTCCACTTCGTTGTAACAAAGATACCCCTACACCGTGGATTTGATGTCATAGTTAAGTTCCCTGTTATCTTCTAAGCACGATATTTGTAGCTTTCTATCTACTGTTACTTAATAGAGGCATCGTTAGACTAGGCCCCAAAACAACCTTATTATTATGAAGTTTTGCTGTTCTATTTACAAGTGGAGGAGTGGCCTAGTGGTTAGTATGGTGGACTTTGATCCTGGGGAACTGGGTTCGATTCCCACTGCAGGCACAGGCAGCTCCTTGTGACTCTGGGCATGAGTGGGAAAGTGCGGGGTACAAATGTAACCAAAAAAAAAAACTACTGCACCTTGAGTATTGTGTTCAATTCTGGTCGCCGCATCTCAAGAAAGATATAGTAGAATTGGAAAAGGTGCAGCGAAGGGCGACTAAAATGATAGCGGGGATGGGACGACTTCCCTATGAAGAAAGACTAAGGAGGCTAGGGCTATACAGCTTGGAGAAGAGACGGCTGAGGGGAGACATGATAGAGGTATATAAAATAATGAGTGGAGTGGAACAGGTGGATGTGAAGCTTCTGTTCACGCTTTCCAAAAATACTAGGACTAGGGGGCATGCGATGAAACTACAGTGTAGTAAATTTAAAACAAATCGGAGAAACTTTTTCTTCACCCAACGCGTAATTAAACTCTGGAATTCGTTGCCGGAGAAAGTGGTGAAGGTGGTTAGCTTAGCAGAGTTTAAAAAGGGGTTGGACGGTTTCCTAAAGGACAAGTCCATAAACCGCTACTAAACGGACTTGGAAAAATCCAAAATTCCAGGAATAACATGTATAGAATGTTTGTACGTTTGGGAAGCTTGCCAGGTGCCCTTGGCCTGGATTGGCCGCTGTCGTGGACAGGATGCTGGGCTCGATGGACCCTTGGTCTTTTCCCAGTATGGCATTACTTATGTACTTATGTACTAAACTGTAAACCAGCTTTATAGCACAATGTAAGCCACGCCTCACGTACTGTGTAAGCAAGCCACATAGAACCAAACTCGATTTGGATATTGTGGGATATAGGCCAGCCTCAAATGCCGTACCCACCTCCATGACAGCAGAATGTGCTCTATCCTGTGACAGCCTTTCCCTGGTTCTGATGTGGCTCTCGGGTGAGTGTGACACCTTTTCTGTTAAGGGCACTGCAGAGTCACATCAGCAATGCATTGTGGTGGGGGTAGGGTATTGGGCTCCGTGATTCCACTAGCTTGTGGCAAATGCTCACGATGTTGGTAGTTGGTAGGCTCTACTCCCATGGTGCTTTCCCCCCTGCTTACTGGGTCAGAGTGCGACTGCTCCCTGTTTTGTTTCCGGTAGTCCATGAGGTAGTGGCCATTTTTGTAAGCCAGTTTTACTACTACTACTACTACTACTTAGCATTTCTATAGCGCTGCTAGGGTTACGCAGTGCTGTACAATTTTAAACAAGGGGAAGGACAGTCCCTGCTCAAGAGAGCTTTTTAGATCCCTTTCACATGTTAGCCACGTTACAGAACTTAGTTCTTCCCTTGAATGTGGCTGAAAGAGGGCATTGTACAGCATTCTGCCAGCTCGGACCTACTGCTCATCTCAGTACCAGGGAGACTCATTGCCAGTGGGGCACAACCTCTGATCTGCAGTTAACTGTGAGTAAGCGTGGTTATTCCAATAAAGGACGTTTTTGGAGAGATTAGTCTTCAGGTGTCAACTGGTGTGCCAATGTTATATAGCAGCAACCAGTCCTAGAGGCCTGCGTGTATGCAGGTCCCTGGAGCACTTTTAGTGGGTACCGCAGTGCACTTTAGCCAGGTGGCCCCAGGCCCATCCCCCCCCCCCACCTGTAACACTTGTGCTGGTAAATGGGAGGCCTGCAAAACCCACTGTACCCACATGTAGGTGCCCCCTTCACCCCTAAGAGCTATGGTAGTGTTGTACATTTGTGGGTAGTGGGGGGAGGGGGTTGGGGGCTCAGCACCCATGGTAAGGGAGCTATGCATGTGGGAGCGTTGTCTGAAGTCCACCGCACTGACCTCTAATGTGCCCAGTTGGTGTCCTGGCATGTCAGGAGGCGAGTGTACTACGAGTCCTGGCCCCTCCCATGACCAAATGGCTCGGATTAGGACATTTTTGAGCTGGGCGATTTTAGTTTCCATTATCGCAAAAAAAAAAAAAAAACGCCCAGCTGAAAAACGTCCATTCTTTCGAAAATACGGTCTATCCCACCTCTTCACGTACCCGTTTTCGGACATAGACGCCCATGGAGATAGGCGTTCGCGTTTGATTATGCCCCTCCACATCTTTTTTGAGATAAGGCAACCAGAATTGAATGCAATACTCAAGATAAGATCACACCATGGAGCGATACAGAGGAATCCCTTTCCTAATAATTACTAGCATCTTGTTTGCTTTTTTGTTCGCCGCCACACACTGGGCAGAAGATTTCAGTGTACTGTCTGCAATGACGCCTACAACTTTTTCTTGAGTGCTGACTGCTAAGGTGGACCCCAGAATCAGGTAACTAGGATTTGGATTATTCTTCCAAACGTGCCTCACTTTGCATTTGTCCACGTTCAATTTCATCTTTGCGAGCAGTGTGTGTGTTCTTTCGAAAATGTGTAGTCTTTCGAAAGAGTGTGTGCTTCTTCCAAGCGAGCTTGCACTTTTAATCACGTTGCTCCCATGACAACATAAGGAAAAAAAAACCCAAACAAATCCAACATTCACAAAGCTGACATGATAATAACACAAAACGAAAACTAACTGCACGCCCTTCCCTCAAAACAATTCATAAATCTTGAATACCAGTCTTTGGATTACTAGCCTTGATCCTTGACTCAGAAATCTCACAAACTCAAATGTATTGTAGCCATTAAACAGAAGGTTAATGGACCGTGAGAGTGGAATTATGAGGTCTGAATGATCTGTTGCTGCAAAAGATTAGGTTGGGATCCTTTACAGGAGCTGATCCTTCTAAAATAATCCTACTACAAGGATAATACACTCTTTTACTGTACTTACCTGCCATGGTTTCTCTCTCTCTCACTCTCCCCCCCGGTTATTTCCTTTCTTTTCTGATACTAGCTTACAGACAGACTCCAAAATTGTATCTGATCCAGCAAGTATTTTTATAATGCAACCTCTCCTGTAATTAGACCAGAATTTAAATGAGCTGGGTGAGGCCTGCAGCACTTACAAAACAACGGCTGAAAACTTTCCACCTACGTTGTCCTTTGAAGTTCTACGTTTCAAAAGGCTGTGCAGTCCTGGGAATTATGCTGCATTTGATATTTAGGATTTGGGGGAGCAATTCTATAAAGGGTGTTAGGCACCCAAAATCTAGGTGCTAGTCTGGTATTCTATAACAGCACATTTGTGTGCCTAATGCGTTATAGAATACTAGTGTGTCCACAATTACACACCATCACATACGCTTGCTGTATGGCAGGTATAAATGTGAGCATCTAAATGCAGCAGTTAGACGCCTAACTGAAAGTATTCAATAAAGCGCCCACTGAAATAGTCAGAACGCCCGTGACCCACTCATGCCCTCCCCGTGAATGCCCCCTTTGCAGTTACATGCTAGAACACAAAAGGCAGATTTTCAAAGCAGTGGCGTAGCCACAGGTGGGCCTAGGTGGGCCAGGGTCCACCCACTTAGGGCTCAGGCCCACCCAACAGTAGCACACATTTAGCGGTAGCTGGTGGGGAGCCCAAGCTCCGCCAGCTGAAGATTTCCCCCTGATGGTAACAAAAGCGCTATTCTCCGTGATACCGGCACCTGCACATGCTAAGTTTTCAGCGCATGCCTGCTGCAGACTGCCATGGTGGAAAGAAGCGTTTTCCCGCCAGCTGAGATATTTTTTGGGTGGGGAGGGGGAGGGAGAACACTTGGTGCCCACCCACTTCTTGTCTAGGCCCACCTAAAATCTGTAGTCTGGCTACGCCCCTGTTTCAAAGCACTTAGACTTACAAAGTTACAGGGCAACCTATGGAAGTCTAAGGGGCCCTTTTACTAAGCTGCGGTAAAAAGGGCCCTGCACTAGCGGCGGAGGCCATTTTTGTCACGCACTGAGGCTTTTTTTTTACCACAGCTGGTAAAAGGACCCAAAAAAAGACATGGCCATGCGGTAAGATTGATCTTACTATGTGGCCATGCGGGGGAGGGGGGAGGGAGGAGAGCACTTACCACCATCCATTGAGGTGGTGGTAAGGTCTTCCATGTTAACCCAGCGGTAACTGGGTAGCAGGCGGCGCTACACGCTTAACACCGGGTAACCCCCTGCGGAAATATGTTTTGAATATTTCCATTAGCGCACTGGAAATGCCACATGCTGGGGGGGGGGGGGGAGGACAGCCACCGGTGCCCGCATTGGGCCGGCAGTACCTCCAGATTGGAGCATGATAAGACCATGGTGGGCTTGCTGCCGCTTAGCAAAAGAATCCCTAAGTGCTTTGAAAATGAGCCCCTTAGGCAGGGGTGTGCTGGTAAATTTTTAACAACAGGCTCTTTCTCCGGACGTAGCCAGCTGTGCAGTTGGAAGGGCCAGGGGTGGCCAAGGGGGTGGGGGAGGAGCAACATTTGCCTCTCTCTCCTCCCTCCCTTCATGTGGGCATGCTAGGCATACCTTTGCTGGCAGCCAATAAATGGACTGCCACCACTCACAACGTCTTGCTCTGAGCAGCATGCTGGAACTTCTCTCACATGCTCGAGAAGTCCCAGCCTGCTGCCCAGAGCTGGAAACAAGGAGCGGGGAGCAGCAGTAGTCTATTTACTTGGCTGGCAGGGCTCAGCATCCCCACCAGCAAAGTAAAAGAGAATTCAGCAGGGGGCCCAAGCCCACATTTTGGGAGCCAGTTATTAAAGTAGCCATGGAGGGCCCTACTTTAACAACCGGCTCCCAAAATTCTTAAAAACTTAACAACCGGCTCTTGCGAGCCTGCTCCAGCCTGCTCCAGCACACCACTGCCCTTAGGTACCAAGTTATAGAATAGCACCTAAGTATGCTTTGAAGCCTGACTACGTTTTCCCTCATTTTGACTCTTATTTACCAGCAACTTCTGTTTGAGCATCAAAGGTTAGGTGTCTGATTGGTGCTTTAACGTTTGGCATTGTATATAGAGTTACACCCTTGGTGGACCTGGTCAGGGTGTGTCAGAGGGAGGGGAATTTCATGGGGCCTGCTGAGGTGTGTCAAGGGTGGGAGACTAGGATAGATTCTGCTGATGAGTTTCGGGGGATTTGGGTGGACTTGTCTCTTGGTGTCAGGAGGGTGTAGGGAGTTGGAGGGTTATATTATGGATCTTTTTTTGGGGGGGGGGGGGGGGAACTGTTGGGATGGAGGAAGGCTATGTTCCAGGTGTCAGGTGATCTATATGCAGCCGTGACAGCACATGGTACCTTACCATGCGATAATTATAAGGTATTATTCACACCCATGTCCTGCCCCCTAACGCTGAAGTTGTTACCACACAAATTAGTTAGCATATGTTAATATACACAGTAACTGCTGATCACACTTTTCTTAACAGGCCCCGTAATTTTGCTCATCTGGTTGTGCTTATAGATATTGTGACAAAGCTAGCACTCGGGGCCCGACAGAGAAGCAGCTAATCCCTGAACTACGGTTCCCAGAAGCCCTTGCAAGTAGGAGAGAGGAGGGTAGGCCCAAAAGGGTGGAATGGATTTCCAACCCCAGCAGGTGGAGCAGTGGCTCAGTGCTAGGGGTGCCAGTTACTCCCTTCCCCACTAGAGGGAGAAGGGGAGGTGAAGCTCAGTCCCTTAGCTGCATCGCCATTATATAATTCCCTCCAACTGTGAGAGGAGAGAGAGCGATTTCCGCGTGGCTCCCAGCCACCAGGAGAGAGAGGAAACTGATTGAGAGAGAAGCTGCCATGGAGTAGGTGGAGGACGGAAAGGGCCTGCCACTGGAGCTTCCCTGGGGGGGAAGAGTAAGCTGCCATGGGGTGTGAGAATGTAGATGTAACCCTGACCAGCACATGAAGGCAGTGTGAGAGGCCACAGGGGTGTGGTGCTGTGAGGTAGGAGGAATGTTGCCAGCCCTGTTTGGTACAGGGTTCTCCTGGGTGCTGTGAAGAGGACAGGGGCATTAAGTAGTGGTTTCCTTTGAAGAGACTGTTTGTGAAAGGGTTGAATTATTTATTTATTTATTTATTGCATTTGTATCCCACATTTTCCCACCTATTTGCGGGTTCAGTGTGGCTTACAATACATTGTGAATGATGGAAATACAATTTGTTACAACTCGGTTATGGATTACATTGTGAGGAATTATGCGAAGACAAAGTCCAAGTATCGTTAAGGGAATAGAACAATGGAAAAGAACAATGGAACAATGGAAAGAAACAACGGGAAACTGATAGGGCAACAAAACAATAGTAGGAGAACATTTTTCTGTGAGTAAAGGTATAAATGTGGTAAAATTACGGGGGATGAGAATTCAGAAGAGAATGTATTGATGCATTACTAAACCGTGTGTGTGGACTTCATGTGTTTTGATCCTTTCAATAAATTTTATCAAAGAGATGAGTCTTCAATGATTTGCGGAAGTTGGTTAGTTCGTAGATCGTTTTCAGGTTGCGTGGTGGTATATTCCAGAATTGCGTGCTCATATAAGAAAAGGTTGATGCGTGCAGCGCTTTGTATTTTATGCTTTTGCAATTAGGGAAGTGGAGGTTGAGGAAAGTTCGGGATGATACTGGACATGTCCTCAAAAAGAGGACATGTCCAGGAAAATCCGGACATATGGTAACCCTGCATAGCAGCAGCAGCAGTTAGAGCACAATTGACTGCTTGAAACTGAAGTGCGTAGGATAGCCTGGGCTAAGGTAAATAGGCTGCTTGAAGGAAAGTTCTGCTATGTATGTTATTTCAGTGCAGTCTCAGAGCTTGTTCACATTTTCAAACTAAAATGATAGCGGGGATGGGACGCCTTCCCTATGAAGAAAGACTAAGGAGGCTAGGGCTTTTCAGCTTGGAGAAGAGACGGCTGAGGGGAGACATGATAGAGGTATATAAAATAATGAGTGGAGTGGAACAGGTGGATGTGAAGCTTCTGTTCACGCTTTCCAAAAATACTAGGACTAGGGGGCATGCGATGAAAGTACAGTGTAGTAAATTTAAAACAAATCGGAGAAAATTTTTCTTCACCCAACGTGTAATTAAACTCTGGAATTCGTTGCCGGAGAAAGTGGTGAAGGCGGTTAGCTTAGCAGAGTTTAAAAAGGGGTTGGACGGTTTCCTAAAGGACAAGTCCATAAACCGCTACTAAATGGACTTGGGAAAAATCCACAATTCCAGGAATAACATGTATAGAATATTTGTATGTTTGGGAAGCTCGCCAGGTGCCCTTGGCCTGGATTGGCCGCTGTCGTGGACAGGATGCTGGGCTCGATGGACCCTTGGTCTTTTCCCAGTGTGGCATTACTTATGTACTTATGTTTTGTTAGTAAATGTACTGAATCTGAATCTCTTTGGATCTGGGTTATCTTTGATCTTATTCTGATGCACTGATCGCACTCTCGAAATTCATTTACTGAATGTTAGCGTCTTGCCCATAGCAGTGGAAGTTAGACCACACTTTCTTTTCTCGCTGGAGGTGAACTTTTAATGCTACTGGGGTTGAGCTGTTGCTTCTCCTTTTGCTGCCAAAGCCAGTGAACTGCTTCCAGGGCCGGTTTTAGCAAGTGCGGGGCCCTGTTCAGACCAATTTGGTGGGGGCCCCATCCTAGCCCTGCCCCTGCCCAGCCACGCCCCCACCCTAGCTCCACCCCATTGATAAGCAAAAATAATATAGATATATGAAATAAAATAAAAATGAAATGAAAAGATATACAATAAAATAAAGTGATGTGTAAAATATAATATACAATATAAAAACATATAGACCACCAAGGTATTAAAATCGTTTAAAAATATATACCACAACTCTCTGACTCAAGAAGACTCCGACTCTGTCTGTCACTCTGTCTCTGACTGGCTGCGGCTGGAAGCTCAAGCTCAAGCTGGAACTGGAACTCTCTGAACTCTCTCTGCCCGTCCCGCACGGCCCGCCCTTGAAGAAGGAAGTTGTCGTGGGGGTGGGCCGCATCATCAGTGGCAGACCAGAACTGTCTGTCACTCAGGAGGACCGAGCAGGACGGTTCTGCTGCTCTGCTGCAGACAGTCTGCGGTGCTCACGCACGCAGCACGCGTCGTGACCATCATGCCAAGCAGCCCAGGGGGGTCAGAGGTGCGGACTCATTCAGGAGGAGAGGTACGGTCCTGAGCGGCCACTGGCGAGCAGGGCCAGGGAGCGCTGCAGCCCGGCTGCTGCAAGTCTCTGGCAGGCAGCCGGCTCACGCAGTCTGGCTAGGTCTGGGTTGCGGGTGGTTGGCAGCGGACTGTGAGCGCTGGTGCGGGAGCGGATGGTCGCCTCGGCCTAAGACCAGCCCTGGCTGCTCCTTTTGCTACTGGATGTGAGCTTGTCTTCCGGGCCCGGGAATGGGCCAAGGTTTCAGCAACCACTGTAAACAAGAGAACAGTTTCTGCTGTAACCGATACCCTGCAGAAAGGGTTTTTTTTGCAGAAACATGCCAAAAACAGCTTTTCGAGTTGGCTTTGGCACTAAACGAAACCGAATTTTAGTCGGGCTCTAGATTTATACCATGTTCCAGGTACGTATCCATGAAAACTGTGGTCCATGCATATTTGCAATTTCATAAAACAGTCTGTGACAGAGTTTGATGGGGGGGGGGGGGGGGGGAGTGTGCATTATAGATAAACTAAGGGTCCTTTTACTAAGGTGCACTAAAAGAATTGGCTGCGCTAGTGTAGGTGCGTGTTTTGGACGTGCGCAGATCCATTTTTCAGCGCCCCTCTAAAAAAACCCTTTTTTAAATTATTTTTTCCAAAAATGAACGTGCAGCAAAATAAAAACTGGTGCTCATCTATTTTGAGCCTGAGACCTTACCGCCACCCATTGACTTAGTGGTAAGGTGTCACACAGTAACCGTGCGGTAATCATTTACGCACATAGAATGACAATTACTGCCCGTTTTCCACTGCACGCAGGAAAATAAAAATTAGCGGACACCCAGAAAAAAAAACAAAATTACTGCTCGGGCCACGCGGTATCCGGGCGGTAACTCCAAATTGACACGCGTAGGATGCGCGTACGCACCTACGCGGCTTAGTAAAAGGGTCCCTAAGCATCTAACTCCATTGATATCTCTCAATGAGCACAGAACCCAAATCTCAGACTCTGTCAGAAGGGATCCCACTAGCCGCATGCAAAGGATCCTAGGTCGTTCCTGATTCTCTGCACTGCTACGTTGCCTATAGATCACTTTCTGTGCACGCATTTAACTCTTTGTGGGGCGATACCTTTTTATTTTTTGTTTACCTAGGTGTGTCCCTATGTGATTTCAGTGACCTGCTGTGACATGATCCAGGTTAGCATCTCTTTGTAACACACCCAGACAAAAACAAAAGGCTACCTTGATGCCAAAGAAAGCAGAAATGTAGTTCCCACTGCTACTTTCAAGGAAAACCATTTTAAAAAGCTATTTCTCCAGGTAAGACAATGTTTCAGACGCAGAAATGTCTTTTTATAAAAATGGTCTCTCTCACCTCCCGATGCGCAGGTAGACAGGACCGTCCCAATCATTAGGCAAGAAGTCCTTCTGTTCAGTTGAAGGAGAATGGAATGGCGTCGTGTACGTAAAATATGCAACGGGGAGAATGTTTCATTTATAGATACCAAGAAAATACCTATAGTTAAGGAAAAGGTGAGAAAACTTGAGGATCAGGAGGGACTTTGAGTCTCGAAAGCTACAGAAAGATGTAGTGGAGGAGAGGCCTAGTGGTTAGGGTGGTGGACTTTGGTCCTGGGGAACTGAGGAACCGAGTTTGATTCCCATTTCAGGCACAGGCAGCTCCTTGTGACTCTGGGCAAGTCACTTAACCCTCCATTGCCCCATGTAAGCCTCATTGAGCCTGCCATGAGTGGGAAAGCGCGGGGTACAAATGTAACAAAAATAAAATAGATACTATTGGAGATTCTACATGGAATGTTGCTACTATTGGAGATTCTACAGTGGTGGAAATAAGTATTTGATCCCTTGCTGATTTTGTAAGTTTGCCCACTGACAAAGACATGAGCAGCCCATAATTGAAGGGTAGGTTATTGGTAACAGTGAGAGATAGCACATCACAAATTAAATCCGGAAAATCACATTGTGGAAAGTATATGAATTTATTTGCATTCTGCAGAGGGAAATAAGTATTTAATCCCTCTGGCAAACAAGACCTAATACTTGGTGGCAAAACCCTTGTTGGCAAGCACAGCGGTCAGACGTCTTCTGTAGTTGATGATGAGGTTTGCACACATGTCAGGAGGAATTTTGGTCCACTCCTCTTTGCAGATCATCTCTAAATCATTAAGAGTTCTGGGCTGTCGCTTGACAACTCGCAGCTTCAGCTCCCTCCATAAGTTTTCAATGGGATTAAGGTCTGGTGACTGGCTAGGCCACTCCATGACCCTAATGTGCTTCTTCCTGAGCCACTCCTTTGTTGCCTTGGCTGTATGTTTTGGGTCATTGTCGTGCTGGAAGACCCAGCCACGACCCATTTTTAAGGCCCTGGCGGAGGGAAGGAGGTTGTCACTCAGAATTGTACGGTACATGGCCCCATCCATTCTCCCATTGATGCGGTGAAGTAGTCCTGTGCCCTTAGCAGAGAAACACCCCCAAAACATAACATTTCCACCTCCATGCTTGACAGTGGGGACGGTGTTCTTTGGGTCATAGGCAGCATTTCTCTTCCTCCAAACACGGCGAGTTGAGTTCATGCCAAAGAGCTCAATTTTTGTCTCATCTGACCACAGCACCTTCTCCCAATCACTCTCGGCATCATCCAGGTGTTCACTGGCAAACTTCAGACGGGCCGTCACATGTGCCTTCCGGAGCAGGGGGACCTTGCGGGCACTGCAGGATTGCAATCCGTTATGTCGTAATGTGTTACCAATGGTTTTCGTGGTGACAGTGGTCCCAGCTGCCTTGAGATCATTGACAAGTTCCCCCCTTGTAGTTGTAGGCTGATTTCTAACCTTCCTCATGATCAAGGATACCCCACGAGGTGAGATTTTGCGTGGAGCCCCAGATCTTTGTCGATTGACAGTCATTTTGTACTTCTTCCATTTTCTTACTATGGCACCAACAGTTGTCTCCTTCTCGCCCAGCGTCTTACTGATGGTTTTGTAGCCCATTCCAGCCTTGTGCAGGTGTATGATCTTGTCCCTGACATCCTTAGACAGCTCCTTGCTCTTGGCCATTTTGTAGAGGTTAGAGTCTGACTGATTCACTGAGTCTGTGGACAGGTGTCTTTCATACAGGTGACCATTGCCGACAGCTGTCTGTCATGCAGGTAACGAGTTGATTTGGAGCATCTACCTGGTCTGTAGGGGCCAGATCTCTTACTGGTTGGTGGGGGATCAAATACTTATTTCCCTCTGCAGAATGCAAATAAATTCATATACTTTCCACAATGTGATTTTCCGGATTTAATTTGTGATGTGCTATCTCTCACTGTTACCAATAACCTACCCTTCAATTATGGGCTGCTCATGTCTTTGTCAGTGGGCAAACTTACAAAATCAGCAAGGGATCAAATACTTATTTCCACCACTGTATATGGAATGTTGCTATTCCACTAGCAACATTCCATGTAGAAGGCTGCGCAGGCTTCTGTTTCTGTGAGTCTGACGTCCTGCACGTCAGACTCACAGAAGCAGAAGCCTGCGCGGCCACCTTGGTGATCTGCAAGGGCCGACTTCTACATGGAATATTGCAAGTCACTTAACCCTCCATTGCCCCATGTAAGCCGCATTGAACCTGCCATGAGTGGGAAAGCGTGGGGTACAAATGTAACAAAAATAAAATAGATACTATTGGAGATTCTACCTGGAATGTTGCTACTATTGGAGATTCTACATGGAATGTTGCTATTCCACTAGCAACATTCCATGTAGAAGCCTGCGCGGCCACCTTGGTGATCTGCAAGGGCCGACTTCTACATGGAATATTGCAAGTCACTTAACCCTCCATTGCCCCATGTAAGCCGCATTGAGCCTGCCATGAGTGGGAAAGCGTGGGGTACAAATGTAACAAAAAAAAAAAAAACTAACAATTTAAAAATCGAAGATATTAATGTAGCCACAGGCTGGAAGAGAGGCAAAGAGCTGAAGCTAGAGAAATGAGGGAGAAAGAGATCCAGTGGGAAACCAGGCTGTTCCACGAAGATGGAGAATGTTGGGTTTATAATGAGCCATGTTTGAAAAGAGTTGTAGTGAGTAAGCATTAAGTAGTTTACAGAAGAAAAATAAAATCCACAAACTTTCATGCCTTGGGACAAATCAAAGTAATGTTTACACCAGTGTTGCCATGTTCTTTTGATTTCAAAATCTACTGTGACTGAACACCTCCTCTTTCAGTCCAATCATTAGTCAGCCTAGGTGAACCTTTAGCCTCTTCAAGTAGATTTCTGGCCTTCGTACGTTTCCCTTTCCCCAAGAGTTAAATCATTAAACTCAACGATCAGGATCATCCCATAGCAACTCCATAAGAGGGTCTTTTATTTTACAAAAGCGTGCTAGCATTTTTAGTGCACGCTGATCATTAGCATGTGCGAAAAATACAATAAAGAAAATGTTCCACTCAATGTGGAAACTCAAAAGAGTAAAACCTTTCTTCCCAAGAGAAATATTCCGCAGCCTGGTACAATCAATGGTGCTAAGCCACCTAGATTACTGCAATGCCGTCTACGCCGGTCGCAAAGAACAAATCATTAAGAAACTCCAAACTGCCCAAAACACAGCAGCCAGACTCAGATTTGGAAAAGCGAAATACGAAAGCGCCAAACCCCTAAGAGAAAAACTGCACTGGCTCCCGCTAAAAGAATGAATTGCGTTCAAAATCTGTACCCTGGTCCATAATATCATTCACGGTGAGGCACCGGCATTTTTGTCAGACCTCATAGACTTACCAACCAGGAACGCAAAAAGGTCAGAATGCACATTCCTGAATCTCAGCTACCTCAGCTGCAAAGGAATTAAATATAAATCAACATACGCATCTGGCTTTTCCTACATTAGCACGCAACTATGGAATGCACTACCGAATGCCATAAAAACAACGCACAACCTAACAATCTTCCAAAAATTACTAAAAACCAACTTGTTCAAATAGGCATACCACAATTATCCATCCTAAACACCAGACAACGAAACTCTTCCAGAATTAAACAAAACCGAACTCTCTACACCTGACTGCTTCAATAACTAATGACCGCGAATACACTTCCACCTTATTTCTCACGCCGAAATGAACTGCTTATCTTATTTAATTTATGATTTACTCTACCATCTATATTCTTAATGCAATACCATTTTGAGGGGCATAATCGAACGCGAATGCCCATCTCCATGGGTGACTATCTCCGAGGACGGGTATGCGAAGGGGGCAGGACAGACTGTATTTTTGAAAAAGATGGGCTTCCATCTTTTGTTTTGATAATACGGTTGGTGCCGGGCAAATGCATCAGATTTGGGCGGATTAGAGATGGGCGGTATCGGTTTTCAGCGATAATGGAAACCGAAGCCGCCCAGCTCAAAAACGAACACATCCAAGGCATTTGGTCGTGGGAGGGGCCAGGATTCATAGTGCATTGGTCCCCCTCACATGCCAGGACACCAACCGGGCACCCTAGGGGGCACTTGTAAATAGTAAAAAAAACCAGTAAAATACTTCCCAAGTCCATAGCTCCCTTCCCTTGGGTGCTGAGCCCCCCAAATCCCCCCCCCCCAAAAAAAAACCCATTCCCCACAACTCTACACCAGTACCATAGCACTTATGGGTGAAGGGGGGCACCTACATGTGGGTACAGTGGGTTTAGGTGGGGGTTGAGGGCTCCCATTTACCACCACAAGTGTAACAGGTAGGGTGGGGGGTGGGCCGGGGTCCACTTGCCTGAAGTCCACTGCACCCACTAACAACTGCTCCAGGGACCTCCATACTGCTGTCAGGGAGCTGAGTATGACATTTGAGGCTGGCATAGAGGCTGGCAAAAAAAGTTTTTAAAATTCCTTTTTTTTTGGTGGGAGGGGGTTAGTGACCACTGGGGGAGTCAGGGGAGGTCATCCCCGATTCCCTCCGGTGGTCATCTGTGCAGTTGGGGCACTTTTGGGGGACTTGTTCGTGAAAAAAAAGGGTCCAAAAAAAGCGGCCCAAATTCTTGCTTCTGCCGCCCTTCTTTTTTCCATTATCGGCCGAGCGCGCCCATCTCTCCTCGGTCGATAAACACGCCCCAGTCCCGCCTTCACCACGCCTCCGACACGCCCCGTCAACTTTGTTCGTTCCCGCAACAGACTGCAGTTGGAGGCGCCCAAAATCGGCTTTCGATTATACCGATTTGGGCGCCCGCGGGAGAAAGGCGCCCATCTCACGATTTGGGTCGAAATATGGGTGTCTTTCTCTTTCGAAAATAAGCCTGCTTGTATTCCTCATACCGGAAATGGCGATCGCCACTACGGCATAATGTAAGCCACATTGAGCCTGCAAAAAGTGGGAAAATGTGGGATACAAATGCTACAAATAAATGCTCAAGACTCCCATAGGAATATATGGTTTTCTCCTTTTTATCTGTTCCCTTCTCCACTACTGCCAACTCCAGACTTCGCTCCTTCTGTCTCGCTGCGCCCTACGCCTGGAATAGACTTCCTGAGCCCCTACGTCTTGCCCCATCCTTGGCCACCTTTAAATCTAGACTGAAAGCCCACCTCTTTAACATTGCTTTTGACTCGTAACCACTTGTAACCACTCGCCTCCACCTACCCTCCTCTCCTCCTTCCCGTTCACATTAATTGATTTGATTTGCTTACTTTATTTTTTTTTTTGTCTATTAGATTGTAAGCTCTTTGAGCAGGGACTGTCTTTCTTCTTCTATGTTTGTGCAGCGCTGCGTACGCCTTGTAGTGCTATAGAAATGCTAAATAGTAGTAGTAGTGAAAAAAATAGCATTCATTGTTGTCTGTCACAAACTTACGCTTTGTATCCAGCTGTGAAATTCTATGGCAGTAAGATGTCAGTTCTTTGAGAATACGAGAGAATACGAGAGTGAAATAGGTTTATACCTTCTTCTTTCCACATAGTCCAGACAGTCACAGGCCAATTTTTGGGATAGAGGCTAATGCAGTAATTGTTGCATATTAAATAGTATACAAGTACTTGACCATCCTTGACCATCTTTAAATCTAGACTGAAAGCCCACCTCTTTAACATTGCTTTTGACTCGTAACCACTTGTAACCACTCGCCTCCACCTACCCTCCTCTCCTCCTTCCTGTACACATTAATTGATTTGCTTACTTTATTTTTTGTCTATTAGATTGTAAGCTCTTTGAGCAGGGACTGTCTTTCTTCTATGTTCGTGCAGTGCTGCGTACGCCTTGTAGCGCTATAAAAATGCTAAATAGTAGTAGTAGTAGCATTTGTAGCTCATGCTTATTTTTAGCATGCCTTTATAAAAAGGGCCCTAAAAGTACCTTACATTTACTGTCCCTCCAAGAAGCTGCCACCCTAGGCGACGGCATAGCCTTGCCTGGCATGACAGCCTGCAAATTTATCTGGACAAATTTAGATACTCCATCCTTTTCCAGTAACTTGTGTGATAAGATATGCCTACCTAAGAAAGCTTTGTACTCTGGTCCACAAAATAATCTATGGTGAAGCCCCGGATTATATGATTGATTTACTTGATCTTCCGGTGAGGAACAGAAACAGATCATCTCGTAATTATATGAATCTTCATTATCCCAGTTGCATTGGTCTTAAATACAAAACCACTTATGCGTCTAATTTCTCCTACTTAGGAACGCAGATGTGGAATGCATTATCGAACTGTGTGAAAACGCTGCATGATCATCAAGACTTTGGGTGCTCTTTAAAGACCTCTGTTTTGTAAGGCCTACCCTACTGATGCTACTCAATAGACTCTACATTACATTGCCTCAAAGGACCATTTTATTCCTTATTATTTTATATCTAATTTTACACATGTACCCCCTCCCTTACCTGTCCCTATTTCTTATTGACTTGTAAGCCACATTGAGCCTGCTTGTGTGTAGGAATGCTGCAAATAAATAAATAAATAAATAGAATGTTAGGTATTATTAGGAAAGGAATGGAAAACAAAAATGAAGACGTTATAATGCCTTTGTATCACTCCATGGTGCGACCGCACCTCGAATATTGTGTGCGGTTCTGGTCGCCGCATCTCAAAAAAGATATAGTGGAATTAGAAAAAGTACAGAGAAGGGCGACATAAAATGATAAAGGGGGTGGGACGACTTGCCTATGAGGAAAGGCTGAAGAGGCTGGGGCTCTTCAGCTTGGAGAAAAGACGGCTGATGGGAGATATGATAGAGGTCTATAAAATAATGAGTGGAATGGAACGGGTAGATGTGAATCGCTTGTTTACTCTTTCCAAAAATACTAGGACTAGGGGGCATGCAATGAAGCTACAAAGTAGTAAATTTAAAACGAATCGGAGAAAATATTTCTTCACCGAACGTGTAACTAAAATCTGAAATTCGTTGCCAGAGCATTAGTAAAACCAGTTAGCATAGCGGGGTTTAAAAAAGGGTTGGATAGCTTCCTAAAAGAAAAGTCCATAAGCCATTATTAAAATAGATTTAGGGAAAAGCCACTGCTTCTTGCCAATATAAGCAGCAAAAAATGTATTGTACTGTTTTGGGATCTTGCCAGGTACTTGTAACCTGGATTGGCCACTGTTGAAACCAGGATGCTGGGCTTCATGGACCTTCGGCCTGTCCCAGTATGGCAATACTTATACACTTAATATATTCTTGTGAATTTAACAGCGCAGTAGGCTTGTGAGCCAGAGCAGTGGATTCACAAATATTTACAGGTTCTTTTACTAAGCTCTAGAATGCGCTTACCACAGGTTACAATGACTTCTCGCAGAATGAACTCAGGCATCCTGCGGTAAGTTTTGGACCTGCATGCATAAACCACACACTAAAAAATATTTTGCAGTTTTTCTGGGAGGAAGCATGTCTGGGGCATAAAGTCAGCATTTCCGCACTAATCAGTTATCACATTTACATTTATTTATTTAACACATTTATATCCCACATTTTCCCACTTAGTTGCAGGCTCAATGTGGCTTACACAATACCGTAGCGGTGGGCTCCGGTTCAATAATATAAATGCATAGTAAATTCATAGGCGTGTAAGAACGTTAGTATAAGGCAACAAAGAGATAATGAAGGGATGGTGATAGAAGTCTAGTACAGTCCATATTTTCCGGTGTCGCAGGAAGTAGAGGATTAGTATGGGTCTTGGGGGTAGGCCTTCTTAAACAAGTTGGATTTCAGTAATTTCCTGAAGTTAAGAATAACTTGAAGTTACCACAATAACTGAGCCCTTGATTCAGAAAACAGGAAAATGAGCCATTTTCCAGCTGTAGTAAAAACGACCTTAACTCATGGGAAAAAGTCGCTTAAGGGTATACTGAGGCATTTTTTTAACTACAGCTTGGCAAAAGAACCCCGTAGGGATCTTGATATGATGACAACGATAGGGGTCCTTATACTAAGGTGCGCTGAAAAATGGCCTGCAGTAGTGTAGGCGTGTGTTTTGGTCATGCGCAGATCCATTTTTTAGTGCGCCGGCAAAAATTGCCTTTTTTTAAAAAAAAAAATTCCTGAAAATGGACATTGCGGCAAAAAAAAATTGGTGTGCGTCCATTTTGGGTCTGAGACCTTACCGCCAGCCATTGGCCTAGCGGTAAGGTCTCAACACGCTAATCGAGCAGTAATGACTTACACGCCTCAAATGCCGCGGCACGCATAGCGGACGCCTGCCAGAAAATAAAAATTATTTTTCGCACACGCGTATCGGATGCGCGCCAAAAACATGAAATTACCACAAGAGCCACACGGTAGCCGGGCGGTAACTCCAAATTGGCGCACGTGGGGTGCGCGGAGACGCTTACATGGCTCAGTAAAGGCCCTCATAATTTGTCAAGCCTAGTCAGCAGAGCAGGAGTTTTCTTACAGCTACTAGAGTTAGTCATTATTGCATGAGAGAGAATCACAATTCATTCTTGCTGCTACTGTTACTAGAATATCATGCATATTCACCCATAGCAGAAGATCGAGGAAAATTCATGGCCGGTACCGCAAAGAGCCTTTTCCAACACTCTTTTCAGTAATTGCTATCAGTCCTTCGAGTATCAGCAAAGCGACTGAGGCCAAGAGCTAGTGAACTGGAAATTAGAAGTGTCTCTTCTAAACTGGGATGGGCCACAAATGTGCCGCTGACAAAATAGACAGTGTTGCATCTAACAAAATTCCCTGGCGGGACCAGTTCTACCTCATTCCTTTGGAGCTTAGAAAGAAAACCTCCCAGCTCTCCTGGTCTGGTCACATTAGCAGCTACAACCTGGCCTAATGTGATGAAAGCAGAGAAATAGGATACTGAGGGCTCTTTTTACTAAAGCGGCTTCTGCATGGGCATTCCCACACAGCCCGTTCAAAGTGAATGGGCTACGTCGGCACTAGGGCACAGCCAACTGCGCCACCGGCTTAGTAAACCCCAGTGTAAGTTAGAAACAAATCGTTCGTTATATATATAGCACAGTTGTTAAAATTATGAACAAATGGTAAGGATGTAAGGGGGGGGGTCATTTTGATTTGGCCTTCTCATTTTTTGTTTTTGGTGTTGTTGTTGCTTTTTAAACAATAATGAGCCCTGCTGCAGATGACTCAAGCTACGCCATAGGCGTAGACTGGGGGGGCAGTGCCCCCCCCAAACAACGAAGACGAGTTCTTTCCCACAGCGGCGAAAGGGCGGGTGGGAAAGCAGCAAGCAAGCAGCCACGCTGAACTCCGTCCTTCGCTTCCTGAATCCTGCCCTCTCAGCGTCCCGCCCGCCCCAAAGGAAATGACATCAGAGGAAGGCGGGACGCAGAGAGAGGGCAGGATTCAGGAAGCGAAGGACGGAGTTCGACAACACGACAAACGTTGCATCCCTTTGGAAAAGTGAGAAGAAAATCTTGCAAAAAAAAACAAAACATTCCCACGTGAATCTCATTTGTTCGTAGAAAATAATTGACCCTTATCTCGATTTAAATTTGATTTACAGATATTTGGGGAGACCCTTGATTTGCAATTATTGATTCGGTGGATCGGTGTGTGCCAGCAGCTGTGATATTTCTTTTGCACACTGTGCATATGAAATTGTGAAAATGAGATGAAAAAAAAAAAAGAAAGAAAGTAAGACTTCCTTTTCATTTAATCACCAAAATCCTCCTCAATCTCCTTACTCCATGTGCAGAATAGAAGCTTTGCTTGATATCTCATACATATTCATTATGGCTATTCCCAAAAAAAGCCAAAGCCAGCTCTTTTTCCCTTCCTTCCTTCATATTAGCATATTCATTTGACTATATATATATATATATATATATATATATATATATATATATATATATATATATATATATATATATATGCAAATGAATATGCTAATATGCTCCACCCCATTTTTGCCCCCCCCAAATGAAACAGTCAAACTACGCCCATGAGCTACGCTTTAGTAAAAGATCCCCTGCCGCCCTTGCCGCCCCGAGGTCGCCCGTCACCACCACCACTCCCCCACCCCCCGAAGGTTGCCACCGCTCCCCGCCTCCACCCCCCCAAGGTCACCGCAGCCACTGCTCCCCCCTCCACCCCCGTTTGCCACCGCCGCCGCTCCCCCCTCCGTCCGCCACCCGGCCAGGCCCCCTGCATTGAAATCGCAGTCTCACCTCCGTGAAAGCAGCGCTGCAGGCAGCAGAATGCCTCCCTTTGGCCCTCCTTCCCTCCTTGTGTCCCGCCCTTGTGGAAGTTACGTCAGACGAGGGCAGGACACAGGGAGGGAAGGAGGGCCGAAGGGAGGCTGCTTTCACGGAGGTGAGACTGCGATTTCAATGCAGGGGGCAGACGGTCGACAACGGAGGGTGGGTGAGACTGCGGCGCCGGGCCCCCCTTGGAGGCCCGGGCCCGGGGAATTTTGTCCCCCCTGCCCCCCCCCCCTCTCGGCAGCTATGGTAAAAATAAATGACGGGTCCATCTACCGCAGCGGGTAAAAGACTGTCTTTTTTGCAGGAAAAGAAATGGTCATGCAGTAAGTGGCAGAAAGGGCTCACGTACTAACCCAGCAGAAAGCAGGCAACGCAATATTTTTGTAGTGCCGATGCTTACCCAGTGGTAATCAAGCAGTGCCGCGTGACCATTTTTGTAGCGCCGAAAATGACACGTACTGGGGGTGGGAACTGCTGCCAGGCCCCTGTGGTGGTAGTTCCGGATTGCCGCATGGCAAGCCTGTTGCGGCACGCCAACCCTTTAGTAAAAGTGCCCCTAAATAAGTAAAGGCCAGGGGCGTCTGACCATTTGGGCAACTGGGCAGTGCCCGAGGGTCCATAGACTCTAGGGGGCCCAGAGGCTGTGCCTGGTTGCCCGCTGCTGCACACTACAGCCCCCTGGTGGACTAGTGGCTGCTGCCGCTATTCTCCCTGGTTGCACCGCTGTGTTTACAAAACGGCAGCCATTTTGTAAACACAGCGCCACACCGGGCACAGTAGATGCAGCAGATGGGCAGGACAGAGGGGATTTATTTCCTGCCCCAAAAAAAGCCACAGCCACTAGACCACCAGGGACCTTCCAGGTAGAGGGAACAGTGGTAACACGGTGGAAGGGAGGCAGCACGGCGGGGGTGGGGGCACTGCTGGCAGTGGCAGCAGCATGGTGGTGGGCAGCAGCAGCATGGCAGGGGGGAGGGGTAGCAGCAGCATGGTAGGGGGCCCAGAGTAGTCTCAGTCCCCGGATCTCAGAGTACTCTTAGTCTGTCCCTGGTAAAGGCCACTCAAAACCTGGCATCTTCCCTCCCTCGGCCCTCTTACCACAGCCGTGGCCAAAAAGAGGACATGAATGATCCCCAGCTACTCCTGGCCTACTGGTGCAGGAATCCAAAATGACACTGATTGAAGGTCCACAGATGGAGTAAGGTACAGGGAGTGGGGAAGGGCCAAAGGGGGTGAGGTGGAGCATGGCTCAGGTCATCCTTTAAAACGAAACGGGACAGTTTTTTTTTTTTTGGTTGTGGTGGTTTTGCCGTTTTTCCTTAATTTTAAAACCTAAAGGAAATGAAATGGAAATGTTTATCCCAATTTCCTAGTTAGCTTCCAGTGAAATTACATCCTTATTAAGTGCTGGTGTTTATGAGTTACAACTGTTTATAAAGAGCAATAAAAATGCTTTTTTTCTACCCCATTCTTTGGGAAAGATTTTATTGCAATAAACTTTCTGGTTGCCACTGTGACATGTACAAAATTGAAACCGAGAGTAAGATGAAAAATACCTGATGCCCAATGTGTTCCTCAATAAGTAAAAATTACTTCCACATTTTCAACAGTTAAAGCCTGGGAACAACAGAGGATTTCCTTATCTTCATCCCTGTTTATATAACACTGTCTTCATTCCATTGTTGTTTGCTGTATGAACTGTTACTTTCTCAGAGAATGATAATGCAATTCAGTCACATGATCTATAAAAAGAGAGAGGTGCATTATAATGAAATGTTAAATTATTACTTTATGAGACAGATCTCTCTCTACACTCACACATATAAAAGAAGAGAGGAGCCGAGGAGTGGCCTAGAGGTTAGGGTGGTGGACTTTGGTCCTGAGGAACTGAGTTCAATTCCCACTTCAGGCACAGGCAGCTCCTTGTGACTCTGGGCAAGTCACTTAACCCTCCATTGCCCCATGTAAGCCACATTGAGCCAGCCATGAGTGGGAAAGCGCAGGGTACAAATGGTAACAAAAATAAAATAGATACTATTGGAGATTCTACCTGGAATGTTGCTACTATTGGAGATTCTACATGGAATGTTGCTATTCCACTAGCAACATTCCATGTAGAAGGCTGCGCAGGCTTCTGTTTCTGTGAGTCTGACGTGCAGGACGTCAGACTCACAGAAACAGAAGCCTGCACGGCTACATTGGTGATCTGCAAGGGCCGACTTCTACATGGAATGTTGCTAGTGGGACTCTGGGCAAGTCACTTAACCCTCCATTGCCCCATGTAAGCTGCATTAAGCCTGCCATGAGTGGGAAAGCACAGGGTACAAATGTAACAAAAAAAAATCATGTTTATGTTTATTGATATTTACTGTTCCTCCTTTCCAGCTGTACATTCAAAGCGGTAGACAAACTTAAAATGATCATACAAAGAAATGAAAAGAACATCAATGAAATGACAGGAAAAGAGTAAAAAGTAAAATTACCAATAATAGACTTTAGCCAGCAGCATAAAAACAAGCAAAAAAAAATCAAATACACATATACTAGTGGAAAACCTTATCAAAAGAGACCAGAGACAACTGGAATTACATACATGGGACGTCACTTACCTAACCCTCTCACTTTGTTACTATTGCTTTTCTTTACCACAGACAAATGGGACATTACTTGGCTGAACTCTCAATTTTTCCTAAAAGAATTTAATCTTTCTCTTCCTCTCACCAATTCTCTGCTCTTTCCCTTTTCTGTTTTTTCCTTACCCCCTTTTCTGTCCTTCTTCCACTTCCCTTTCTCCTTCTAACCATTTCAACTTCCCTCCCTTGTTCCAAGTTGCTTTTTGCTAACCTCCAATCCAGAGAATCTGGTAAAAGCAGTTAGCTTAGCAGGGTTTAAAAAAAGGTTAGGCTAATTTCCTAAAAGTAAAGTCCATAAGTCATTATTAAGCTGGACTTGGGAAAATCCACTGCATATTTTAGGATAAGCAGCATAAAATCTGGTTTTGCCAGGTACTTGTGACCGCGATTGGCCACTGTTGGAGACAGGATACTGGGCTTCGTGGACCTGAAGCCTGTCCCAGTGGCAATGCTTATGTTCCTTTGTTCTCTTTCCTCTCTCTTCCTCCCCTCTAATCCTCTTACTCTTGTTTCTCAACCTTTGCCCTTCTATCCCATTGGCCATCCCCTCTTTCCTCTCTCCTCCTCCACCAAATACCAAAGCCTTTTCCATTATTCTCTTTTCAGTATGCATTATGTTCAGTTAGAGCACATTAATTTTTATTGCAAGTTATTTGAAATTAATGTGCACTAATTCTTTTTAGAGCAAGCTATTTGCATTGATGGCATACTAATTCCGGTGCAAGGACTCACTGGCTTCCTTTCCTGTGACACAATTTGTCATTAGTAAATCAGGCTGAGCTAGATTGAACAACTGTATTTAATTGTCAAGCAGAAGCTGCATTACCTTCAGTGGCCACAAGGTAGCAGGAGTAAGTATTAAAATTATAGAATGGCCAAACAGAAAACCTGTGTAATTTTATTTATGTGTATTAGATGGAGGAGTAGCTTAGTGTTTACAGCTGCAGACTGAGAAAAGAAGCAGCAAGGATTCTCTTTTCTCATTGATAATCATTGTTAACTGTGGCCCTCATTTTATAACACACAGTGGTGCTTTTTTCAAACCGGATGGACGTCTTAAAATGCCTTAAAAAAAACATCCATCTGCTAGAAACGTCCAAATCCTGATTTTGGAAAGTCAGAATGTGGACGGTTCATACTGCAGATCATCTAAATAACAAGGAGACATGTTGTGGACGTGCATTGGATGGGACAAGGGAGGGCCCAAATGTAGGATGTCGAATGGGATGAAACATCCCTGTCTAAAAAAAAAAAAAAAAAAAGGACTTAAAAAAAAATCTAGACCTGTTTCAGTCATGTCCAAGTTACAAAATGTTGCTCTAATTGAACAGCTGACCATGGAAGAGATTAAGGCATGACCCCCCCAGTGATTGCTGTCCCCCCCCTTTCCTGAAAGTGAAACTTGAAAAAGTTGGACATTTCACTTTGGAAAATGGCTATTTAATTTGGACATTTTCAGTGCAAAAACATAAGTAATGCCACACTGGGAAAAAACCAAGGGTCCATCGAGCCCAGCATCCTGTCCACGACAGCGGCCAATCCAGGCCAAGGACACCTGGCGAGCTTCCCAAATGTACAAACATTCTATACATGTTATTCCCAGAATTGTGGATTTTTCCCAAGTCCATTTAGTAGTGGTTTATGGACTTGTCCTTTAGGAAACCGTCTAACCCCTTTTTAAACTCTGCCAAGCTAACCGCCTTCACCACGTTCTCCAGCAACGAATTCCAGAGTTTAATTATGCGTTGGGTGAAGAAACATTTTCTCCGATTTGTTTTAAATTTACTACACTGTAGTTTCATCGCATGCCCCCTAGTCCTAGTATTTTTGGAAAGCGTGAACAGACACTTCTCATCCAGCTGTTCCACTCCACTCATTATTTTATATACCTCTATCATGTCTCCCCTCAGCCGTCTCTTCTCCAAGCTGAAAAGCCCTAGCCTCCTTAGTCTTTCTTCATAGGGAAGTCGTCCCATCCCTGCTATCATTTTAGTCGCCCTTCGCTCCACCTTTTCTCACAGCCATAATCGAACAGGAAATCTAGACATTTTGCTTGTTTGATTATGGCCGTGAGATGGACGTTTTTTTGATGTCATGAGTAGGATACTTTTTTTGGACTTAGACATTTGTTTGAAAATACCCTTCAGTATGTATTACCAATCCAATTATTCTCAATGGACTGAATATCGGGCCAGCCAGCCCGCATAACTTTTTTTTTCTTTACTAAAGCCCCAAAGCCCCCTCGAGCCCCCCCCCCCCCCCCCCCCCGCCAATGTTTTCTTCTTTCCCTCCCCCCTCCCAGCCTGCATCAAGATGGGTAAAGAGTCTTGATTCGGGCTGGAAGGGGGGAGGGAAAGAAGGAGAAATTGGTGAGGGGGCTTTAGTAAAGAAAAAAAAAAGAAATTAAACAAAAATTTAAATGTATGCAGGTGCCAGCCCGATATTCAGAGCCAACACCTGCCCACTTTTTGTTTGGGTGGCCTGAGGGGATATTTAGGGGCACTGTCCACTTAAGGGCAGCTGAATATCGCCAGTTAGGTGGCGGGAAGCTATTTAAGCAGGCAGGAGAGGTTCCTGCCCACTTAAATCCCTTTGAATGTCAGCCTCATAGTTCTTTGGTGGCTGATATTTAGTGCTGTATCCACATAGCTAACCAAGCATAGTTCGGACTGCTTTTCATGTGGTGTCAGGGCCACCAAAAGACTGGGCCGGCCCCGCCCTCGCCGCCCCCCCCCCCCCCCCCCCCCGAGGTCGCTGCTGCCGCTCCCCCCTCCACCTCCCCCGAGGTCACCGCCGCCGCTCCCCCCCCCTCCGTCTGCCACCTGGCCGGGCCCCCTGCATTGAAATCGCAGTCTCACCTTCATGAAAACAGCGCTGCAGGCAGCAGAATGCCTCCCTTCGACCCTCCTTCCCTCGTGTCCCGCCCTCGCGGAAGTTAAGTCAGACGAGGGCGGGACACAGGGATGGAAGGAGGCCCGAAGGGTGGTGTTCTGCTGCCTGCAGCGCTGCTTTCATGGAGGTGAGACTGCGATTTCAATGCAGGGGGCAGATGGTTGACGACAGAAGGCGGGTGGGACTGCGGCGCCGGGCCCCCCTTGGAGGCCTGGGCCCGGGGAATTTTGGCGGCTTTGTTGGCGGCTATGTGTGGTCTAACATACTTGGTTACCTATGCGAGCACTGGCACAAACCTCCTAGCTCTGTCTTGACTCTGTTCCCCAGACGACCCAGTATGAAGTGGAGAGGCCAACAGCAATCAGCGCAGAGATTCAGTGGCTCCTTTCAAAGTTGTTGGTGAGGCCCCACTTGGAGTACTGCGTTCAGTTTTGGAGGCTGTATCTCACTAAGGACCATGGGCACAGCCAGCAGTCCATTTGGTGGGCTCAGAGGTAGACTGAGGGGGGGGGGCATGCCTTTCCTCTCTGCTCTCCACCCCCCTCCTCCCCATGTGGGTCCAACATCAATCTCTGCTTCTGCTTGCTCGTGGTCTCCTCCAGTGGGAGTCTGGTATCTCTCAGCTCCCACCTCCTCCCCCCCCCCCCACAGTCCTCCAGTCCTGGGGTCTGACCAGCAGAGGCAGTGAAACAGAGTGTCTGTGGCCGGTTCAGCTGGGTCTTTCCTCTGTCGCATCCTGCCTCCTGTGATGTAACTTCCTGTTGGGCAGACTAGATGGGCCACGTGGTCTTTATCTGCTGTGTTATTTCGTTACTGGTTAATTGTATTACACAATCACAATGCCAGCACAAAAAAGGAATTGACAATCCGTCTTAATGGACGGCAACTAAAGCACAAGCTCTTCCCAGTCTACTTGAGTGTCAACCTGGACCACGCATTGACATACTGTGAACACCTTTTAAAGACCACAGGTAAATTGAAAACCCATAATAATCTGTTGACCCAACAGACAGGCTCCCTTTTGGGGTGCCAATGCAGCCACATTTTGTATATCAGCCCTGACTCTTTGTTACTCTGTTGCGGAGCATTGCGTGCCAGTCCGGATATCATTTTACCACCTCAAACTTGTTGATGTACAACTGTGTACCTCAATGTGACTCATCACTGCTACTCCTTGTCCAACCCTGTTATGATGACTTCCTGTACTACCGATACAAATGTGCTGTGCTTTTTGGCGGTAAAGTGAGACTGGTTGGTGATTTGCTGTCCGTTTCTTAATGCATCTCCCTGGTTGAATTCATTTTAATTCAATAGGACTGTATCCAATAGACCTCTGATGAAGGCATACCACCGAAACACAGCCCCTGTCGGATCTCCTAATAAAATCCCATTTTAGATGTCAACCTCCTTTTGAAGGCTCATCATGCTTTTTTTTTCTACATTTGGCTTGGTCCTCTGTACTTTGGATTCCCTATCTTCTGTTTGCTTTCGTATTCTATTAAACTTTGAACCTCCTCCACTGTGTTGAAGGCCTGTGATGGCAAGGCTTATCCAAAAGATATATGATCATCCTGACTGGGGTCCTGTTCCTTGAAGATATCAGCATATCATTTTATCTCACGATATCCACTATGCAAAATTATGGAACACTTCAATGTTGCAGTTGAGTAGAAAGATATATTGAAGTTGATGCCTGTGGTTAATTCAACCCTTTTAGATGACTCTACTATTCAACAACCAGAATTTAATCTTCCCTGTTGCCAGTGGTCCTTCATAGCCATTTCCGCACAGGACAGGGTCACTACAAAGTCTGCCTCAAGAGGTGGAGAATGGTGACTAGTGGCCTGTGCGATTGCAGAGAAATAGACATTGTCTCATGTCATTGACTCCAGTCCACTGTCCTAGCCAGACGGTGGTTTAGCAGCACTTCATAGAGCTGATGAGGCTGCTGTTGGCTGGCTGACGACACATGGCTCTGTTTGCAGAAAGAATAATAGTAATAATAATAATAGTAATAATAAAAATAATAATAATTATCATCATCATTTTGACTTGTAGCATACCCATTGTGTGGCTCAGGTTGCTATTAGCTTTAAGCTGCTTATATTGCTTATAAAGTCAATATTTTTACATCAGAAGTTATGGATGACCATTATGCGCAAGTGAAGGTACCAGAAATTAATAATTGAGTTAATTAGAATGACTTAATAAAACAACAAAATGGCATGTCAAATCATTTAACACCACACATTACTTTTGTTTTGCAATTAGAAAAACCATGACTTCTGAGGTAGGCTTGTATGATACAGAAACGTGTAGATGGTTTTTATCTTTTGACTTTTTTTTTTTTTTAGAAATAGCTGCATTATTTATTTATTTATTGCATTTGTATCCCACATTTTCCCACCTGTTTGCAGGCTCAATGTGGCTTACAGAGAGACCTGTTATGGCATCGTCATTTCAGGGTGCAAAATACAATTGGTGTTACAAAGGTATCAAGGAGGTCAAGACGTTCTAATCAATCAGTTATGGTAGGAAGAGAGTCCGAATAAGGGAGCAGTGGTAGTGTGTGGTAGATGCTTAAGGATTCTCGTTGTAGGCTTTGTTGAAGAGATATGTTTTCAAGGATTTGCGAAAGTTAGTTAGTTCGTTACGGGTCATTATGGGTCAGTTTCACTGAAGTGGGTTCAAAATCGTACAATGTACAAAGTTCCTAATGCAAGGAAGTAAAGATGCTAATTAGCTGCATTGAGCCTGCCATGAGTGGGAAAGCGCAGGGTACAAATGTAACAAATAATAATAATATGACCATGTTAAACTGAATGTTGGAAAACCAAATTTTAGCACAGAGAGATAATTAGGGAATGAATCCTGCCCCTCTTCCTGTGATCATTCCTCCTTCTTACTTTTAGAATCCCCCAACACAAATTGCTATTTCTAAGCAACCCACCCCCCTTCTGGTTCTCAACACAACCCCCCCCCCCCCCCCTTCAAAAAATAACCCTTCTAACACTAGCCTTCCTCTAGCCAACCCTACCATGGAACTTCACGACACAAGTTCCTTCTTCCAGGTGAGTTCATTTCCTGAAAACGTCCTCCCAAGTTCAACGTTCTTCATCTTTCCTCTGCCACTAAATTTCTTTTGGGGTATCTTTCAAAAGGTTACAGGACAGAACAGTGTGGTCACGGTGTTAGTGTACTTTAGATTAATAAATCACAACAAACAAAAAGAGAAAGGAAAAGAAGATAATTTTTTATTTTAGTAACATTTGTACCCCTTGCTTTCCCACTCATGGCAGGCTCAATGCGGCAGGCAATGGAGGGTTAAGTGACTTGCCCAGAGTCACAAGGAGCTGCTTGTGCTGGGAATTGAACTCAGTTCCTCAGGACCAAAGTCCACCACCCTAACCACTAGGCCACTCCTCCACTCAATGCCTTTGCTACTGGACTAAGTTAATACATTTTAAAGCCAATGTGTTGCAAAGGAGAGCGTCACTTACGCACATATCCCCGAATTCTATATAGCACGCCTAGAGCTCTGCGCTGAAATCCAGGCATATTCTATAACAACACACGTAACGTAACTGGCTTAATAAGCTAATTAGCATTGAGAACAGCACTTAATAAGCAATAATGAGCACTAATTGGCAATAGTTAGAATTTACGTGCACAACTCATTAAGCGTATTCTGTAACGCAGTGCGCCTAACTTCTAACACATGCAGGCAAAAAGGGGTGTGGTTATGGGCAAGGAAATGGGTGTTTTGTGGTCATTCTGAATTTTATATGTTTAGTTATAGAATATGGCCCAGTGCGTAAATCTACGTGCCTGGATTTACACTATGTTTTCACTGGTGTAAATGGAAGCGTGTATTTTTAAGCACTGGGATATCAACTAAGTGTATTCTAGATACTGTGCCTAAATCTAGGCAAGGCTTGCAGAATATGCTTAGTTGGCGGATTCTACCTTGGCGTTTAGAATTGAGCTTGTGCTGGTTTTTTCTACTATGGTGTGGCTTACATTTGGCTTCTAATACTTTATGCTGGAGAATAGTCAGTTAGCTTAGCAGGGTTTAAAAAAGGTTTAAAAAAAGGTTTGGATATTTTCTTAAAAGTTCATAAGCCACTACTAATGTGGACGGGTAAATTCACTGCATATTCAAGGATGAGCAGCATAAAATGAATTGTACTGTTTTGAGATCTTGCCAGGTACTTGTGACCTGGATTGGCCACTGTTGGAAACAGGACGATACCACCTTGCTGGCTGAAAATAAGAAGGATTTTGAACACAATGGTGAGTGTACCCCTGAGATCAAGAGACGGCTGAAGTGCAATGGTCAGCATGAACATCTGGAATAGCAAGGACATCAGCCTGGCAACCAAATGTAGATTGGTCAGTGCAATCATCTTCCCAATAGCAACATAACGACTGTAAATCTTGGATGTTGAGAAAGGCAGACAGGTGAAAAATTGATGCATTTGAATTATAATGCTGGGGATGACTGTTACGCATCCCATGGACAACCAAAATAACAAACCAAGCAATTCTGGAATGTATCCAAAAAAAAAAAAACCTTGCTGGAGGCCAAGGTATCAAAATAAAAGCTCTCTTGGTTTGGTCACATCATGCAAAGCAAGTCCCTTACAAAAAGGCATCATTCTTGGAATGGTTAGTGGCAAAAGAAAAATATGCCACCCAAGAATTTGCTGGATAGATACTATCAAGGAAGATACTGGAATGAACATAGAAAAACTGAAAGAAGCTATGAGAGATCGGAAGGCATGGCGAACACTGATCCATACAGTGACCGAGAGCCATACTCGACTGATTGGATAAGGAAGGAAGGAAGGAAGGAAGGAAGGAAGGGAACAGGATACTGGGCTTGATGAATGCACATTCAGATCAGACCAGAGTTTTCATTTTATGGAAAAGTACTACCTAAACTTCCAATATATTTGAATATATGTATCATGCCTCCATTTCTCCTGCATCTTTAACAGCTTCAGTCTATGCATGGCTTATTGTGTAGACCAGTGGTTTCCAACCTAGTCATTGGGACGCCCTCCAAGCCCCAGCCATTTTCATTTTCAGGATACCTATAATGCATATGGGTGCAGATCTATCTCATGTATAGTCATTGCAGGAATCCTGAAGCTGAAATGGCCGGGTGCACCACTGACATTGACCATGTCCTATTTTGATTGTCCTTTTATTAACTGCAGACAATCGAGTTGGCGTATTTTTAGCTTTGTTGATTATTCTCACAAACAAAGTTTCAATTTAATGCAACGCAGACATCTTCATTAAAAGAAAAACAGTACTAAATCCTTGGAAAAGCCATTTGCTGGGTGATACTTTATTCATTTTGAATTCTGAAATGTAGTAATTTCTATTAGAGAATCAATGTGAAGAGATTGCACACGATGTCTGGAAAAAAACAGGACCCCTTACATAGTTTCAAAATACTTTGCAATTTAGTATAACCTTTGAAAATACATTAGTATAATGGATTTTTCTTTTAGTTAATTCATAATTTGTGTTCAAAATGTCCTCTTGCAACCTTGACACATTCATGAAGTCTTCCATGCCACTGAGCTATCGGCTCAATGAATTCTGGGTTTTCATTAATTAAGAACTCGAGTGTTTTGCGAGCTCGATCTGCTGGAGCTCAATCCCGTTGAAAAATAAAGTACTCAGAAATGTCTCAAATTTCAGGCAGAAGTTTCTGCTGCAGCAGAACATTTTGGGGTTATTTGGAAAAAAATGTCGGGAGTTCAGTTTTTTCCAGACACCACGTATGCGCATCCATTGTACAGCACTGCAAAGCAACTTGTGAAAATCGGCAAGGAAAGGTATGAAATAATAATAGTTTGTGCCTGTTTAATTCATTCTTTTTACAAATACAAACATAGATGAAAGGGAATATTACTGATCTCTGCCACAGTCTGATGCTATGAAATAACTATGACTAAATACCTGTAGCAAAGAACAAAATGAAACACACTTCGATATATCAAACAAAACATTTCAGTCAAATGATTTTTTAATCAGGTTATTTTGCACGCTAGTGCAAACACCATCATGGATAATTAAACATGATGCATCATGACAACGAAAACAAACTTGGAAAATGCCAAATAAACATTTTCAGAGTGCATCTCCAATCTGACTAAGCCCAATAAAAGCAAAAATAATCAGTGCAAAGACTCCCTGGGCTCATCCTTTTTATATAATGCAACGTACCACGGCTGAACCGGGTGAAACTACTGAACTAGGAACAGTCCAACTGATATTTAGCCTTGGTGGTCGTTTTTTTTTTTTTTTTAAACGCCAGTCGCCACAGCTGAAATAATCTGGATATTTAGCAGCAGAATCCGGACAGTGGCTAGAACAGATTTAGATACAATGATGATATTGATACTGTTATCCAGATAGCAAAGTAGATAAAGTTAGGTCCTTCTTTTGCTGTTCCAGCTTTATCCAGATAGTTTTCCTGATAGTGGCCTGTGTGGGGAAGTTAAGGGAATAACACATGGTTTGTAACCCTTAACACACATTATTTTAGCTAAGCACAGGCAGGCTACATAATAATGAGATGCAAAGCTTGGAGAAGGAGACTGCTTAGGGGAAACATGATAAAAAAAAACATATGATAGATGTCTAGTGGAGTGGAACGGGTAGAGGTGAAGTGCTTGTTTACTCTTTCCAAATATTTTAGGACTAGGGGTCACGCAATGAAGGTACTAAGTAATAAATTTAAAACAAACCGGAGAAAATATTTCTTCCTTCAACGTGTAATTAAATTCTGGAATTCATTACCAAAGAATATGGTAAAAGCAGTTAGCTTAGCAGGGTTTAAAAAAAAAGGTTATTCTGGATATTGTGGATAATTTCCTAAAAGAAAAGTCCTTATTATTAAGATGGACTTGGGAAAATCCACTGTTTATTTCTAGGGTAAGCAACATAAAATCTGTTTTACTATTCTGAGAAATTGTCAGGTATTTGTGACCTGGATTGGCCACTGTTGGAAACAGGATACTGGGCTTGATGGACCTTTGGTCTGTCCTAGTTTGCCAATGCTTACGTTCTTCTGCAATATATGCAAAACACCTCATTATTATGTAAATCAAATAAAGTAGTTTGCAATGAACTTTGCAAGCAGTGCTATTCCAGGGTAAAAAGGAATGCCAGCTCCTTCCTGAAAGCAACCAGCTGCTAGCATGCAGCCTAATGCTCCCAGTTGCCAACTTAAAAGATTCTGGTTCTGTCGACAAAATGTGTGAGATGTGTGTCTCCCTCCTCTCCGCAACGACTCCCCCCTCTCAGAAGATGTATGAACATCCAAGTGAAACAATTACTGAAGAAATAGAGATTATGGGACAGAAGTGAAATGGTACCTGTAACTCCTAGCAATAGTCTAGCAGGACTAGCAAACCAAAAGAAAAAAAGCAGATCAAACAAGACAAAAAAAATGGAACAGGAGGGTAACAGAAGAAGTGGTTTATTACAAGTTACCCGAAGTCTTGCAATTTGAGTAATGTTTTAACTGATTTTTTTCTCCTGTTACAGGGTGTTCAAAACATTTTGTTTTCAGATTGACTGGACAAATGGAAAAATTTAAGCGTGGGTAATGACCCCTTACTCTATCCCAGTGGCGTTCCGTGCTTGGCTGACACCCGGGGCGGATCGCTGCTGCACGCACCCCCCTCCCCCGGGTGTAGTGCAACACGGCGCCCCCCGGCGTGGAACGGCACCCCCCCTGGCATCGGCACCCCCCCCCTGGCGTGGACCCTAACCCCCGGCCCCCCCCCAACGCAGCGCCTCTCACTCCCCCCGACAGTCCCCACCTGCCTACCAGCTGAGCTCCGGCCGGCACCTCCAATCTGCAGCGCTGCTGACTTTAAATGAAGAAAACCGTCTCGTCGTTGGCCCTTCACTACTGAGTCCCGCCCTCGAGGAAATAGGAAGTTATATCAGAGGGCGGGACTCAGTAGTGAAGGGCCAACAACGAGATGGTTTTCTTCATTTAAAGTCAGCAGCGCTGCAGATTGGAGGTGCCAGCCGGAGCTCAGCTGGTAGGCAGGTGGGGACTGTCGGGGGGAGTGAGAGGCGCTGCGCCGGGGGGGGGGTGGTAGTGGTGGAGGGAGCACCCCCCACCCGTTGACACCTGGGGCGGACCGCCCCCACCGCCCCGCCCTTGCTACGCCACTGCTCTATCCTTATAAAGTGGGACTGGTAATGCTGATATAGTAACATAGTAACATAGTAGATGACGGCAGAAAAAGACCTGCATGGTTCATCCAGTCTGCCCAAGACAAACTCATATGTGTATACCTTACCTTGAATTTGTACCTGTCCTTTTCAGGGCACAGACCATATAAGTCTGCCCAGCAGTATTTCCCGCCTCCCAACCACCAGTCCCGCCTCCCATCACCGGCTCTGGTACAGACCGTATAAGTCTGCCCTCCCCTATCCTCGCCTCCCAACCACCACCCCCTCTTCCCCCCAACTGCTCCGCCACCCAATTTCAGCTAAGCTTCTGAGGATCCATTCCTTCTGCACAGGATTCCTCTATGCATATCCCACGCATGTTTGAACTCCGTTACCGTTTTCATCTCCACCACCTCCCGCGGGAGGGCATTCCAAGGTGACAAAAAATCTTTCAAATTCTTATTTCTTTTGTATGTTATCAACAATTCTTTATATGCAAAAGATGGAATGTTCTGGATCAACGGCCAATGAGCTCTTAATATTTTAATGATATCAGAATATAGATAATCATAATATAAAGTGCAAATAACTTTTTGGTCATTACTTTTCTTCTCCTTATTCTGCAAAAGGTCTTTTCTTTGTACCTGTTTTGCTCTTACTATACCTTTTTCCAGTGGCGTAGCAAGGGGGGGGGGTGGGAGGGGCGGTCCGCCCCGGGTGTCTGCTCGGGAGGGGGTGCTCCCTGCCAGCTCCCCCCCCTCGGCGAATCGACACCCCCCCACCTTTAAAAAGAATATCGGGAGTCGCGCCTGCCCTGCACGTACAAGAAATATGCACCGTCGGCTCTTCCCTCGCTCTGTCCCGCCCTCCACTGACGCAACTTCCTATTTCCGCAAGGGCGGGACAGAGCGAGAGAAGAGCCGACGGTGCACATTTCTTGTACGTGCAGGGCAGGCGCGACTCCCGGTATTCTTTTTAAAGGTAGGGTGCGGGAGCTGGTCGTCGGGGGGGGGGGGGGGGTGCAATGGCGAACCGCCCCGCCCCGGGTGGCAGCCTCCCCTGCTACACCACTGCCTTTTTAAATATATTTTACAGGATAGCCTCTTTGCGTAAATCTATAAGCCATTTCTCCTATACGTGCTGGATCTTTACACATTCATCCAGACTGGATGTGCAAAGATCCAGCACATAAAACATCAGTTTGTGGATACCACGGACCCTGATGCAGGAGCCGAAACCTTGGCCAAAGTCGGGCCATGGGTAGTGGTCACAGATTAAGCAGACGACTGGTTGGTTGGAAAGATAAGTCTCTTTTCATACTTTAATTTAAGAGCTACTTGGAGAGAAAAAAACTGTACCAATAACAAGACAGGAGGTTTTTCTGCCAGTGTCCCGGTGGGACAGCACTTCACAGAACCAGGACACTGTACCAGTGACTTCATAGTGAGAATCCTGAAAGGTAACTTTAAAACCATACAAGAACGTAAGACCTTTGAAGTCAGAATGATTGAATATTTTAACACCCAACAGAAAGGACTTAACAAGGATCTGGGGTTCCTAGCCCATTATAAACCATAAAACTGTATGTCTCTGTTGATCACCCCACCCCTCACCTATCCACACCCATCCTGTTAGAATATCAATGATATGCTTTGATGTCCCCATGCATACCTCCTACCCATCCCCATCCTCCCACCCTGTTAGACTATCAACGAAATGCTTTGATGTTTCTCTTATATATACTATCTGCTACCACATTTGCTTATTTCCGATCTGAGGAAGAAGGGCAACCTTCGAAAGCTAATCAAGAAATGTATTATGTCCAATAAAAAAAGGTATCATCTTATTTTCTTTTCCATGTTTTATTTTGTTTGATTTCTATTGATTACCTTAAGAGTGGACTAACACGGCTACCACACTCCTCTGCCAGTGATGAATGTGCGGGCCTCCCTAATGTTGATTTATTGAGGCTTTTCCTCCCATATTAACAATATTAAACATCGTCATTTGTAGGTATCTCAATAGTTGATTAGTTGATGGACAAAGTGATACCCTACAAGCTCTAGTTTGCAGTTTAAACGAAACCTGATTGTGTTGAGGGAGGTCGCCTGCTTTGCTAAAGTTAAGTGTTCCTTTTATTTGTATATTTTATAAATCCCTTAGGGTCCTGTTTATTAAGCGGTGTTATAGGTGCATTCAGGTTTTTAACGTGCGTTAACCATGTAGGCACATCAACCATGTACGTGCCTACGATATCCCTATAGGCGCCTACATGGTTAGCGTGCACGCTAAGTGCAGGCGCACTAAAAACACTAACACACCTTAGTAAACAGGGCCCTTGGTGTGTTTATTGTATAGGGTAATCATTTACAATATAATTCATTTGAAACTATTTTTGATGTTCTTATATTGATCCAATAAAAATTGTACAGAAAGTAAAAAAAAAAAAAAAATCAATTCATTTTCAGTTTATTCCGGCTTCTTTTTCCAGATTTCTGGGTGTGTTCTTTTTTTTTTTTTCATTTGTTTAAACAAAATGCATGTCAATTTGTACTAGGAGGTGTAGGAAGTTATCAATGTGAGCTATTGTTAAGATATGTTATTTTACTGTTATCCTCACTGTAAGAAAATGGGACCCGTGCTAAAATAGCATGTTACTGGTAAAATAATATGTCTTAATAGTAGCCCGCAATGAAAACTACACCCCTTAGTGTGAAGAAGTTCATTTTCTGGTAACCAAGGCTGAGATTGTGATGTCGTAATGCCTCATTCCACTAATGCCTAAGAGCTGACCTCATCAGTGATGTCAGAATGGCTTAATTGTCTTATACTATGTTACCACATGTATGTTACTTGGCTCATTGTTATTGCATATAGCAGTGATTTCGATTTCTAGAGACATTTCTTTTTTTCTTAATTAAGGGAAGAACTTATCAGTGTGGGCTACCATTAAGACGTGATGTTTTACTCTTAACCCTAGTTATTAGTGACTCTCCTGGTTCTCCTCTTATCTCTCCCATCATACCTTCAGAGTACACTCTCATGGTTCGTCCTCCTCCCCTATCCCGCTCTCTGTCGGAGTCTCCCAGGGATCAGTCCTTGGACCCCTCCTTTTTTCAATCTACACCTCTTCCCTGGGCTCCCTGATTTCATCTCATGGCTTCCACTACCATCTCTATGCCGATGACACCCAGCTTTATCTCTCCACACCAGACATCACTGCGGAAACCCAGGCCAAAGTATCGGCCTGCTTATCCGACATTGCTGCTTGGATGTCCAATCGCCACCTGAAACTGAGCATGGCCAAGACCGAACTTCTTGTCTTCCCACCCAAACCCACTTCTCCTCTCCCTCCACTCTCTATTTCAGTTGATAACACCCTCATCGTCCCCGTCTCATCTGCCCGCAACCTCGGAGTCATCTTCGACTCCTCCCTCTCCTTCTCTGCACATATCCAGCAGATAGCTAAGACCTGTCGCTTCTTCCTCTTTAACATCAGCAAAATTCGCCCTTTCTTCTCTGAGCACACCACCCGAACTCTCATCCACTCTCTCATTACCTCTCGCCTTGACTACTGCAACCGACTCCTCACTGGCCTCCCACTTAGCCATCTATCCCCCCTTCAGTCCATTCAGAACTTGGCTGCACGTCTTATCTTCCGCCTGGACCGATATACTCATATCACCCCTCTCCTCAAGTCATTTGACTGGCTTCCGATCAGGTACCGCATACAGTTCAAGCTTCTCCTACTAACCTACAAATGCACTCGATCTGCAGCCCCTCCTTACCTCTCTACCCTCATCTCCCCTTACGTTCCTACCCGTAACCTCCGCTCTCTAGACAAATCCCTCCTTTCAGTACCCTTCTCCACCACCGCCAACTCTAGGCTCCGCCCTTTCTGCCTCGCCTCACCTCAAGCGTGGAACAAACTCCCTGAGCCCATACGCCAAGCCCCCTCCCTGCCCATCTTCAAATCACTGCTCAAAGCCCACCTCTTCAATGTCGCCTTCGGCACCTAACCACCACACCTATACTCAGAAATCTAGACTACACCAACTTGACACTTTGTCCTTTAGACTGTAAGCTCATCTGAGCAGGGACCGTCCTTCTTTGTTAAATTGTACAGCGCTGCGTAACCCTAGTAGCGCTCTAGAAATGTTAAGTAGTAGTAGTAGTAGTAGTAGTAGTAGTAGTAGTAGTAACTAGGTCTCATTGCATAAAAAGGGACTTGTGCTAAAATAGCCCAAATTTGTGGTAGAACATGTCTTAACAGTAGCCTACAAGAACAACTCTGCTCTGCCCCTAAATCTATTTTGCACTTACTAACCCCCCCTAAGCAGTGCTAGCGGCTGTGGTGTGCTAATGCCGACACAGCCCATTTATTTGAATGGGCTGTGTCGGCATTGCTGCACGGCTTGGTAAACAGGGGCGTACATTTTTTAATGCACACTAACCAACCAGATAAATGCTCATAAATACATACCCTTACTATCCCATATCCACCTCTACTATTGAAAAAATGGATCAGCGCGCACCCAAAACCCACACCTACACTACCGCAAGTCTCTTTTTCAGCGCACCTTAGTAAAAGGACCCTTTACTATATTATTATGTGGAAGCAAACAGAAGCGGATCAATCAAGGTGTAGTGTACAACTTTATTCTAAAAAAAACGCCCAACACAGACTGTGTTTTGCCCACTAGGGCTGCGTCAGGGGCTCTACAATAATGAAAACGAAAGCAGGTTCACAAGGGAGCAAAAAAAAAACAAAACAGCATAATGCGTTCCTCCAAAACTAGCTCAATCCACTTAGCAGGCCGAAGACATCTGATCTGGTCCTGGTTTCATGTTGTACACTACACCTTGATTGATCCGCTTCTGTTTGCTTCCACGTTGGATTTTGCGGATCGTCTGCCTTCTTGTTTTCTTAGACTATATTATTATGTGCCAGATTTCTAGTATAATGGGATAGTTAGAGAAAGTTCAGCTTTGGTGCACAAAGTGGAGGAGTGGCCTAGTGGTTAGGGTAGTGGACTTTGGTCCTTGGGAACTGAGGAACTGAGTTGGATTCCCACTTCAGACACAGGCAGTTCCTTGTGACTATGGGCAAGTCACTTAACCCTCCATTGCACCATGTAAGCCGCATTGAGCCTGCCATGAGTGAGAAAGCGCAGGGTACAAATGTAACAAAAATAAAATAGATACTATTGGAGATTCTACATGGAATGTTGCTACTGTTGGAGATTCTACATGGAATATTGCTATTCCACTAGCAACATTCCATGTAGAAGGCTGCGCAGGCTTCTGTTTCTGTGAGTCTGACGTCCCGCACGTACGTGCGGGACGTCAGACTCACAGAAGCAGAAGCCTGCGCGGCCACATTGGTGATCTGCAAGGGCCGACTTCTACATGGAATGTTGCTAGTGGAATAGCAACATTCCATGTAGAATCTCAAATAGTAGCAACAGTGGAGGAGTGGCCTAGTGGTTAGGGTGGTGGACTTTGGTCCTGAGGAACTGAGTTTGATTCCCACTTCAGGCACAGGCAGCTCCTTGTGACTCTGGGCAAGTCACTTAACCCTCCATTGCCCCATGTAAGCTGCATTGAGCCTGCCAAGGGTGGGAAAGCAAGGGGTACAAATGTAACAAAAAAAAAAAGGACAAACCATGTCATAAGGAAGGAGGACAACAGAATCCCTAATTTTGTGTTCTATGGCCGTCTGAAAAATGGGCACATCTCAGAAGAAAAACTCGTCTCCGAGGATATCCTCGAGTACAAGTCTAAAACTTAAATTCTTGAAGCTCTGAAAACAGCCCTCCACCAACAAATCTGACCCCACCACCACTCAAGGCAAAACCTAGAGTTTGAAAGAATTATTAAAAAGGAGTTTGAGCTGGTTTTGTAAGGACTTGGTTTTGCCTCATGCATTGATGCATCAAAGTTGGCTGGAAACAGTTCAATTCTAGTAACTGCATGAAATTGTAGCTAAACTAATGGCAAAACCTATTAAATAACACTAGAATTCTCATGATTTCCCACACATTTGCTAGGAGGCATTTACTAGCTTTTGCCTTGGGGGAGGGGGGAAGTCTGAAATTCCCACCATCTGAGCCACAGGGAAGGGTGAGTAGATCAAGCTCAGACAGGCTGACACTGAGGTAAAATTCCTCCATGCTGAAATGTGCTGCCTCATGATTGGTTTTCCCCTCTGTTAACTGATTAAGGGGTCAGCAGGTCTCAGGCCCAAAATGGACATATGCCAATTTTTATTTTGCCGCTCGTCCGTTTTCGGCCAAAAAAAAAAAGGCCTTTTTTGCAGGTGCGCTGAAAAATGGCCTGTACTCGTGTAGATGTGTATCGGACATGCGCAGGTCCATTTTTGAGCGCACCTGCAAAAAAGGCCTCTTTTTTGGCTGAAAATGGACGTGCGGCAAAATAAAAATTGGCGTATGTCCATTTTGGGCTTGTCCAAGCTGAAGCTGTTCCTATCCAGATGAGTCCCACCTAATATTAATTGCTATAATAAAAGTACAGATGATAAAATTCTAATCAGATGTGAATACATCCTAAGTATATTTATCAAGCAGATGCTATACATTCTGATAAATTACTGCATTCTACAAATTTATGCAAAAGGGAAATGTGGTTCATGGATAATTTTATGACCACTTAAAAAATGTGTTACCCATACTTTTGCATTATTTAATGAAAATCTGTCTTGTGGAATGAATTAATAAAAAGTGTGAGAGAAGATCCACCAGCAAGCGGAAAACTCAAGCACCCCACGGTAAAAACAATGATTTGTAAAAAGTGGGAGTACGACCAAGGATACCAGAAACTGGAAGATGTTCTTAAATAAAAAACTTTATTAAAGGTTTGAAGACTTTAATAAAGTTTTTTATTTAAGAACATCTTCCAGTTTCTGGTATCCTTGGTCGTACTCCCACTTTTTACAAATTAATAAAAAGTGTGCCTGACATGGAGTGCTTACATTGGGACGGAGATCACATGTGCATTTTATCCATTTTTTTCTTCTCAGATCCAAAACCCTCTGACTAAAATCCTCTGGGCTGCACTGAAAGAAATAGCTGAACTGTGCTATTGTGGCCACTCCTTGAGGAGAATGTGATTGCAAAAGAAACTAGGAATGTAGACAAAGGAAAAATTCCATTGATTTCAAAATATTTAGCTTTTTTCCCTGATTTTCATAAATATTTTTGGGTTCATGTTCGCACATAGGTTTTCTCAAAATGTATTATTAATAAAGTGATCGGTATGATTTTGCATTATAGCTTCTCATTGATAATGAATTAACATTAATGGCCCTGTTAATTAAGGTGTGCTAGCATTTTTAGCGCACACTAATAGGAATATTATGAGCTTCTACACGGTTAGCGTGCAGTAAAAATGCTAACGCACCTCTAACGCGGCTTAGTAAACAGAGTCCTAAAATTTCTCAGCAGACTACTTGCAAACATGTACTACTATGCGCAAAAAACCTGAACGCTTTAATTTTCTTTTATGGGAGGCTGCAACAGTGGCATAGCCAGACCTAAAACTACCCCCCCCCCCTTTGTCCTGCGTCTCTCTCCCTTTTCTCCAACCCCGGATCCAGTATTATCCCCCTGGCAGCCCTGCAGGTGTACCTCAGCATTTTCTCTGGCATGGCAGCAACACGCCTTCATTGCCTGCATCGCCGCCACGATCCTGCATCTATCTCCCTATGTCTCAGCAGCAGCGGACCAGCGGTAGCGATTCATGCTGCCTCCTGCTTCGTTCTAACCCAGAAGCGTCTCCTCTGCTGCGCGCCCGCATCCTGCCCCAGCAGAAACAGGAAGTTGTAATAATGGGGGCGGGACGCAGCAGAGGAGATGCTTCCGGGTTAGAAGCAGGAGGCAGCATGAATCGCTACCGCTGGTCCGCTGCTGCTGAGACAGAGGGAGGTAGATGCAGGATCGTGGCGGCGGTAGGCAGCGTCTGGGAAGCAGATGCAGGATCGGAGCTCAGCCTGCTCCCTCCGCTGCCCTTCTGACAAAGGTGCTCCACTGCTCGGTGGGCCTGAACCCAAACTGGGGTGGGCCCAGGCCCACCCATGGCTACGCCCCTGGAATAATTGAGAAAACATGCAAAAGAATTGGGACTGTGCACACACTGAGAAATTTCAGTATTTTGCACAGTTTTTTCATATGTTGTAACCTTCAGCTAAAAAATGTGCAAATTTTAGGCCATGTCGTAAACTTCCGGAAATCACCAAAAACTAACCTATTCAAAAAAGCATACCCCGCCGATCCAACCCAAATGCCTGATCTCTGCGACACAACAAAATTAAAGTACGTAATGGACATAATTCAACTCCTCTGCTGCACGTTTCCTAAATGTGACTGCGCCACACAAACTTTATCCTACCACAACATCACTTTGTATTTGCTCTCACCGGAGCCGGGAAACGCCTTCCGATACTATGTAAGCCACATTGAGCCTACAAGCATGTGGGAAAATGTAGGATACAAATGTTACAAATAAATAAATAAACTAAAATGAACGAGAAAACTGTCTACAAATGGGATTTAAGCGTAAAACTGCACAGTTTAACCCTATCCTCTACATGACTACCAACCTCAAACAGAAAAGGAACAATTGTATAACTGGGGGTCATAGTAGGTGCCTATTCTCTAACGGAACCTCAGCACTTAGGGATCCTTTTACTAAGCAGCGGTAAGCCCAACGCGGGCTTAGCACTCACTGTAACGGGAGTACTGCCAGGCCACCACAGCAGCCCGGCGGTACTTCCCACTCCAACTGTGCCGTCATTTCCGGTGTTATAAAAAATTATTTATTTTTGTAGTGCTGGACTGTACCCAGCGGTAATTACTGCCGGGTTAGTGCGGGAGCCCTTAGTGCTACCTCAATGGATGGCGGTAAGAGCTCTCCCTCGAAATAGCCGGGCGGTAAGCGTTCAACACGCATAAACTGCAGATTACCGCCAGGTAAGCGCCATGTGGTAGAAAATATCAAATATTTTCTCCTGCGTGTTTTGAGCGCATGCCAAAAATGGAATTGCCACCTGGGGTACACGGTAGCCGAGCGGTAGTTCCAATTTGACACGCGTTGGATGCGTGTAGTGGTTAGTGCAGTGGACTTTGATACTGGGGAACTGAGTTTGATTCCCACTGCAGTTCCTTGTGGCTCTGGGCAAGTCACTTAACCCTCCATTGCCCCTGGTACAAAATAAGTACCTGAATATATGTAAACTGCTTTGAATGTAGTTGCAAAAACCTCAGAAAGGCAGTATACCAAGTCCCATTTCCCTTTCCCTATTTGAGATTCTACATGGAATATTGCTATTCCACTAGCAACATTCCATGTAGAAGCCTGACCTTGCAGATCAGCAACGTGGCTGTGCAGGCTTCTGTTTATGTGAGTCTGACGTCCCCCCCCCCCCCCCCGGCATTACCCCTTCCCACCCTGCCAAGCTCCAAGGCTACCTGACAGGGAACAACTGTTCTCTTTGTTCTGGTTCCTACCAGGGAGGCATTTAAATCTGTCAGTTTAAATCCCCTTCCCTAGCCCAGGCTGAGGCCATATTATAACATAGTAACATAGTAGATGATGGCAGAAAAAGACCTGCACGGTCCATCCATTCTGCCCAAGAAATGTGCCACTTTTTTGTGTATACCTTACCTTGATTTGTACCTGTCTTTTTCAGGGCACAGACCGTACAAGTCTGCCCAGCACTATCCCCGCCTCCCACCATCGGCTCTGGCACAGACCGTATAAGTCTGCCCGGCACTATCCCCGCCTCCCACTACCGGCTCTGTTATCCAATCGCGGCTAAGCTCCTGAGGATCCATTTCTTCTGAACAGGATTCCTTTATGTTTATCCCACGCATGTTTGAATTCCGTTACCGTTTTCATCTCCACCACCTCCCACGGGAGGGCATTCCAAGCATCCACCATATTATGAGGCCATATTATGATGGACTTAGCCCTACTCAGGTAAACCCCCCCCCCCTCCTCCCCACACCTAACGTCTCCATCCAGCAAACTTCCTCCAAGTGTCCTTTCCATGCATTGATAATCACTGAATCTAAGAATCCAAGTCATAATAAGGTATGTAAAGAAATTCCTTTCTCCAGTTGCCACCTCCCAGATTTGCTTATTAAAGCCTGTCAGGAAGCATGCTCCAAGTGGAATCTTTCATAGCCATCATTACCTGGTGATTACCGCACACTCAGCTCATCTGAATGTTAATGGGTTTAATAAGCAGAGGACTCAACCTCATCTTACAAATACTAGTTGGACCATACACACACAGTACACTTTTAACGAATGTCTGAACACGTCAAGAGGAAACCAGAGGAGTAAGGTGCAGAAGGGAAGAAGTCATGTCCTGTGAGTAGAATGGATGGGAGAAGCAGATATTCAATGTCCAGCTACGTTTATCTCTGTCTAGGGGAGATGGTGTGAAGGGTTTCTCTGCATTCTTTGCACCACATGGAGTTTGATTTTTTTCTTAGGTTTTTCTTTTTGCCATAAGGATAAGAAAAACGTTGCTGGGCTAGTATATTTTGCTTTCAAACTGCTTAGTTTACAAGGCAATTTTATCTTCAACATGGAGTAGTTTTTTTTGATACATACAGGGGTGTGCTGGTAAATTGTTAACAGGGGGCTCTCTCTCGCCAGCAAAGTAAAAGAGAATTCAGGAGGGGCCCAAGCCCACATTTTGGGATCCATTTGTTAAAGTAGCCATGGAGAACCGGCTCCCGAAATTCTTAAAAACTTAACAAACGGCTCTCGAGAGCCTGTGAGAGCCTGCTCCAGCACACCACTGGATACATACATCAGTTTGCTTTCTCTGATAAATGTTTTGTTACCATAAATATTATGTTTTGCTACTGAATGCATAGTATGTTGTGCTATGTGCCAGAGCAATAATAGTTTATTAAGGGTGAAGTAATATGTGAAATGTTAATAGTCCACTTGTTTGGCAGCTACATCCTTGTGCTGGAATGAAGAATTGTGTAATTGCATTGTTGTTTTTTTTTGTTTGTTTGTTTGATTTGTTCCTGTTTTATTATGTTTGTAGGTGGTGTATACATTTTAAAAATAATTAAATGTTAAGATGGGTTATTTTACTGTGAAACCCCAGTTGTTGGTAACTAGGTTTCATTGCTGAAACAGCGTGAGTTGGAAGTAAAATAACTCATCTCAACATTAGCCCACATTGATGACTTCCTCCCCCTAAATCAACATAGCAGATATTAACATTTTTAATAGGGTTATATTTCATATTCTGGGGTCTGCTACTACTCTGAGGTATCGTCTGAGATTATTCACCCGATTTTCAGTGCTATTTAACCAGCCAGAATGGCTGCTGACCGGTTAAATAGCATTTCTACTACTACTACTATTACTCAGCATTTCTATTGCGCTGCCAGGGTTACGCAGCGCTGTACAAGTTTAAACATGGGAAGGACAGTCCCTGCTCAAGAGAACTTACAATCTAAAGGTAACAAACTATGTAGTCAGTGTAGGTATCAGGAATGGGGAAGGTGGTTAGGCGCCAAAAGCAAGGGAGAAGAGATGGACTTTGAGTAAGGACTTGAAGATGGGCAGGGAGGGCGCATGGCGTATGGGCTCGGGAAGTCTGTTCCAGACATAAGGTGATGCGAGGCAGAAGGGGCGGAGTCTGGAGTTAGCGGTGGTGGAGAAGGGTACAGATAGAAGTGATTTGTCCTGAGAGCGGAGGTTACAGTTGGGAACATATGGGGAGAGGAGGGTAGAGAGGTAAAGGGTAGAGAGGAAAATAGCATTTCGCTGGCTATCCACCGATATTCAACGGGGGATAACTGATTATACCCCACTGAATATCCTTGGTTAGCGGCTAACAGATAGCCGGTATATCGCCTAACATAACCGGCTATCCGCCTATTTTTAAAGTCGGTTTAGCTGGCATATTTGGCCGTGTGAAAAAGTGGGGTATCTTTGGCTGGTTTAAAGATCACCGGCTAACTCTGAATGTTGACTTAGTCGGTATCTTTAAACCGACCAAAAATAAACTAGGTATTCAATGCCGGTCTCTGGAAACGGCCTGGCATTGAATATCCGTGCTCAACATCGGCCGCGGGAGTTTAGCCGGTCTAACTCTCGCAGACTGAATATCGGACCCTCTCTCTGTGTGTCTCAAACAAGCTTGACAGAAAGGGCTTCTCAATAGAAGTAGATACACCCTGGCGTAATTTGTAGGAAAAAAGAAGAAGTGGAACCGTAGGGGGTGGAGGAGGAGAGGAGAGCAAACCAGGGACTTGAGCAACAGGAAAAAGAAAAAAAAAAGGACCTGAACTGTGTATCCAGCAGTTCTCCTAGAAATTAAGCCCTGTGAAGCACAAAACATTGGGCCCGATATTCAGCCAGTGGCAATCAGTGTTATTTCCTGGTTTGTGGAGCCAGTTAACACATAGTACTACTACTACTACTACTATTAAACATTTCTATAGCGCTACTAGACTTATGCAGCGCTGTACAAATCAACAAGAAAAAGACAGTCCCTGCTCAACAGAGCTTACAATCTAAATTGGACAGACGAACAGACAGCTAGGGGTGGGGAAATTGCAGTGGTAGGGGTGATAAGTGAGGGTGTTGAGTAAGAGAGTCATGGTTAGGAGTCGAAAGCAGTAGCAAAGAGGTGGGCTTTAAGCCTAGACTTGAAGACAGCCAGAGACTGAGCCTGACGTACTGGCTCAGGGAGTCTATTCCAGGCATAGGGAGCAGCGAGATAGAAGGAACGGAGCCGGGAGTTAGCAGTGGGGGAGAAGGGGGACGACAGGAGACATTTACCCAGCGAACGGAGTTCACGGGGAGGAGTGTAGGGAGAGATAAGAGCGGAAAGGTACTGAGGAACTGCGGTGATTTAACCAGAGCTGACATTGTGATGTCATAATGCCTCAGTCCACCAATGCCTAAGAGCCAACCTCATCAGTAATGTCACAATGGCTTGACTGTCCTATACTTGGCTCATACTACTACTACTACTATTAAACATTTCTATAGCGCTACTAGACTTACGCAGCGCTGTACAAATGAACATGAAAAGACAGTCCCTGCTCAACAGAGCTTACAATCTAAATTGGACAGACGAACAGACAGCTAGGGGTGGGGAAATTGCAGTGGTAGGGGTGATAAGTGAGGGTGTTGAGTAAGAGAGTCATGGTTAGGAGTCGAAAGCAGTAGCAAAGAGGTGGGCTTTAAGCCTAGAAAACAGCCAGAGACTGAGCCTGACATACTGGCTCAGGGAGTCTATTCCAGGCATAGGGAGCAGCGAGATAGAAGGAACGGAGCCGGGAGTTTGCAGTGGGGGAGAAGGGGGACGACAGGAGACATTTACCCTGCGAACGGAGTTCACGGGGAGGAGTGTAGGGAGAGATGAGAGCGGAAAGGTACTGAGGAGCTGCGGAGTGGATGCACTTGTAGGTCAAAAGGAGAAGTTTGAACCGTATGCGGAAGCGGAAATACATAGCTGGTTAAGGGGTCCTTTTACTAAGCCACGGTAAAAGGTGACCTGCGGCAGTGTAGGCGCATGTTTTTGGGCACGTGCTTTATTTTAACGGGACGGGAAAATGGCAGGCGGTAAAACTGAAACTGCTGCGCATCCCAAACTGGACTGAGCCCTTAATGCCACCCATTGATCTAGCAGTAAGGGCTCATGCGCTACAGGTACGGTGACTGTTCGGCACATGCCAACTGCCAATTACCCGCCAGAAACGGCGCATGTGGGAGGAAATAAATTAAAAAACCATCCAGGCATTTCGGGCGCACACCAAATCCGAAATTACCGCCGGGAGCAGTCTCATTTTGGTGCATGCTGCATGCGCATAGAGCCTACCTCTGCGTAGTAAAAGGGCCCCTTAGTGCGATATTCAACACTTAACCGGCTATGGGTTAGTGCATAAAGGGGTCATTTTACCCCTTTGGAAACTGCATGGGCGTTTTTCCCATGCGCCAGGCCCTTTTTACTGCAGCGGCCATGCAGCGGGGAAAACTTACCGATTGAGGCAGCTGTAAGGACTCCCGCGCAGCGATGCCCGATTACCAGCAGGTTAGTGCCACACTACAAAAATAATTCCTGGAGTGCTGGAATTGCCGTGAGCACGTGCCAGAACCACCACTGGCACCCACGTTGGGCTTACCGCCGCTTGGTAAAAGGGCGGGATAAATGTTAAACCTGCCAAGTGCCGACTCTGCCTCTGGAAAGCCTCCGAAATAGCCGGTTTTCAGTTCAGCACTAACTGGTTAAGTGCCACTGAAAATGAGTGTTAAACCCCAAACAAGCAAACGTAACCAGCCAGGAGCTGTTTCTGGTGGTTAAATCATATTGAATGTCAACCCAATTGTGTATCAGAGAATGTCATTGGTGCAAGATGGGAATGTGGTAGAACGAGAGGACATGAAATGAGATTGAAGGGGGGCAGACTCAGGAAAGATGTCAGGAAGTATTTCTTCACAGAGAGGGTGGTGGACGCTTGGAATGCCCTCCCGCGGGAGGTGGTGGAGATGAAAACGGTAACGGAGTTCAAACATGCGTGGGATATGCCTAGAGGAATCCTGTGCAGAAGGGATGGATCCTCAGAAGCTTAGCTGAAATTGGGTGGCGGAGCAGTTGGGGGGAAGAGGGGGTGGTGGTTGGGAGGCGAGGATAGGGGAGGGCAGACTTATACGGTCTGTACCAGAGCCGGTGATGGGAGGCGGGACTGGTGGTTGGGAGGCGGGAAATACTGCTGGGCAGACTTAAATGGTCTGTGCCCTGAAAAGGACAGGTACAAATTCAAGGTAAGGTATACACATATGAGTTTGTCTTGGGCAGACTGGATGGACCATGCAGGTCTTTTTCTGCCATCATCTACTATGTTACAAATCAGGAAGCTGAATTGTTTAAAGAGAAATATATGCATAGGCCGTGAGAACAGCACTATATTTTGCCACTAATATGTCAAATCCAGAGGTGGTCGGTTCAAATCCCGCTGCTGCTCCTTGTGATCTTGGGCAAGTCACTTAACCCTCCATTGCCTCAGGTACAAACTTAGATTGTGAGCCCTCCTGGAATTGAATGTAACTCACCTTGAGCTACTACTCCAAAAGGTGTGAGCAAAATCTAAATAAATAAAGATTCCATTCAGAATCTCAAACAATAGCAACATTCCATGTAGAACCCCAAAGAATATCAAGATTCTGGAATCCTAAAGAGTGACAAGATTCCATGCAGAATCTCAAACAGTAGCAATATTCCATGTAGAACCCTAAAGACTGAGGAGTGGCCTAGTGGTTAGAGCACCGGTCTTGCAATCCAGAGGTGGCCGGTTCAAATCCCACTGCTGCTCCTTGTGACCTTGGGCAAATCACTTAACCCTCCATTGCCTCAGGTACAAACTTAGATTGTGAGCCCTCCTGGAACTGAATGTAACTCACCTTGAGCTACTACTCAAAAGGGTGTGAGCAAAATCTAAATAAATAAAATGAGCACCTTTGACAAGAGATCATGAAATGAGGCTGAAAGAGGGCACAAAATACAGGAAGGTTTCATCATTGGAAGATTAATGGATATATGGACATTTCCCAAAGGAGACAGTAAGTGTGAAAAATAGTAACAGAATTCAAGAAATTAGGGGTGTGGATTTGTTAGAACACACTGGGCCCGATATTCTGTCCTTAGCAGTTAGCCCGGCTCACTCCTGCAGTTGGTGCTGAGCCTAAATATTCAGTGTCGGGCCATTTCTGCTGACTGGCAATGAATATCCAGTTTTCGGCCAAGCCGATAGTCAGCGCTAGCCGGTTAAGTTTGAACTGGTCAAAGATAGGCCTGGTATTCACTCGGCCAAATATTGGCACTAAACTTGAGTTGAAAATTGGCAGCTAGCCAGTTATGCCGTGCAATATGATCGGCTAGCCACTAACTGCAAATTTTCAGTGGGTCATGGCCGGCCATGTCCAGCTGAAAATTCGCAGATAGCCAGTTAAGGGGCATTTAACCAACTAGGTGCCAATCCTGGCCAGTTAAATGCTTTTGAATAGCGGGGGGATCCAGTTTAACCCACCTTTTAAAAATGCACACAAGATTGAATTAACGCGCATTAGTCTACAAATTAATATGAGCACAATCAAATTCTGCATGTTATGAGGGAAATTCGATGCAATGTACACCTGCATTAGGCACATCTGATACACGTAAGTAGAGAATAAGAGAAACGTAAGCACACTTGTCAACACTTGTGACTCTGGGCAAGTCACTTAACCCTCCATTGCCCCATGTAAGCCGCATTGAGCCTGCCATGAGTGGGAAAGCGCGGGGTACAAATGTAACAAAAATAAAATAGATACTATTGGAAATTCTACATGGAATGTTGCTACTATTGGAGATTCTACATGGAATGTTGCTATTCCACTAGCAACATTCCATGTAGTAGGCTGCGCAGGCTTCTGTTTCTGTGAGTCTGACGTCCTGCACGTACGTGCAGGACGTCAGACTCACAGAAGCAGAAGCCTGCGCGGCCACATTGGTGATCTGCAAGGGCCGGTGGTGGACTTTGGTCCTGGGGAACTGAGGAACTGAGTTCGATTCCCACTTCAGGCACAGGCAGCTCCTTGTGACTCTGGGCAAGTCACTTAACCCTGCATTGCCCCATGTAAGCCGCATTGAGCCTGCCATGAGTGGGAAAGCGCAGGGCACAAATGTAACAAAAATAAAATAGATACTATTGGAGATTCTACATGGAATGTTGCTACTATTGGAGATTCTACATGGAATGTTGCTATTCCACTAGCAACATTCCATGTAGAAGGCTGCGCAGGCTTCTGTTTCTGTGAGTCTGACGTCCTGCACGTACAGGACGTCAGACTCACAGAAGCAGAAGCCTGCGCGGCCACATTGGTGATCTGCAAGGGCCGGTGGTGGACTTTGGTCCTGGGGAACTGAGGAACTGAGTTCGATTCCCACTTCAGGCACAGGCAGCTCCTTGTGACTCTGGGCAAGTCACTTAACCCCCCATTGCCCCATGTAAGCCGCATTGAGCCTGCCATGAGTGGGAAAGCGCGGGGTACAAATGTAACAAAAAAAACCCCTGCTATTTTATAAGCTTATGTGTAAGTGGTATAGCGCGCAACTGAAAATGGGGTATATATGTGGAAGAAGCTAGAGAAAGAACATGAGAGTGTCTATCACAGTATGCATCTGTCATGGCTCCTGCCATGACTCGCGCCCCAGTTCACCTTCCGACGCCATGGGGGCATCAAGCTGGGTCCTGCACTGCTCCTCCAGTGCTCTTGCCTTGCCTCGTGGCCTGGTCCCGTGCCGTTCACTCTGGTACGGCAGCATCGAGGGTGTTCCCCTAGGCACATGAAAGCGCTGAAGATCTGCCTTTAAAGAGGCAGTGTGCTGCAGTTCCAGCGACACCTGCGGAGTTCAGCTTCTGGCCTGGCAGGTACTTAAGGGCGGTGCCTTCCCTCCATCAGGGCCTTCACAATGAGGTCTTCAGCCTTGTTCCTGCTCCAGCCCTGTCTTGTCTCCAAGTTCCTGCCAAGCTCCAACACTGTCTTGCCTAGTCCTTGCTTCCCTTTTTATCTTGTTCTGCCTTCTGTGTCTAGTCCCAGTCTTCTATGTCTTGCTCATCAGCTTGTCCAGTCCCGTCCGGATCCAGGTCTTGCCTTGCCTTGTCTTGCCTATCTGGACCCAGTTCTAACCCTGATGCCTTGTTTTCCTTGCCCTGTCTGGATCTGGTCCTTGTCCTGTCTAGCCTTGTGTAGTCCTGCCGTGCTCATTCTAGCCCTGTCCTGTCTAGTCTTGCCTTGCCTTGTCCTGACTAGTCCTGTCTGCCCTTGTTCCAGCCTTGCCTCAATCCCTGTCTTGTGCCAGCCCAGGGGATTTGTCTGCCACAGCTCCGGCTGTGGTCCAAGGGCTCACCGTCCTGTGGTCGTGACTGTATCTTACAGAATGCTGTTAGATGTGCACATTGATTGACACAGCTTGGCACGTCCTCCTGTACTTGGCGTAAGCGGATGTGCCTTCTTTTTGGTGTACCAATTTGGGTTTGTGCTTCTAGTCTGTAATGGCACCGGGGTTCCCTGTTACAGATTTGGCACTCCCTGCGCTGCATTGGGGCGCCAAGAAGGAGGCACCAATTAACAGAATTGCCGCCAATGTGTTTTAACAATTGAAAACTATGAAAACTGGGGAGGAAAGCACACAGTGAACCAAAAATGAACCAAAAACCTTTCCCATGCACATCAAGGGATCTTTAAACGCATAAAGTCTAGAATCAAATAGGTGTTCTGGGTTTTATAAGGAATGGGATTGCAGCCCTTGTCTGCAATCATTTGTGTAATGGACATAACACAACTCTTCCGTTATTAGGGAATCGGAGAACTGTGCCACATGAACTTAATCTTACCACAATATCACCCTGTATTTGTTCACACTGGAGCCTGCAAAGGCCTCTCCGGTACTATGTAAGCCACATTGAGCCTACAAAATAGGTAGGAAATTGTGAGATACCAATGTAACAAATAAATAAAATAAAATAAAGAAATCATTTTCAATATCATCATGGAAATAAGGGAATGTTAACAGATTATAGCAGCCATGTATGAATTAGTATGGAATGCTGTCCTCATGTGCTATTTCCGCAAATCTACCGAGGCCTAATATTTAATACTCGCTTGGACCAGTTATTAAATTTTTAATATGCACACTTCATGTTGAAATCCCTCAAGCTAACCAGTCCACAGTCAAATTTAGCACAGGTGATTTCATCACTCATCAGCCTTCCCAAATATTGTTTATTTGGGTTGCCCTCAGTCACAATCACTTCAGAACAATGTGATCCGTCTCCTCTGTCATGCTCGAACATCTGACCCTATCTCCCCTAATTTTCGTAAATACCATTGGATGCCAGTTGAAAAATGCTTACTTTACAAACTTCTTACGCTCACTTTTAAGGCATTTAGACCAGGTCAGCCACCCTACCTATCTGCTCTCACGATTCCCTATTTACCTGTCCGGTTACTCTGCTCTATTAATGATTATCGTCTAGTGCTCCCCAGTCCACGTACTGCTCAGTTGGAATCCACCAGACCTTGCACCTTTTTCTTTGCTGCCCCTTCTCTCTGGAATTCTTTACCCTTGGCTATTTGTTCTGAATTATCCTTTAAAACTTGTAAAATTGTGCTAAAAGTTTTTATTTTTTTTTAACAAGCCTTTGGTATAGGTTAGGCTAATTGTCCGGATTGCTGATCGCCTCTTCCCAGACCTTCACCCTCTCTCTCCTTCTATTTCCCTCCCCTTCTTGTCATGTCTGTATTAGTTTGTCTTGGTATAAATGCGATTTCTTTCCTATCATAATTTTTGTAGTTCCTTTCAAATAATGTTGTGTTATTGGTTTTTGCTCTGTACACCTCTTGGATCTGCAGGTTAGGCTAGGCAGTATAGTAAGTCCAAATAAACAGTAAACATAGTAACACAGTAAACATAGTAGATGTCGACAGAAAAAGACCTGCATGGTCCATCCAGTCTGCCCAACAAGATAAACTCATATGTGCTACTTTTTGTGTATACCTTACCTTGATTTGTATCTGTCCTTTTCAGGGCACAGACCATATAAGTCTGCCCAGCACTATCCCTGCCTCCCAATCACCGGCTCTGGCACAGACCATATAAGTCTGCCCAGCACTATCCCCGCCTCCCACCACCGGCTCTGCCACCCAATCTCAGCTAAGCTTCTCGGCTAAGTGACTTATCCTGTCTCCCGCCCACCCCCTCACACGGAGCCATGGGGGGAATTGAATCTGGTTCTCCAAAATCTCAACCCACTGCTGAGCATCAGGCAACAGAAGGAATCAATCCCAGCTCCCTAGGTCTGCAACCCACTACATTAACCATTAGGCCACTCTTCCACTCTACACAGAGGGGTCAATATTCAGACTGCAGGAGTCAACCCAGCAAACTCCCGTCATTGGTGGTGAACCTGGAAATTCAACGCTGGGCTGTGTCCGGCAACCAGCATTGAATTTCTGGAGGATTTTGGCTGCTACTAACATAGCTGGTTAAGACGATATTCATTGACTGACCGGCTAAGTTGTAGTAGCCAAAAAGATAGATCTGATATTTATGTGGGTCTATCTGGCCACTAAACGTAGCCATTCAGTCGATGAATATTGGCGCTAACTGGCCACGTCATGTGACATAGCCGGTGCCCCGAATAGCCACTAGTGCTAATATTCAGTCAAGATAGCTGGCTATCTCATGCTGAATATTAGTGCTTAGCTGACTCAAGGCTAATTAACTAGCCAGGAGGTGTTCCTAGCTGGTTAAATAGCACTGAATATTGGGTGGAATGAGTCTTTAGCATGTGCACTAAAATATTTAGTGTGCACGCACTAAAATATATTTTTCTTGAGTTTCAGTCCATTGGCCCCAAACAGTGAAAACCTCTGTAGATGAAAGACAAATATTTATTTTACTAATTAGATATTGAAAACAACATGTTGATAGGGAAGATAATTTTCTAACAAGCTTGCATCCTAACTCATCAGGCAGGCGTGTGCAAAACTTGCACCAATTTTCAAAGGAAAAATCATCAACCCATGAAAGTTCCTGAACATGGCTATTTGTTATGCTCAATCTTCTCAATTTCTTTGGGGCCTCTTTACTAAAGAATGTTACAGAGACAGTTTTATAAGCGTAACCTGGTACGCCTAACATTGACTTGCCAACAGTTACATTGGCCTAGCTTAAATGAGGTCACGTACACGAGACAAGGGTGTGCGTAACTTACAGTATTCCATAAGTTATGTGTTTAAATCGAAGATACACCCATGGGCAGACTGGATGGACAGTACAGGTCTTTATCTGCTGTCATCTACTATGTTACTATGTCCACCTGCTTGCATTTATATGCTATGCTATGCTACTTATGCGTGCCTGTATACGATCAGTTCTATAGATTTAGATTTTATTATTTATAACACACCCTTGCCCAGGGCAGTGAACAGAATAACATCCATAAAATCACATCAATTAAACAACCACAAAACATACTCAATATACAACACACCCAGACAATATTCTCCAGTGGTAACAGGAGTAATCGCAGTTACTTTCCAATATAATCCATGCTCCCTAGGCAGCAAGATATCTGTGTCCAGCAGGGGCAAAATAAACCAAATATGGTAGGTGGCCTTTCAACTGATGTTTAAACGCCAATAATTGAGCTTCTCTTTTCAGTCTACAAGGCAGCTTGTTCCATTCAATTGGCCCAGCAATAGAAAAGGCCCCTTTTCTTGTCTGATCCAAATGTAATCAATTCAAGGGAGGCACAGCCAAATCACAGGCCACTGCTGACCGCAGCTCCCGTAATGGCACATACGGCAGAGCTGGTGGTTGGGAGGCGGGGATAGTGCTGGGCAGACTTATACGGTCTGTGCCGGGGCTGGTGGTTGGGCGGTGGGGATAGTGCTGGGCAGACTTATACGGTCTGTGCCAGAGCCGGTGGTGGGAGGCGGGGATAGTGCTGGGCAGACTTATACGGTCTGTGCCAGAGCTGGTGGTGGGAGGCGGGACTGGTAGTTGGGAGGCGGGGATAGTGCTGGGCAGACTTATATGGTGTGGTGGGAGGCGGGACTGGTAGTTGGAAGGCGGGAATAGTGCTGGGCAGACTTATAGGGTCTGTGCCAGAGCTGGTGGTTGGGGGGGGCGGGGTTGGTTGTTGGGAGGCGGGGATAGGGCTGGCCAGATTTATACGGTCTGTGCACTGAAGAGGACAGTACAAATAAAAAAGTAGCACATATGAATTTATCTTCTTGGACAGACTGGATGGGCCGTGCAGGTCTTTTTCTGCCGTCATCTACTATGTTTACCTTTGTACAGCATGTTGAAGGTAAAAAGAAGACGCTTGATAAAGTGAACAATGGAACATCATTAACAGCTTAAACTTTGTGCGATAAGCAATTGGTAGCCACCGCAATCTTTTCAAGTAGGCAGTAATATGCTCAAACGTCAGCAGGTTAAACCCCAAACACTATAAACTAGACGTTAATATTTACGCACGCAGAATGGAGGGAACAAAGAAACAAAGTATTGCCAGAACATTTCTGCACCCTACGCCTGGAATAAACTTCCTGAGCCCCTACGTCTTGCCCCATCCTTGGCCACCTTTAAATCTAGACTGAAAGCCCACCTCTTTAACATTGCTTTTGACTCGTAACCACTTGTAACCACTCGCCTCCACCTACCCTCCTCTCTTCCTTCCCGTTCACATTAATTGATTTGATTTGCTTACTTTATTTATTTTTTGTCTATTAGATTGTAAGCTCTTTGAGCAGGGACTGTCTTTCTTCTATGTTTGTGCAGCGCTGCGTACGCCTTGTAGCGCTATAGAAATGCTAAATAGTAGTAGTAGTAGTAGTATTAACATTTCCTTACAACAGGCAGATCCCACCAGTGGGTGGCTCAGTCTTTTTGCCGGGGTCATTCAATAATAGCTATGCCCCTGCACAGCCTGTACTTCCACATTGTCCCTCAGATTCTACATATGGTGTCCAATTTTAGGCACACTTAATTGCGTAATGAGCTGTTAACCATCAACAACCGATTATTGATGCTGAGCGATCAAGCGCATTCTATTTGTATTAAGCGGGACAATCATCCAACTTGTCATCTCCAAAGGAGAAAGCTCAGCTAATCCTTAGAAATCACAACTCAACTGACCCCTGACGCAGGCGCTGAGTGCCGAAACACGGCCCGTGTCGGGTCATTTTGGAAAGAACTGATGTTCAAGTCACATGATTAAAGAAACTGTGTGTCTCGATTTTCAAGGCTCCTGGTGCATCTTTTCGCTCTTTGGACTTTGTTGTGTACTTTGGACCCTTTTCTGTGCTGTTCTTTACCGAACTTGCTGATCCCCAGTTCGGCTCCTTTTTGGCACAGTTAAAAACACGTGCACCGTTGCACAGCATAACTGTGTCCGCAAATGACATTTTTCACAAGGTGTTTGCCTCCAAAACGGAGAATAACTCGGGCCCTAAAACTCAAAGGGAGCTCTTTTACTAAGCTGAGGTATAAAAGGGCTGAGTGCACCCTAATGTGGGACTTTCCCCATGTGCTAAACCCATTTTTACTGTAGTTGTAAAATAGACCTCTCGTTTAGACTACTGCAATCTGCTTCTTGCTGGCCTCCCACTTAGTCACCTCTCTCCTCTCCAATCAGTTCAAAACTCTGCTGCCCGTCTCGTCTTCCACCAGGGTCGCTTTACTCATACTACCCCTCTCCTCAAGACCCTTCACTGGCTCCCTATCCATTTTCGCATCCTGTTCAAACTTCTTCTACTAACCTATAAATGTACTCACTCTGCTGCTCCCCAGTATCTCTCCACACTCGTCCTTCCCTACACCCCTTCCCGTGCACTCCGCTCCATGGATAAATCCTTCTTATCTGTTCCCTTCTCCACTACTGCCAACTCCAGACTTCACGCCTTCTGTCTCGCTGCACCCTACACCTGGAATAAACTTCCTGAGCCCCTACGTCTTGCCCCATCCTTGGCCATGTTTAAATCTAGACTGAAAGCCCACCTATTTAACATTGCTTTTGACTCGTAACCACTTGTAACCACTCGCCTCCACCTACCCTCCTCTCCTCCTTCCTGTACACATTAATTGATTTGATCTTTTTTTTTTTGTCTATTAGATTGTAAGCTCTTTGAGCAGGGACTGTCTTTCTTCTATGTTTGTGCAGCACTGCGTACGCCTTGCAGCGCTATAGAAATGCTAAATAGTAGTAGTAGTAGCTGGTTAGCGCTGACATGTCCCCTCCCCCCAAAATATTGAAAAAACAGTGTATGTATGATCAGTGGCGTACCAAGGGTGGGGCGGTGGGGGCGGTCCGCCCTGGGTGCACGCTGCTGGGGGGGGGGGTGCAGAGAGCAGCCGTGCTCCTGTTGGCTCCGCTGGCTCCCTGCTCCCTCTGCCCCGGAACAGGTTACTTCCTGTTCCAGGAGCCAGCGGAGCCGAGAGCCGTGCGGCTTCTCCCAGCAGCTAAAAATGCACCCGAGGGGAGGAGTGTCATTGTGCCCGGGGGGGGGGGGGGTGTCGTGCTGCACCAGGGGGGGTGCGTATCAGCGATCCACCCAGGGTGGCAGCCGACCTAGGATCATCACTGTGCATGATTACCATGTGCAAACAGAAAAACTACAGCTGGTCGCTTTAGCATACCCTGCTGCAAACCTTTTTTGGTTGTGATAAGCCCTTGCTAGGGCTAGTGCATCTTAGTAAAAGGGTCCCAAAGTCATGAAAAAGGCAATGTGCAGTAATGGTGCACCTCGTGCACGTAAGTGCACAGAAAAGTATCACTTGAATGCAGAAATGCACTACATACAATTCTATAAGACTGAAAGGAATTCAGTAAATGGTGCCGAAAATTTGTCGCCGAAAAGATAGAGCATGAAGTGCTGTTCTACAAAGGAAGCGCACACTTCATAGAATAGGATTCGGCGTGGATCCAGCGCCTAACTTTTCTGTGCCGTACTTACGTCTGCTAAAAGCAGGTGTAAACGCTGGTGCCTAACTTATGCATGCTTCGGAAGAATTCTGCAAATCCATATGCAAATTTTTGGGAACACCCTGATAAGCCCCCTTTTCGAATACACACAATTGAAATTAGGCCCCATGCTTTATAGAATAACTTGCAGCTAGATGCACGTGCAAATATTTAAGACTGCCAAGTAACATCGATAATTTATTTATTTACTTATTTGTAATGCTTATACCCCACGTTTTTCCACTCACTAGCAGGTTCAGTGCGGCTTACGTGGTATATCAGGTTAACAAAGTAATATGGAATGGATGTAGCTGTAATATAGTAAGTAAAGAGGTGGTCATTTAGATGTGGATAGGTAACATGGGCAAGAAAGGAGGATGGTAAAGGTAGGGGAATGGGAGGAGGGTGTATATTGGGATTAGCGTGTAGTTAAGTATGGGAGAATGTATAGGGAGGGGTAGGAAGAGGGATGTGTTAGAAATAGGGAGCATATTCCAGGTTCAGTCTTCATAGTCTGATCCGGGTAGCGCAGATGGACTCATAGTCTAAGTCAGGTCATTTGTGTAGGCTTGCTTGAAGAGGTAAGTTTTTAGCAGCTTCCGGAAAGGTAGATGGTCATTGACTGTTCGAATGGATCTTGGTAAGGCATTCCATAGTTGGCTGCCTATGACGGAGAAGTTGGATGCGTAGTAAGTTTTGTATTTACGTCCTTTGCAATTGGGGAGATGTAAGTTGAGATAAGTTTGAGAAGATTTTGAGTCGTTTCTGGCTGGAAGGTCAATCAGATTGTACATGTAACCTGGGGCTAATTGTTGTTAGCACCCAATTATTGATGTGTCCAAGCTCATTAGTCAATTTATTTGCATGTGTATTTCATCTCTTTGTGTATGCAAAGTTGAGCACTGAAATTTAGCCATGATAAATAGAATCCAGGGGACAGTGCATAGCTGCAAGGAGTGTACATGTAGGTGGAGTGTGCTGCACTTAGCCTAATTCATTCACGCGCCATTGGTGTGGTGTAAGAACATAAGAATAGCCATACCAGGTCAGACCAATGGTCAATGTAGCCTAGTTTCCTGCTTCCAACAGTGGCCAATCCAGGTCACAAGTACCTGGCAGAAAGCCAACTAGTAGCAACATTCCGGAACCTCAAATAGTATCAACATTCCATATGGAATCTCAAATAGTGGCAACATTCCATGCTACCAATCTCAGGGCAAGCAGTGGCTTCCCCATGTCCAATCCTTTTTTTAAACCCAGATATGCTAACCACTGTTACTACATCTTCCGGCAAAGAGTTCCAGAGCTTAACTATTCTTTGAGTGAAAAAAATATTTCCTCCTATTTGTTTTTAAAGTATTTTCATGTAATTATGAATATCTTCTAGTCTTTGTATTTTTTTGAAAGAGTGAAAAATCGATTCACTTTTACCTATTCTACACTACTCAGCATTTTATAGACTTCCCTCATATCCCCCCTCAGCCGTCTCTTTTCCAAGTTAAAGAGCCCTAACCTTTTAGTCTTTCCTCATATGAGAGGAGTTCCATCCCCTTTATCATTTTGGCCGTTCTTCTTTGAACCTTTTATAATTCCGTTATATCTTTTTGTGAGATACAGTGACCAGAATTGAACACAATATACTCAAGGTAAGGTCGCACCATAGAACAATACAGAGGCATTATAATCTTCTTGGTCTCATTTATAATCCCTTTTCTAATAATTCCTAGCATCCTGTTTGCTTTTTGGCCGCCATCGCACACTGGGCAGAAGAATTGAGTGTATCGTCTACAATGATACCTAAATCTTTTTCTTGGGTGTTGACTCCCAAAGTGGACCCTAAACTTAAGCAAGCGATTTGCAGGTTTACTGTACTTATTTTATAAAGTAATCAGGGAGCCCAGACTCGAGTCCATTTTAGAATCAGTACCCCCTGCACTGCATTGGGGTGCATCCCCACATTCTTTTATTTAGGGAAAAATAGTTAAATGTTCACGATTTGCCTGCCTGCCTGGCTTCTTTTCTTAGTGCTAAATCTTTCTCAATCTGAAAACTATACATTTCTATTAAAAGAATTTTGCACCATTACTGAACATTCTGCAAAGTTAGGAACATAATCTTAATAAGAAGTTTATTAGCACAGAGAGTAATAGGTAATAAGCAAATTCTGCCTTAAATTCTACAGCCATAAGACTACGTTAAACCATTGAACTTTGACATTATGAAGAATAGAATAACTGGAATGATTAGTCATGAGAAGCAAACTCATTTTTTCATGCATTACTCATGAGGCATGCAGCAATGGTGCAGATTAACTGACAGGCTGGTGAAATAATGTGCCCTAAATAACGTTCATGTGCCTAGCCATTACTTACTGGAAAAGCACTTCCCTGGGTGAGCTAAGCTGATACATCATGTCATGTGATGCACTGCTGTACATTTCATTAGGCTGTTACATTTGCTCTGCACGTGTTAGTAGTCTAGTAAATTTGAATGGCATTTTCTATTTTTAAATGACTTGGAAATAGTTGGCATAATGGGTTGATTGGATTTTAGCACCGGGTTAGTTCTAGAACTATGTGCATGAATGTGTTAAATCAGTATAGTTCACTGTTGCCAGTAAATTCAGGTGATTAGCATAAGTACTACTATTTAGCGCTGCACAAACTTAGAAGACAGTCCCTGCTCAAAGAGCTTACAATCTAATAGACAAAAAAATAAAGCAAGCAAATCAATTAATGTGTAGAGGAAAGAGGAGAGGAGGGTAGGTGGAGGTGAATGGATACAAGTGGTTATGAGTCAAAAGCAATGTTAAAGAGGTGGGCTTTCAATCTAGATTTAAAGATGGTCAAGGATGGGACAAGACGTAGGGGCTCAGGAAGTCTATTCCAGGCGTAGGGTGCAGCGAGACAGAAGGAGAGAAGTCTGGAGTTTGCAGTAGTGGAGAAGGGAACATAGTAACATAGTAGATGACGGCAGAAAAAGACCTGCACGATCCATCCAGTCTGCCCAACAAGATAACTCATATTTGCTGCTTTTTGTGTATACCCTACTTTGATTTGTACCTGTGCTCTTCAGGGCACAGACCGTATAAGTCTGCCCAGCACTATCCTCACCTCCCAACCACCAGCCCTGCCTCCCAACCTCCGGCTCTGGCACAGACCGTACAAGTCTGTCCAGCACTATCCCCGCCTCCCAACACCAACCCCCAGATAAGAAGGATTTATCCATGGAACGGAGTGCACAGGAAGGCGTGTAGGGAAGGTTAGATGTTTCTCCAAATATATTCTCTAAAGACTGAGGAGGTCTTTTTTTTAGTAAAAGATCCCCTGATTAAGAGCTAGATTTATTAACCTGCATTAGTGTATTCATTTGTTGTGAACTGTGTCTCTCTAGGTGGTTTTTTCTGATATGCCAGGAATATGAATTAATGACAAAACTGTGATATTATACTCCATTGTTCTGTAATGTTTGAGAAGAAGGGAGGATGGAGAGCAACATGACAGACCTATTCAAATAACCTGAAGGATACATGATTAAGAGGGTAGTTTAACATGCATTATTACCCTACACCGTGTTATTACCCATAATGTGTGTTAAAAGGTAATAACATATGGTATATCATGCAACACAAGTTAAGATAAGTTATTGTAGGATACACAGTAATGAGACGCTAATGTAAACAAATGCATGCAAAACATTTTTTTTTGACTATGTAAATCTAATGCAGCTTTCAGTGAACACCACTGGCAGTATTTTTCCATCCCAGGATCATCAGGTTGCTGCCTCCTCCCCCATCCCCTATTATATCCCTCTGCCCTGAAGACTTTCCGCTCCCAATGCCACCCAAATAAAAGCCATCTTGCAACGCCCCTGAGTACTTTTTTTTTGTTACATTTGTACCCCACGCTTTCCCACTCACGGCAGGCTCAATGCAGCTTACATATTGTATACAGGTACTTATTTGTACCTGGGGCAATGGAGAGTTAAGTGACTTGCCCAGAGTCACAGGGAGCTGACTGTGCCTGAGGTGGGAATCGAATTCAGTTCCTCAGAACCAAAGTCCACCACCCTAACCACTAGGCCACTCCTCCACTGTTGCTACTATTGGAGATTCTACATGGAATGTTGCTATTCCACTAGCAACATTCCATGTAGAAGTCGGCCCTTGCGGATCACTAATGTGGCCGCGCAGGCTTCTGCTTCTGTGAGTCTGATGTCCTGCACTTACGTGCAGGACGTCAGACTCACAGAAACAGAAGCCTGCGCAACCTTCTACATGGAATGTTACTAGTGGAATAGCAACATTCCATGTAGAATCTCCAATAGTAGCAACATTCCATGTAGAATCTCCAGTAGTATCTATTTTATTTTAGTTACATTTGTACCCTGCGCTTTCCCACTCATGGCAGGCTCAATGCGGCTTACATGGGGCAGTGGAGGGTTAAGTGACTTGCCCAGAGTCACAAGGAGCTGCCTGTGCCTGAGGTGGGAATTGAACTCAGTTCCTTAGGACCAGAATCCACCACCCTAACCACTAGGCCACTCCTCCACTCGTCTAATGCCCCCCCCCCCCCACACACACACACACAAACACAAACACACACAATTATCCAAAGCACCTTTTGTCCTTCTACAGCAGCTTAACCCATAATGGTAGCACTGCAAGACCTACTGCTTGGAGTCGCTGATGCAATTTTGAAACTGATGTTGGCGAAAGAGCAATTACAGGCATCAATGTTTAGAATGCCAGCCTACATGCATTGCATGTGTGTATGTTCATACACACATGCCAATATCCCCTCTAAGAGCTACTCTTTAACTACATGTAGATCTCTGAAGGCAAGTAGTTTGCAGGTTGGCATACACATGGGTGGAGTCTGGGCAGGGTGTGGGTGAAATGCATATTTACATGTGTAACATGATAAAATACTATAAGTTATGCGGTCCGCTCACAGGACACATCCCTCCTCTCAGTACCCTTCTCCACCACCGCCAACTCCAGGCTCCGCTCATTCTGCCTCGCCTCACCCTATGCTTGGAATAAACTTCCTGAGCCCTTACGCCAAGCCCCCTCCCTACCCATCTTCAAATCCTTGCTCAGAGCCCACCTCTTCAATGTTGCCTTCGGCACCTAACCTTTATACCTTTCAGGAAATCTAGACTGCCCCAATTTGACTGACTGTACATTTGTCCTTTAGATTGTAAGCTCTTTGAGCAGGGACTGTCCTTCTATGTTAAATTGTAGAGCGCTGCGTAACCCTAGTAGCGCTTTAGAAATGTCAAGTAGTAGTAGTAGTAATAGTAGATTATCTCCTGGAACTAGGTACCAGCATTTACACAAGCATTATATAGTCTTCACCTAAAATTTACATTGTACTCATTCTTCATTAACAACTGAGATCTTCAATCTTGGCAATAAGTAAAATAGCCAATGATATCTTCAAAGGAAGAATGTAAATTTTATGTACAGAATGTGACGATTGTGAAGAAAATGTTAAGAAGAAGGTTTTTTGAATATTTTTGAATTTTTCATAATAAAAGGTTTTTGTACTTGCAGAGAAGGGTGACGAAAATGATAAAGGGGATGGGACCACTTCCCTATGAGGAAAGGCTAAAGCGGCTAGGGCTCTTCAGCTTGGAGAAAAGGCGGCTGAGGGGAGATATGATAGAGGTCTATAAAATAATGAGTGGAGTTGAACGGGTAGATGTGAAGCGTCTGTTCACGCTTTCCAAAAATACTAGGACTAGGGGGTAGTAAATTTAAAATGAATCGGAGGAACCTTTTCTTCACTCAACGTGTAATTAAACTCTGGAATTCATTGCCAGAGAATGTGGTAAAAGCGGTTAGCTTAGCGGAGTTTAAAAAAGGTTTGGACGGCTTCCTAAAGGAAAAGTCCATAGACCGTTATTAAATGGACTTGGGGAAAATCCACTTTATCTGGGATAAGCAGTATAAAATGTTTTGTACATTTTTGGGATCTTGCCAGGTACTTGTGACCTGGATTGGCCACTGTTGGAAACAGGATGCTGGGCTCGATGGACCTTTGGTCTTTCCCAAAATGGCAATACTTATGTACTTTTTATTTGAGTCTTTTGTGGCGATCTTATTTGTACTATATATTTTTTTGATCTCTCAATTTTCCTTGTACGCATTTTGGGAGCCAGAGATCTGAATGCCCTATCCAGATCTTCAGTGCCAGCCACTAGCCAGATTCCAGTACTAAATATCCAAATTTATTTCAGCAGTGGTGGCCAGCGTTGCAAATAAAAAAAAACATTGACTATCCTGACGAATATTCACCCAGTAGTTTAAAGGACAATCATTACTTATCCATGCATGCTGATCTACACATGTAAATATGTTACACTTGTAAATGGTTACATAACACTTCTACAGTCTCATCCCATATGCAAAAATTTTAGAATACCCAATGTATGTACATCTCTCATCGCCAAAGACCAACTCCAGACAATACCCTGTCAGAGTTACATAGGGCCAGATTCTATATATGGCACCTAGAAAATCCACACAGAAAACATTTCTGCCTAAGTATATTCTATAAGGGGTGCTTATATTTAGACACAGAATATAGAATGTAGGAGTGGTCTAGTGGTTATGGTGGTGGACTTTGGTCCTGAGGAACTGAGTTCAATTCAAACTTCAGGCACAGGCAGCTCCTTGTGACTCTGGGCAAGTCACTTAACCCTCCATTGCCCCATGTAAGCCGCATTGAGCCTGCCATGAGTGGGAAAGCGCGGGGTACAAATGTAAGAAAAAAAAGTACGCATAGTTGATATCCTATTGCCTAAAGCCATGTGCCTCCAATTACACCAACAAAAATGTGGTATAAATCCCTTCACATAGATTTACATGCATTTGACCATATTCTATAGCTACACATGTACATTTTGGAATGCTCATAAAATACCCATTTCCCTACTCATGACCACACCCTTTTTGAACTGCGTGCATTAGAATTAAAATGTAGTTCATTACAGAATATGCTTAGCGAGTTGTGCGCGTAAATTCTAATTATTGCCAATTAGTGCTCATTATTGCTTGTTAGGCACTGTTATCAATGCTGATTAGCTTGTTAAGTCAATTAGCATATGCGTTGTTATGGAATATACTTAGATTTCAGCACAGAATGCTAGGTGCAGTGGTGTAGCTAGGTGAGGCCATGGGGGCCTGGGCCAGTCCAAATTTGCACTGGGCCCCTGGTTGGCTGGCGGGGGTCCCCAAAACCCACCAGCTGAAGACTTCATCCAGTTCTGGTCTGCAGTGGCGCTGCCGAATTGCCTGCCCTGCTCTCTCATCCCTTCACATTGGGTACACTAAAAGGAGCTTGCCAGACGTGAGGGGAAGAGAGGGCAGGGAAGGCAATATGGCTGTGCCGGAGACCAACACTGGACAAAGTCTTCAGCTGGCGGGGGTTGGAGACCCCCCACCAACCAAGGTATTTGCGGCAGCAGTGCTTCAGATGGCAGAGGTTGAGGACCCCCACCAGCCAAAAAGCACTGCCACAGGATGCGGTAGTGTGTCGATCAGCACACTAAGCTTGCACTCAGTGCGGGAGGTGTGACTATGGGAACAGAGTAGGCGTGCCTTATGCTAATCAGCTAGGGTGGACATGCTGCCCGATTACTGTGGAGTTAGTGTGGCAGCCCTTAGCGCCCACAAAATAGGTTGCGGTAATAGCCATGCACTAATTGAAAAATTAGCATATGGCCATTAAAGAAAAATATACAAATGTGATCATTTTACCACCACACTAAAAGTAGCCACAGCGCACGGGAAACCCACATTCTAACAACGGGGCCAGCCACTTTTTAGTGCGGCTTAGTGAAGGGCTCCCATGTCAGGTGTAAGTGGTCATGTTGAAATTATAGACTACTACTAATCATTTCTATAGTGCTACTAGACATATGCAGTGCTGTACACATTATATGCAGGTACTTTCCCCTGTGCCTAGAGGGCTCACAATCTGAGGGGCTCATTTACAAAGGTACGTCAGGACTACGTGCATGCAGCATGTGTCAAATCGGCTTTACCACCTGGTGGTAGTTCCATGTTTGGCGCGAGCTCGGGAGCATATTCCTTTTGGCCGGATCAAATCCCACTGCTGCTCCTTGTGATCTTGGGCAAGTCACTTAACCCTCCATTGCCTCAGGTACAAACTTAGATTGTGAGCCCTCCAGGGACAGGGAAATACCCAGCCTACCTGTATGTAACTCACCTTGAGCTACTGCTGAGAAAGGTATGAGCAAAATTCAAATAAATTATTTGAGATTCTGTTGCTACTATCTGAGATTTTACATGGAATGTTGCTACTATTTGAGATTCTATATGGAATGTTGATATTATCTGACATTCTACATGGAATGTTGCTATAATGGAGGAGTGGCCTAGTGGTTAGAGCACCAGTCTTGATATCCAGAGGTGGCTGGTTCAAATCCCACTGCCAGTCCTTGTGATCTTGGGCAAGTCACTTAACCCTCCATTGCCTCAGGTACAAACTTAAGATTGTGAGTTCTTCTGGGACAGAGAAATATCCAGAGTACTTGAATGTAACTCACCTTGAGCTACTACTGAAAAAGGTGTGAGCAAAATCCAAATAAATTATTTGAGGTTCTGTTGCTACTATCTGAGATTTTACATGGAATGTTGCTACTATTTGAGATTCTATATGGAATGTTGATATTATCTGAGTTTCCACATGGAATGTTGCTAATATTTGAAATTCTGTTGCTACCATTTGAGATTCTACATGGAATGTTGCTATAGTGGAGGAGTGGCCTAGTGGTTAGAGCACCTGGTGGTAATTCCAAGTTTGGCGCAGGAAAGCATTCCCTGCAGTAATCGGCAGTTGGCGCTCGCTGGATGGTTACCACGTGGGTAACGCATGAGCCCTGACCACTAAGTCCATGGGTGGCGTTAAGGGCCCAGGCCCTAAAATGATGTGTTCTGCATGTCCATTTCCCAGCCCCCCCCCCCCCAAAAAAAAACTTTTTTCCAGATGTGCTGGAGAAATGGTTCAGCGCGCATCCGATACATGAGCCCACACTACCACAGGCCACTTTTTGGCGTGCCTTTGTAAAAGGACTGCTAAATTTTTGTACCTGGGGCAATGGAGGGTTAAGTGACTTGCCCAAGGTCACAAGGAGTTGCAGGTTTCCAGGATCAAAGTCCACTGCACTAATCATTAGGCCACTCCTCCACCCCAAATTATGTGCAGGTATTTTAGAAAGGAAAATAAGCACCTTCTTTCACTTAAAAAAATAAGCTCTGGAGGTCCTCAATAGAATTTTTTCTAATAATTTTCACTCATTGCTTTTGACAATGGTTTAATGCATTTAAGTATTCAACCTGATTAAACATCCCACTGAAAAGAAAAGAACTTGAATGTGGACTCTTTACCAATCTTCCTTCCAGACTGAGTCACCCCTCCTCCATGGTGACAACTAGTGTGACACTAATAACTCTAGTTTGTACTTCGTGCAAGGTCAACATTCGCTAGTACATTCCTGCTCAACTAGTCAATTCTTGCTCAGGGCATATGACATGTGAGAGTAACAGCTCATGATTATAACACATCTCAACTATATGTTAATCCTGTTTATGTCGAACAGTCACAAATACTGTTGCATTTGCTAACAAATGTGAAATTCTTTCATCTGAGGCTTTCATTATCACTGTTAAGCAGCATGTTATTAAACCATGCAACAGTAACATTTAAGCATGTTGATACAGTGATTGAAACAAGAATGGTAACTGTATCGATTACATGTACCAGTATCAGGTGTCATCCATGATTCAGGCAGAGCAGAGCAAGAAAATTTGAGTTTTGTGTCAATTCCCGGGTCTTTTCCTGGAATTTTCGTTTGGACATTTTGTTGTCTTGAAAGCAAAGTGTGTACTCTTTTCCTGATCGTGTATAAGCATGTGCACACTATCAGCCTAATTCTATATATGCTGCTCAAAACTGAACGTGGAAATTTGGGCATGCATCCAGTGTCCATGTGCAACTTAATTGAATAACAAACCAATTAGTGCCCAATAAGTGGGCACCAATAACGAATTATCAGTGTTCATTGGCATCAATTGAAATTCACACACACATTTTTAGGCGGCGGGATCCGTGCATAAATTTTACGGTGGATCCTAAAAAGGGGTGTGGCCATGGGAGGGGCATGAGTGGATTGGGGGTGTTCCTGGAATTTATGTCTAGTTTTATAGATTAAGGGAGATCCGCGCATAATTTAGGTTTGAGCATTTGCACCAGGTTTTACTTAGCATAAATCTTTGTGCCTAAAATTGGCCACAGATTCTGGTGCCAAATGATATTCTATAAATATCACCCATATCTGAGTGTCATTCGTAGAATAACGCTTAGTGCAAAATGTTATCCCTGCCAATTTTTCAGCACCATATGTATGTGATAATTTGTTTTATTTATTTATTTAGATTTTGCTCACACCTTTTTCAGTAGTAGCTCAAGGTGAGTTACATTCAGATACTCTAGATATTTCTCTGTCCCAGGAGGGCTCACAGTCTAAGTTTGTACCTGAGGCAATGGAGGGTTAAGTGACTTGTCCAAGATCACAGGGAGCAGCAGCGGGATTTGAACCGGCCACCTCTGGATTGCAAGACCGGTGCTCTAACCACTAGGCCACTCCTCCACTGTAGCAACATTCCATGTAGAATCTCAAATAGTAGCAACATTCCATATATTTATTTAGATTTTGCTCACACCTTTTTCAATAGTAGCTCAAGGTGAGTTACATTCAGGTACTCTGGATATTTCTTTGTCCCAGGAGCAGGGGCGTAGCCAGACACCTAATTTTGGGTGGGCCTGGGACCAAAATGGGTGGGCAGAGGAATTCTGCCCCATCTCACAGGTGATTTGGTCTCTTCTTTTCTCACCTGCATGCCATATGGTCTCTCAAACATCCCCACACCCCTGCATATCTTTTAAATAACAGATTTTCACTGTCAGCGAGCAGCAACTAATACACACTGCTCATGTTGCCCCACACAGCCTTCCTACCGATGCAACTTCCTGTTTCCACATAGGTGGGAATACACCAGAGGGAAGGCTGTGGGGCCGAAGCAAGCAGTATGTATCAGTCACTGCTTGCTGCGGGCAAAGATATGCTATTTACAAGATATGCAGGATGGGCAATTGTTGGGTGTTTTCAGTTGATGGGGCTTGGGAATCCCTGCCAGCCACATCATAGATATGTTACTACTGGGTGGGCCTGAACCCAAGGCCCACCCTTGGCTGCGCCACTGCCCAGGAGTGTACCTGAGGCAATGGAGAGTTAAGTGACTTGCCCAAGATCACAAGGAGCAGGGGTGGAATTTGAACCGGCCACCTCTGGATTGCAAGGCTGGTGCCACTCCTCCACTCAGCAACATTCCATGTAGAATCTCAAATAGTAGCAACATTCCATGTAGAATCTCTAATATTTATTTATGTGGATTTTGCTCACACCTTTTTCAGTAGTAGCTCAAGGCGAGTTACATTCAGGTACTCTAGATATTTCTCTGTCCCAGGAGGGCTCACAATCTAAGTTTGTACCTGAGGCAATGGAGGGTTAAGTGACTTGTCACAAGGAGCAGCAGTGGCATTTGAACCGGCCAAAATGAATATGCTCCCGAGCTCCCGAGCATGCACCAAACTTGGAATTACCACCAGGTGGTAAAGCCGATTTGACACATGCTGCATGCACGTAGTCCTGACGTACCTTTGTAAAAGAGCCCCTCAGATTGTGAGCCCTCTAGGCACAGGGGAAAGTACCTGCATATAATGTGTACAGCACTGCATATGTCTAGTAGCACTATAGAAATGATTAGTAGTAGTCTATAATTTCAACACGACCACTTACACCTGACATGGGAGCCCTTCACTAAGCCACACTAAAAAGTGGCCAGCCCCGTTGTTAGAACATGGGTTTCTCATGTGCTGTGGCCACTTTTAGTGGGGCGGTAAAATGATCTCATTTGTATATTTTTCTTTAATGGCCATGTGCTAATTTTTCAATTAGTGCATGGCTAATGATTTAATCCTTTCCATGATTAAATACACCTTCATTCCGCATTAGCAGTCATGCAGTTAACAGAAAGTACAGTAAATAAGCGTTGGTTTCTAGCCCTGGTCAGAGCCCATGTAATGATTTGCACTTCCTCCAGCTGTTTAGCATAAATGGAGCTTACCAAGTATAGTTTATCTGTTGCTGCTCTGGGTGCTTTCCTGTGGATTACAGCAAACACAAAAAATGACATGCAACAATACGAAGACTAAATCTGGAATGTGTCCCCCGTATAATTCTTCTAGTGCACTCCGCTTCCTACACCTCCCTATACATCCTAGTGCATCCTTCCCTCCCTTTCATTCTCCCGTTATAAAGAACATGCTAACCCCCATTACACACCCATCTCCCATTCCCTACCTCTACCATCCTCCTTCCTTGCCCATCTCACCTATCCACATCTTACGATCACTTCTTTATTTACTATATTACATCTACATGCATTTTATATTAACTTGTTTATCTGTATTACTATTTAAACGTGTGAAAAAAAGTGGGAGAGCAACCAAGGATGCCAGAAACTGGAAGATGTTCGTTAATAAACAACTTTATTAATAATTTGAAGACTCGACACAACGTCGTGTTTCGGCCGTCAGGCCTGCATCAGGAGTCTGCTTTGCACAGTGCTGCAGGGCAATAATAAAGATAAACCTTTGGAGATTGCACAGCAGACTCTAGGGCAAAATCTTGCTGAGTAACATTGAAGATGATCCTTCAGGTGTGACGTAGAAGCGCGTGCAGTGCTTCTGACGGTCCCCCTTTCTTTTTAAAAACAGTCTTTCTAAAGACTACTACGTCACAACTGAAGGATCATCTTCAATGTTACTCAGCAATATTTTGCCCTAGAGTCTGCTGTGTGATCTCCAAAGGTTTATCTTTATTATTGCCCTGCAGCACTGTGCAAAGCAGACTCCTGATGCAGGCCTGACGGCCGAAACACGACGTTGTGTCGAGTCTTCAAATTATTAATAAAGTTGTTTATTAACGAACATCTTCCAGTTTCTGGCAACTTGGTCGCTCTCCCACTTTTTTGAACACACTTGTTTCTATCGTGGAGTGTTTGAGTTCTCCGTTTTTTGGCGGATTTCCTCTTACTATTTAAATGACCACCTCTTTACTTACTATATCACAGCTGCATCCATTCTATGCTGCTTTGTTTAACCTGTAGTACTATGTAAGCCGCATTGAACCTGCTAATGAGTGGGAAAGCGCGGGGTATAAGTGTCACAAATAAGTAAATACATAAATAATATGGGTAAAGGGGGTACTTGCGGCAGCAGCCACTTTTGCCACGCACTAAGGCCCCTTTTACCACAGCGGGTGAAAATGGCCAAAAATGAAATGGCCGTGCAGCATGTTTGCACATGCTGTGTTGGAACAGCCGAGAAGGAGTGGGGAAGGTAGGCTCTTTCCAAACGGTCCACAATCCAGATCGAGTAACTTCTGCGAGCAGAATATGCAGCGTCAAAGACAATCTGGATTGTGGACCGTGGTCCCACTTGCACTATATATTTAGCTGGATTTTAACATCATAGTCCTTCCTAAAACGCCTGAAGAAGGCGCTATGGCGCCGAAACACAGCTGTGTTGAGTCATATATTTGTTTGATGTTACCAATAAACCATTTCTAATCGTACGTCTGTCTCTGCGTTTGGAAAGAGCCTACCTTCCCCACTCCTTCTCTGCTGTTCCATTGGATTTCTTTCGTGGGGATCCAGTGCACCTCCACACCTAGTGTGGTCTCTCCCTTGCTGCACTTGCTATGTGGCCATTTCATGGGGGGGGGAGCACTTACCGCCACCTCTTGAGGTGGTAGTAAGGGATCCTGCGCTAACCTGGTGGTAACCCCCTGTAGAAATATTTTTCAAATATTTCCTCTAGCACTGGAAGTGCCACATGCTAGGGGTAGAACTGCCACTGGCACCCACGTTGGGGGTCAAAAAACATCTGTCTCAGGGGTCACGATACATTGAGCCGACTCTTTCGGGTAGCGCTGGTATCTTCTCTCAAGCAGATGCCTTCGGGCAGTTTTGTTTGTTCAGTACAGTAATACCTCGGTTTTTGTTGACTTCGGTTATCGTCGGTTTTCGTTGATTTTTTCCGCGAAAAATTTGTCTCGGATTTCGTCAGTTGCCTCGGATTTTGTCGGTGTGCCCACATGACCTCGCTGCTAATTTTGCGAAAACAAAGGGTGATCCACGCGTTCTACTGCTCAGAAGTAATTGCCTCGGTTTTAGTCAGTTTCGGATTTCGCCGATTGTTTTCGGATGGATTATCGACGAAAACCAAGGTATCACTGTATATTCCTTGGAATACTATCGTGACCCCTGAAGCAGGCCTTTTGTGACGCCGAAATACAGACCTTGTTGGTTCCTTTTGTCCAAGCAGCAAAAAAAGCCTCTTTTAAGCACTATCACCAGCGTTGGATTGTCCTTTGGTCACCCTCTACTCTTGTTTGATCAGATGATTTGGCGTAAATGTTCTTCCTTTTTGCTGTTCCCAGCACACCATCTTACACCATATCAATGACAGGTGGAAGTTGAGGTGCCTAGGTGCACATAACCTGGAGACATGTCCGTTGCCTGTCCATGCTTTGCCCACGTGAACATCCCCCTTGCACTATTGCATTTATTTCTTTATATGTAGAATAGAGTCTTGTGCAAATAGGCGCCTACCTGTCAACTAAAGACACCTTTGATGGGCCTAAGTGGCAGCTACGTCTTGTCCCCCACTTTATAGAATCACCCCCAATTGTTTAAGCGCATATATTTATGGCAATTCTAGGACATGTCATTTCAAAAGGCTGATTTATCCATGAATAGGTTTTTTAATTACCCCCATCTGCCTACTTAATCCTTTCACTAAACTGAGTATAGTTTTTGGCAGAGTATGCTATAATTATTAGTAATTGTGCCCTGTGTATGGTTCATTGTACAGTACTTACCTGTCAAATGAAAACTAATTATGATGCAATGAGCATTCACAGAAATCCAGTAAAAATGAATTGTACTCAGGTTTATATTACAGAGAAGTACAGAGAACAGAAAGTGGGAGAGCGACCAAGGATATCAGAGACTGGAGGATGTTCTTAAAATGAAAGTTTATTAAGAGTTTCGAAGACTCGACACAACGTCGTGTTTCGGCCATCAGGCCTGCATCAGGAGTCTATAAAAACATACATTTATATACAATGAAGAAACAATAAAATTACAAAAAATATATAAGATATGTCATGCACATTTCTTAACATACATAGCTTTATTGTACACACATATATACTACTCTATATGTGTATATATATATCTTATATATTTTTTGTAATTTTATTGTTTCTTCATTGTATATAAATGTATGTTTTTATAGACTCCTGATGCAGGCCTGACGGCCGAAACACGACATTGTGTCGAGTCTTCGAAACTCTTAATAAACTTTCATTTTAAGAACATCCTCCAGTCTCTGATATCCTTGGTCGCTCTCCCACTTTCTGTTCTCTGTTGTCTTTACCGTGGGGCGTTTGAGTTCTCCGCTTGCCAGCGGATTTTCTCTCACAGAGGAGTACAGAACACATCACTGTGAAAATGACCATATTTAGCATCCCCTAGCGGTAATACTATGCGACTTCTGCTATGGGTCAGAGCTGCAAATCTTTGAATCCAGAACTGGATGGGGCAGGGAAAGGGAACAACTCTCACCCTGACCCACTAGGCCAGTAGGAACCACCATTGGGTAAGGCCCAGAGGGATAGAGGAAGGATTGGGTTGGGACAGATGAGTGGGGATTGGAGAAAGGTTGAGAGATCAGTGACCTGGGAAATCAGGGAATCAGAATGGGGGGGGGGGGGGGTTTGGAAAACCTGCCACAGTGCCCTGTTCCCAATAAACTGCATGGGGGGGGGGGGGTTACTAAAGGTTAGCACATGTTATCTACCATAAGACCCATTTTATTCCGTCCTGCAGATAACTCGCTAAGCGTATTCCGTAGTGCACTGCACCTAAATTCTAATGTGCAGATCCAAAAAGGGGTGTGGCTATGGGTGAGGAAATGGGCATTTTGTGGGTGTTCCAAAAATGTTATGCACACTGTTATAGAATTCGCCCCTCCATGCTGAAATCTGAGTGCTGGCACTTATGCCATATTTGCCTTGGTGAAAATGGATGCGCATAGATTTACGTGTAGTAATGGCACCTAAGCATATTCTATAAACTGCTTAGGTATATTCTATATACCACGTATAAATTTAGGTGCAGCTTATAGAATACACACGCACATTCTTGAACCTCCATTATCCCAATGGCAAAGGACTTAAATATTAATCAATATATGCATCCGGCTTCTCCTACATCTGCACGCAACTATGGAATGCACTACCGAATGCCATAAAAACAACGCACGATCAGGCAGCCGTCGGGAAATTACTAAAGACTAACCTGTTCAAGGAGACTTATCAAAAGGATCCTTCATAAATGACCTGACATCTAAACTTTACCAGAACAAGTTAACATTGAACTCTTTTGTTTGATTAATTTAATCACATTATTTATTGATTGATTGATTGATTGATTTGTTGCATTTGTATCCCATCTTTTCCCACCTATTTGCAGGCTCAATGTAGCTTACATTACATTACCCTTGATCTCAAATACCTGAATTGAATTGTATATTTATTTCAGTGGCGTACCAAGGGGAGGGCGGTCCGCCCTGGGTGCACGCCGCTGGGGGGTGCCGCGGCACGCGCCTGCTCCGAGTTCACTAACTTCGCTCGTTCGCTGCAGCTCCCTCTGCCCTGGAACAGGTTACTGTTCCGGGGCAGAGGGAGCTGCAGCGAACGAGTGACGTTAGCGAACTCGGAGCAGGCGCGCGCCACGGCATCCCCCCCAGCGGCGTGCACCTGGGGGGGATGTCATTTTGCTGGAGGGGGGGAGGTGTCATTTAGTGGGGGGGGGGGGGGGAGCATCGGCGATCCGCCCCGGGTGCCATCCAGGCCAGGAACGCCACTGATTTATTTACTTCTAATTTACTTTATATTTTCTGCACTTTAATTGCAATAATATTCTGTACTTCTCATTCCGGAAATGGCGATCGCCATTACGGCATAATGTAAGCCACATTGAGCCGGCAAAGAGGTGGGAAAATGTGGGATACAAATGCAGCAAATAAATAAATAAATAAATATGCTTAAGCAGAAATTTGTTTGGTGTGGATTTTATAGGCGCTATGTATAAAATCTAGTCCTAAGTGCTCCTGTGTAAACTCTGTGTTATCTATCTAGTTTCTGCTAATTGTAATGTGCTAGCCAGATAATGTGGGAATGCCCACTCCGTGCCCATTGCATGCCCTATCCAAAACAATACTGCTAAAAAAATCATTAATGCGCAGGTTAGCACCAGTGGCGTAGCTACGTGGGGCCTGGGCCCCCGTAGATTTGGCCCTGGACCCCCCTGTCGATGACCCTCTTGACCCTCCCTCCTGCTGCCAACCCTCCCCCACCATCGCCGTGGGTTACCTTTGCTGGCGGGGGACCCCAATCCCCGCCAGCCGAGGAGGTCCTCATCTTCCTCCGAAGGCTTCGTTCTGTTTCTGACGTCCTGCACGTTGTACGTGCAGGACGTCAGACTCACAGAAACAGAATGAAGCCTGGCTGATCAGCTGATCAGGACGTCAGAAACAGAACGAAGCCTTCGGAGGAAGAAGAGAACCTCCTCGGTTGGCGGGGATTGGGGTCCCCCGCCAGCAAAGGCAGCCCAAGGCGACGGCGGAGGAGGGTTGGCGGCGGGAGGGGGGTCGGGAGGGTCGTCGTCAGGGGTCGTCAAAGTTGGCGGCGGCGCAGGGGGTCGGCAATGTCGGGGGAGTCGGCGGGGGGTCGCTAATGGTGGGGGGGGGGTCGACAGCATCGGGGGGGCTAAAATGAGCTTCCTCACCTCAGGTTCTGGACCCCCCCTCCCGCTGAAGTCTGGCTACGCCCCTGGTTAGCACACGACGCTGCAGTTGCTGTTAGCATGCTTTAACTGTACAGTAAGGGCTTAATGTCCTTTAGTAAAACAACCCCGATGTGTCACATCAGCAGCATGTGATAATTGCTCTGTTAAAAATCTAAACTAGAAATATATGCTTGGAGGCATAGAAGGGTTGGAGAAGGAGTGGATGTCCTCCAATTGCATTGCTACCAGTAGGGGGTGGTGTTTCAATAGACATAGAAACATGATGGCAGATAAGGACCAAATGGACCATCCAGTATGCCCATCCTCAATAACTACCAACTCCTCCTTTTCCTAAGGGATCCCAGGTGCCTGTCCCACACTTTGTTAAATTCTAACACAGTTCTTTTCTCCACGACCTCCATCGGGAGACCATTCCATGCATCCACCATCCTTTCTATGAAAGAGTATTTTCTTAGATTCCTCCTAAGCCTATTTCCTCTTAACTTTATTCCAGAGTTTCCCTTAATTTGAAAAAGGATCACCTCCTGTACATTAATGTCACTGATGTATTTAAATGTCTCTTATCATATCCCCTCTCTCCCATCTCTCTTCCAGCGTATACATGTTGAGGTTCATAAGCCTGTCCTTATATGTTTTATGACACAGACCACTTACCAATTTTGTAGCCACCCTCTGGACCGACTCCATCCTGTTTATATCTTTCCATAGGTGCAGTCTCCAGAGTTGCACACAGTACTCTAAATGGGGCCTCACCAGAGACTTATATAAGGGCACTATCACCTCTTTTCTTCTGCTGGTCATCTCTCTCCTTATGCACCTGAGCATCCTTCTGGCTTTGACCGTTGCCTTTTATACCTGTTTGGCCACCTTAAGCTCATCAGACACAATCACCCCCGAGTCCCGCTCTTCTTTCGTACACAGAAGCCCTTCACCACCTATATTGTACTGCTCCCTTGGATTTTTGTAACCCAAGTGCATGGCCCTGCATTTCTTAGCAGTAAATCTTATTCGCCGATTATTTGACCATTTTTCAAGCATCACTAGATCCTTCCTCATGCCATCCACACCCTCCACGGTGTCCACCCTATTACAGAGTTTGGTATCGTCCCCAAAGAGACAAATCTTACCAGACAATCCTTCTACAACATCAGTCACAAAGACAGTCCCTAACTCTAGAGACTGGTGGGTTCCCTGGAGTTCTGCAGAATTTGCCTATCCCTTACTATTGAAAATGTGACAGTGAGACAGGACCCACGACTGTCAAGATTGTAGATGGAGGACTCCCACTCAGCTTAGAAAGAACAGTGGTGGTGAGTGTGTCGTGCCATTAACACAACTGTCATTAATGTGCATTAACTGTTAATGTAGAAGATTATTTCCATGATTAAATACACCTTCATTCTGCATTAGCAATCATGTAGTTAACAGAAAGTAGCAATTATTGTTCCATGTTACTGGAATGACTGCCTCTACCTAAGTGCCCAGACCACCTAGGTTAGCAAATGAGGGCTATGGTCTTTTATGTTTCAATTCTATTTAAATATTAGACAAATTGTTAGAGATGTGATCTCTGAGTGCTTCTGTATTGTGTTTCTTCTTTTAATGCAGCAAATGAAAACCTTCATGCACGCATCCCAAACCGGAAAGCACACCATACCGATGTCTACAACAGCCCCGGGCTGATAGTGAGAAGAGCCCAACCTTTCACTGTCTCATTAGAATTCAACAGACCCATTGAACCTGAACAGAAAATTGAATTTACTGTTGCAACAGGTATGAACTTTATAGACCTCTGTCATATGAGGGAAAAGATTAATAACACTATAACACACACAGTAACACATCCAGTCAGCCCAACAAGGCAATCAGAGCTACACCCACCTATCTGTGCAGATTAAACACTGGCATCACAGTAAAGGGAGTTGGAAATGTGTTGCCATGCCAATCACATATAGGCAGTTCCACATGATACCACAATATCACAACATCATGGCAATCTGAAGAGTGGTTTTAATATTATGGCTCGGTGAGAGTCCGCCAAGGCGGAGGGACGCCGAGATCCCACAATGAAACAACAGCAATAACAAAAGAGTGGGAAATATACCAGGCTAACCATAGACAAAAGAGAAGACTTCAGTCAATTGTAGATAATTTATTGGTGAAGACTCGACACAGTACCGTGTTTCGGCTGGTGGCCTGCATCAGGAGTCTTTAAATAAAATACATAACAACATCAAATGGTCAATAAACGTAGATGCATTGTTCCATCTTCTTGTGTCTACGTCTATTGGCCATTTCATGTTGTTAAATGTTTTATTTAAAGACTCCTGATGCAGGCCACCAACCAAAACATGGTTCTGTGTCGAATCTTCACCAATAAATTATCTACAATCAACTGAAGTCTTCCCTTTTGTCTCTGGTTAGCCTGGTCTATTTCCACTCCTTTGTTATTGCTTTAATATTATGGCCTCAGCATAGTCATGTTCATTATAAATAATGATTAATCGAACAATCCGAAAACAATAAGAGGACAATCTCCACAATAGTAAATCCAGTGGAAAGAACAGCGGTGATGACCGAGGCAAGGAAAGGCGACTTTCAAGAAGACCAAATGCATGCAATCCAAGGTTTATTTGGGAAACATCAAATATATCAAGCTTGCAAAAGACCCAACACAGCTGTGTTTCAGTGTGTGTCGCCTACGTCTGGGGTCTACCATATCCCAAAATGGTATATATATACCATATATACCATATATATGGTAGACCCTGGTATATATATGTACCAGGAACCAAGTCACAGACAACTTTTAAGCTTCATTTATCCAGTTGAGAAATACTGCCATAGCCAATAAACAAACAATAGTATCCTTTGGAAAACACTGTTTGTTTAGTGGCAGGTGACAGTATCATTTTTTTTTCTGATCGCCACTGATATTATGCCGGTAAATTCAATGCTGGGCCATGTCTGGGCTTCGGCTTCAAATTTCCAAGCTTCCAAAGCTGGCTATACAATAGCCAGTTAAGGACCCAGTTTACCATGCTGCAGTAAAATGGGGGCCCACATTGGCATCAGCACACAGGTTTGCCACGTGCCAAAGTCCCCTTTTTTTCTGCAGTAGGAAAAAAGCTTTTTTTTTTTTTTTTAAAGGAAATGGCCATGCAGTAAGTTAGATACAAAAGAGAGGGTAAAACAGCATACAAAATAATACAGAAACAAAAAAGCAACACTGGGCCTTCAGGATTGAGGTGATCAAAGTCTCTTGTTTATTAATTGATGGATAGACCCGACATGTAATCAGCATAGGACAACGCTGTCAGTCTGAAAAAAAAAACGCCAAATACAGCATTGTCCTACGCTGATTACTCGTTTGGAGCAATTGAGACTCTACACTGTGACAGTACCACCTACAATTTTTTGATCAGGATTAGCTGATCCCTGAGGCAGGCGCCAGTGCGCCGAAACACGGCCCGTGTTGGGTCTATCAGTCAATTAATAAACAAGAGACTTTGATCATCTCAGTCGTGAAGGCCCAGTGTTGCTTTTTTGTTCATGCAGTAAGTTAATCATTTGCAGTGCGGCCATCTCCCGGGAAAGCCTTACTGCCACCTATTTATGAGGCGGTAGGGGCTCCCGTGCTAACACGGCCATAATCGGGCAGTGTGTGGCACTGCCCAAGTACTGCCGGTTAAGCCCCCAGCGCTAAATGTAAAAAACAAAAAATGGCACACTGGAAAAGGCATGCACTGGGGGCAGGCGCTACTGCTAGGCTTCTGCGGTAGCCCGGATGTACTGCCGAATTGGCATACGGCAAGCCCATGGTGGGCTTGCCAAGCCTTTTGTAAAAGGGTCCCTAAATGTGCATAATATGTGCTGAATATTGGTGCTTAACCAGCCCAAGTGCCAACTCCACTTCCAGAACTACCCTAAAACAACCAGTTTTGCTTTAAGTACGTACTGGTCATTTTCAATGGCACTATGACTGGTTAGCCCAGAACAAGTGATTGAACCAGCCAGGAGCTGTTTCTGGCCGGTTAAACCACTTTGAATATCGATCCCTAAGAAATTGCCGTCTTTGGAACGTTGATAAGTTGGAATGCATGAAAAAAAAGGCAATATGCATGTTCAGAAAAATGGGTATGAAAGATACACGGAATACAAGAAAGTACACGAGGGCCTTCAAGACTGGGAAAATAGGAGAAGATTTATTCAGAAAAAGACCCGACACGGGCAGTGTTTCGGCAGTGGTTCACTTGCCTTGGGGGTCATAGAAACGTCCCAACTTTCTTCTTAAGCGTTTCAGGAAAAATAATAGTAAACAATACAGAAGGTAAGTTTTCAATAAATCATCTGCGCAATCACAGAGAATAAGTCACCACCATCTCCATGGCAGGTGGACCACCGCCGAAACACGGCCTGTGTCGGGTCTTTTTCTGAATAACTGTTGTCCCAATCTTGAAGGTCCTTGTGTGGGTTTTGGTTTTTTTTTTGTTCTGCTTTGGCTTGTGTACGCTCGATCCCTCTTTGTCTTCTTCACGATAGATGTTCACTGTTCCCTCTTTTTTTTAAGGACCGGATCCTTCTGTGACTAATAACACAAAAGCCGTCTTCCCATTGTCTGATTCTGGAAATGGTAATGGTACCTGGCATGCCGTTCAATCATCCAAATCATCCAGCATCTTGAGGATCATTATCTACAGCCCTGCCAGTGCTGTCATTGGACGTTATGAGCTCAGCATCGATATTTCCTCTGGGGAACGCACATCTTCTCACAAACTGGGAAAATTCGTACTGATCTTTAACCCCTGGTCCCCAGGTACAAACTCCTTTACTACTACTACTACTTATCATTTCTAAAGCGCTACTAGATGTACACAGCGCTGTACACTTGAACATGAAGAGACAGTCCCTGCTCGACAGAGCTTACAATCTAATTAGGACAGAGAAACAGGACAAATAAGGGATAAGGACAAAGGGTAGCAAGATTCTGGAATCCCAAAGAGTAGCAAGCTTTTGTGCAGAGTCCCAAAGAGTAGCAAGATTCCGGAACCCAAATAATAGCAAGATTCCAGAATCCCAAAGAGTAGCAAGATTCCAGAATCCCACAGTAGCAAGATTCTGTGTGGAATCCCAAAATAGTAGCAAGATTCCGGAATCCCAAAGACTACTACTACTACTACAACTACTACTTATCATTTCTAAAGCGTTACTAGACATACGCAGCGCTGTGCACTTGAACATGAAGAGACAGTCCCTGCTCGACAGAGCTTACAATCTAATTAGGACACAGAAACAGGACAAATAAGGGATAAGGACAAAGGGTAGCAAGATTCTGGAATCCCAAAGAGTACTACTACTACTACTTGTCATTTCTATAGTGCTACTAGACGTATGCAGCGCTGTACACTTGAACATGAAGAGACAGTCCCTGCTCGACAGAGCTTACAATCTAATTAGGACAGACAAACAGGACAAACAAGAGATAAAGGAATATTAGGGTGATAAAATAAGGGTTCTGAACAAGTGAATAAGGGTTAGGAGTTAAAAGCAGCATCAAAAAGGTAGGCACATCTTCTCACACACTGGGAAAATTCGTACTGATCTTTAACCCCTGGTCCCCAGGTACAAACTCCTTTATGTGCTGGCATGCATTTTTAAAATCGCTATTATAAATTAAGAGCCCAATATTAAGCCAGCGACAATCAGCCTTTTGCTGATCGCTGCCTGCGTTGGATCTGGAAATTGAACGCCAGCCATGTCCAGACACCGGCATTGAATTTCCAGGTTTGCAGAGCCCGCTAACGCATAGCTGGTTAAGGGCCCCTTTTACTAAGCTGCAGTAAAAGGGGGCCTGCGCTGGCATCAGCACGTGCTTTTGACACGCGCTGAGGCTCCCTTGTACCGTTGCGTTTTTTTTTTAAAGAACTGGCCATGCAGTCAATGAACCACTTGGCGCATGTCTATTTCAGGGGTACTTGCCGCCACCCTTTGAGGTGGCAGTAGGGGCTCCTGCGCTAACCTGGTGGTAACTGGGCAGCGTACAGCACTGCCCGATTACCGCCAGGTAAACACCAGCGCTACAAAAATAAAAAATATATTTTTGTAGCCCCGGAAGTGGCACGCACTGAGGGTGGGAACTACTGACGGGCTGCTGAAGTAGCCTGGCAGTAGTTCTGAATTAGTGAAAGGTAAGCCTGCATTGGGCTTACCGCAGAGCCGGTGGGGGGAGGTGGGGCTGGTGGTTGGGAGGCGGGGCTAGTGCTAGGCAAGACTTCTACGGTCTGTGCCCTGAAAATGACAGATACAAATCAAGGTAAGGTACACACAAAAAGTAGCACATATGAGTTTATCTTGTTGGGCAGACTGGATGGACCGTGCAGGTCTTTTTCTGTCATCATCTACTACGTTACAATCGTTACTATGTTATTAAAAGACCCCCTAAGTACAATACTCAATACATAATTGGTTATGAGTTACCGCATAAAGATAGAACTGACTTTTATGCAGTTAACCTGGCTGGTTAAGTGCTGAATATCAGTCCCCGGAGCACCCCAAAAATATCAAGTTTGCAGTTCGGCACTAACCAGTTATTTTTATCAGCATTAACTGGTTAAACACCACTGAAAATCAGAGCTAGCCCTGAACAGGTAATCTAACCTGCCAGGATCCATTTCTGGCTGGTTAAATTGCATTCAGTGTCTACCATGATCAGTGGCGTAGGAAGGGGGGGGGGCGGTGGGGCGGTCCGCCCCGGGTGCACACCGCTGGGGGGGTGTCGGCTCGCTGGTTCCCTGCTCTTTCTGCCCCGGAACAGGTTACTTCCTGTTCCGGGGCAGAGAAAGCAGGGAAGCAGCAGAGCCGACGCAGCTTCCAGTGACGTGCACTGGGGGCGGATCAGCCCTCCCGCCTACCCCCCGCTGCAAGGTAAGGGTGCGTTTCGGGGGGGAGGGTGCGTTTCGGGGGGGGGGGTGCGCTCCGGAGGGGGGGTGCGCCGTGCCCTGCACCTGGGGGTGGTGCACAGCGGCCACAGGTGTCAGGCACCCTCGCTACGGCACTGACTATGATAATTTTCTGACTGCACAGTGTTTTGTAAGTATGCACTAGGATGTGATGGCACACGCATGCTTTGCAGGTGGAAGTTCAGATGAGCAGAGTTTGGGTGAAGCATGGACAGGGCATACATTGCCATGCATACACTTACCAGCACTTGTTGACGGAGGACGTGGTGACAGTGGTTAGCGTATCTGGGTTTTAAAAAGGTTTGGATATGTTCCTGGTGGAAAAATCTATAGTCTATCTATTGAGATAGACACGGGGAAGCCACTGCTTACCCTGGGATTGGTAGCATGGAATTTTGCTACTCTTTGGGGTTCTGAAATCTTGTTACTCTCTAGGATTCTGGAATCTTGCTATTCTTTGAGATTCTACATGGAATGTTGCTACTAACTGGGATTCTGCCAGGCAGTGGCGTAGGAAGGGGGGGGCGGTGGGGCGGTCCGCCCCGGGTGAACGCCGCTGGGGGGTGTCGGCACCTCGCTGGTTCCTTGCTCTCTCTGCCCTGGAACAGGTTACTTCCTGTTCCGGGGCAGAGAGAGCAAGGAACCAGCGCGGCGCCGACACCCCCCCCAGCGGCGTGCACTCGGCAGCCCTCCCACCCGCCCCTCACCGCCTTCCAGGTATGTTCTCGTGTGCGGGCAGGCGGGGGGGGGTGTTGCACTACAGAGGGGGGAGGGTGCGTCGTGCTGCACCCGGGGGGGGGGTGCGCAGCGGCGACCCGCCCCGGGTGTCAGCTGCCCTCGCGACGCCACTGCTGCCAGGTACATGTGACATGGATTGGCCACTGTTGGAAGCAGGAAAGTGGGCTAGATGAACCACTGGTCTGATCCAATATGGGTCAGCCTTGGAACATGTGTAACTGCGCAGGAGCTTTCAGAGAACTCATGTAAGTAGTCTCCAACATGGGGCCCCTGGGCTGCATGCAGCTCCCACAGTCCATTTTTGCTGCCATCATATCCAGCAACCCCCGCCGCTACTGCAGATAGTAAAAAGGCACTGTGAAGCTTTACTGGGTCACGTGTGCCTGCACGGTCATATTGATGCACATGCATGCAAGTGCTGGTCAACTCGCCTCTCCCCATGTGTGTATGTGTGACCACGTAGAGGGGCATAATTGAATGGGGCGCCCAAGTTTTCCTGGGGCCGTCCTCACAGGATGGCTCCATGAAGGGGCGGGGAAACCCGTATTATCGAAACAAGATGGGTGTCCATCTTTCGTTTCGATAATACGGTCGGGGACGCCCAAATCTCAACATTTAGGTCGTCCTTAGAGATGGTCGTCCCCAGTTTTCGGCAATAATGGAAACCGAGGATGCCCATCTCGGAAACGACCAAATCCAAGCCATTTGGTCATGGGAGGAGCCAGCATTCGTAGTGCACTGGTCCCCCTCACATGCCAGGACACCAACCGGGCACCCTAGGGGGCATTGCAGTGGACTCCCAGGTGCATAACTCCCTTACCTTGGGTGCTGAGCCCACCACCCCCCCCCCCAAAAAAAGAACCCACTCCTCACAACTGTACACCACTACCATAGCCCTAAGGGGTGAAGAGGGACACCTACATGGGGGTACAGTGGGTTTCTGGTGGGTTTTGAAGGGCTCACATTTAGCACCACAAGTGTAACAGGTAGGGGGGAAGGGCCTGGGTCCGCCTGGCTGAAGTGCACTGCTCCAGGGACCTGCATACTGCTGTCATGTAGCTAGGTATGACATTTGAGGCTGGCATAGAGGCTGGCAAAAAAATTTTTAGGGTGGGAGGGGTTGGTGACCACTGGGGGAGTAAGGAGAGGTCATCCCCAATTCCCTCCAGTGGTCATCTGGTCAGTTCAGGCACATTTTTGAGACTTGGTTGCAAGAAAAAATGGACCAAGTAAAGTCGGCCAAATGCTCGTCAGGGACGCCCTTCTTTTTTCCATCATCGTCTGAGGACGCCCATCTTTTAAGCACGCCCCAGTCCCGCCTTCGCTACGCTTCCAACACGCCCCTGCGAACTTCGGTCGTCCCTGCGACGGAAAGCATTTGAGGGCACCCATAATCGGCTTTCGATTATGCCAATTTGGGCAACCCTGAGAGAAGGACGCCCAGCTCCCGATTTGTGTCGGAAAATAGGCGCCCTTCTCTTTCAAAAATAAGCCTGATAGTCACACGTGACCCAGTGGTTGTTACATTTGTAGGACACCCCCACCTCCCGGTACATTCTTTTCCTTTTATATCTGCAGAACTATTAAGAATAAATTAATGTATTTCCTTTGAGCTCATGTGGGATGGAGAGGATTAATAGTAACACAGAAACAGAGTCTGATTTATGGTTTTTGTAACTGTTAACAAGCCAAAAGAAAGTGATTTAAAAAAAAATATGTTTAAAATTACATTCGTACGTCTAAAATCTTGTGGTGGTCCCTGGAGCTTTCTGTCCTTTACATAGAAAAGCTTGGAGGCCACTGCCTATGTTATACACACATATCAGATCATATACTGTCTTTATACGATTCAGTAGATGCAACATATACACCTATGTGCCTTTCTTGTCTAGCCGCCCTCTCATAAAATCTCCATCACTATTGCTATCTATGAAATTTAGGGGTATGTTTACTAAGGTGCGTTAGCATTTTTAACGCATGTGTAAATTTAAGGCGCATTGAACGCTAACGCGCCTATACATTTCTATGGGCACATTAGCGTTTAATGCATGTAAACCATTTAGGCACGTTAAAAATGCTAACGCTCCCAGAGCGCCGCTTAGTAAACATAGGCATTAGAGTCTGGAACATAGAAAAAAAGAGAGAGATGAACTTAGGTAGATGTCAGTGGCATTGGGTAAGACCTAGGTATTACAAATAAATTAGCCCTGAATAACCAAGTGATATTTGGGTGTGATCGTCTGATACTTCTGTTTCAATAAGTAGCATTGCATTAAAGAGTGAAGCAAATGTTTTTTATTAATTTGAAACTCTTGTACCCCGCAAATCTGGTCAAAGACTATCCTATGCAGTGAAGAATCAAACATCCATGCAACACTAAAATGCATTCAATGGATAGAATTAAACATACATTACAATCATGCTAGAGACAAACCCCTTAGCAATCACACTGGTGTGACAAAGCACAATTTTCTCTGAAGGTCATAGAATGACACCTACTACAGTTATCTGGAGAGTGGCCACAATTTTCATTCCTTGCGAGGCCTGTTTCTGTTGCAAACCGCATGATGCATCATTGGAAATGACTGGTTAGAGTAAAAAATGATTACTATGATACAGTGTAGCAATATGCAAAGTTTGGAATGTTGATTATCCTTCTCACGAATTGTGCTAGTCAGAAAAGTCCTTCAGCTGACCTCTTTTTCATAAATTCTACCAGTAATGTACAGACTGCGTTGCTCTAAGAATGTGCACCAGGGTACTCAGCTTGGCCTAAAAAAGAAGGTGAAGAAATTGAGGTCACGTTCTAGTGGTCCATGGACCACATCATTAAAAAAAAAAAAAAAAAAGATATCTGTTTAAAGATATGTGGATATTCGGCAAGCTGAAATGTAGATGCTTGGTTGTTAAAACTCCACATTTTACTCTAAACTGATAATTTATCAGTTTAAAGTTATTCTTGACTTGTATGCATTTGAAGTTCAACATAAAAGTTATCCACTTAATGGCTGAATTCCACTGCCGAACAGATAACTTTGGGTCCCTTTTACTAAGCTGCATAGGTGCCTACGCACGCCCAACACGCGCCAAAACAGACTTACCACCCGACTACTGCATGGCTGTTGCGGTAATTTCATTTTTGGCGTGTGTCCACTACGCGCGTCTGAAAAATATTTTTTATTTTCTGGCACATGTAGCGGACGTGAGTCAAGTGGCATCTGACGCATGTAGGTCCTTACCACCCACATTTTTTACCGCTAGGTCTGTGGCTGGCGGTAATGTCTGAGACCCAAAATAGATGCACGGCTATTTTGATTTTGCCGCACGTCCATTTTCGGCAAAACAAAAAAGACCTTTTTACAGGTTCGCTGAAAAATTATTCTGCGTGCGCCTAAAAGCCACGCCTATACTAACACAGGCCATTTTGCAGCGCGCCTTTGTAAAAGAACCCCTTTGCCACTCCTTGCACCCTTAAACCATGTCCCATTTTAAAGCTAATCTTTGTCCATTTAAACAATTATTATTATTATTATTTATTGCATTTGTAACCCACATTTTCCCACCTATTTGCAGGCTCAATGTGGCTTTACATTGTTCCGTCATGGCGATCGCCATTTCTGGAATGAGAGATACAAGTGGTATTACATTAAAGATCATGATTGACTGCTACTACTACTAATAGCATTTATATAGCGCTACCAGACGCACGCAGCGCTGAACACCTGACATAGAGAGACAGTCCCTGCTCAAAGAGCTTACAATCTAGATAAAAACAGATAGACAAGACATTACGGGCAAGGGAATTACAGGGTAAAGAGGAACAGGGGGAGTAGGGCAAATGAGTTAGGAGCCAAAGACAGTAGTGAAAAGGTGAGCTTTCAGCATAGATTTAAAAACAGGTAGAGATGGAGCTAGACATATGGGTTCAGGAAGACGGTTCCAGGCATAAGGTGCCGCAAGATAAAAGGAACGAAGTCTGGAGTTAGCGGTGGAGGAGAAGGGGGACGTCAAGAGAGATTTGTTCAGAGAGCAGAGTTCACGGGGAGGAGTGTAGGGAGAGATGAGAGAGGAGAGGTAATGAGGGGTCATAGAGTGGATGCATTTAAAGGTCAGTAAGAGGAGTTTGAACTGTATACGGAAGCGGACAGGGAGCCAGTGAAGTGACTTGAGGAGTGGGCTAGTGTGGGCATAAGGATTCTGGCGGAAAATAAGTCGATTAGGCAGTCAATTATGAAGAGTTCATATTCAGAATGAGAGATGTGGTGTCATTGCATTGAAGTTCATTCGTGGTAGACTAGACCTTGGTAGTCGAGTATATGGAGTTAGGTTTTATCCAGTTCTGGTTTGACTTTTGTTGTCTGGTATTTAGGATGGATCATTGTGTTATGCCTTATTGAACAGGTTAATTAAGGGGTCCTTTTACTAGGCTGAACTAAGAAATGGGCTTATATATGCCCGTATGCAAATCTTTCCCACATGCTAAGCCCATTTCTAGCACGGCCATCAAAAAGGGCTTTTTTTTACCAATTTATTTTATTAATGGCCATGCGTTAATGTTAGCGAGAGCACTTACCATGAAAAAAGGAAAAGAAATAAGTAATGCAACAACTTACACACAGCATAAAATATAATGCAATAAATATAAAAGCCCAGTGGTAGTTCCCCCCCCCCCCCCCCCCCAGCGCATTCCATTTCTGGCACTAAAAAAAAAATCTATTTTTGTAGCGCCGGTGGCGCTGCCTGGTTACCATCAGGTTAGCGCGGGAGCTTCCCCCTGAAATGGCTGCATGGCAAGTGGTTCACTTACCGCATAGCCAATCTTTTCCAGAACATAAGTACATAAGTATTGCCCTACTGGAAAGACCAAAGGTCCATGGAGCCCAGCATCCTGTTTCCAACAGTGGCCAATCCAGGTCACAAATACCCGGCAAGATCCCAAAAATGTACAAAACATTTTATACTGCTTATCCCAGAAATAGTGGATTTTCCCCAAGTTCATTTAATAACGGTCTATGGACTTTTCCTTCAGGAAGCCGTCCAAACCTTTTTTTAAACTCCGCTAAGCTAACCACCTGCTGTGGTAAAAGGGGGCCTCGGCGCATGTCAAAAGTACACGCTGACACTAGCGCAGGCCCCCTTTAACCGCAGCTTAGTAAAAGGACCCCTCAGATCTGGTCCTCAGATTGGGGCAGGCACTACAGTAAATAACTAGGTCTAATTTAGCCAGGAGAGACCAACATTTCAAGAAACACCGACCGCCGCTATCTGAAGATGGGCTTTCGGTGATTTCAGTCCTTTTTGAAATTCTAAACATAGATACTTTGGCAAAGAAAAGAACTGGCACAAAAGAAGTAGGGAACCTAATCTTTGGTTTTCACAAAACTCTTACTGTTGGAACATTAAATAATAAGTAAGGTTTGATTTACATAGAAGAGTCGATTGAATTCTCAGAGCCTTCTTTCTGGTTTTCAGCTGATGATGTCTACATGGCAAATGAAGACGAAAGAAAAGAGTACGTTTTGAATGACAGTGGAATCATGTACATGGGAACTGTGAAGAACCTGCAGTACTTTGGATGGAACTATGGCCAGGTAACTGGGGGGGGGGGGGAACCCTCAAGATATTCTCATATTCTTAGACTAGAGGTGTGAAGAGAATTCCTAAATCACGTAAAAAACTATAAGTAATGCATCTGGGCTGTGATCACTACCATAGTTCTTTAGATGTTTCTTAAAAGCAAAATGTGTGGGGGGGGGGGGGGACCCTCAAGATATTCTCATATTCTTAGACTAGAGGTGTGAAGAGAATTCCTAAATCACGTAAAAAACTATAAGTAATGCATCTGGGCTGTGATCACTACCATAGTTCTTTAGATGTTTCTTAAAAGCAAAATGTTGGTACCAATCCCTAGTGTCCTGTTTTATCATTCCCATGCTAGACTAATATACTACATCCACTGCATGCAAATCTCTCTCATGAGTATTCATTGTGGCTATCCGAAAAACCTGACTGGCTGGGGTGCCTCCAGGATCAGGTTTGTGAACCACTGGCATGAGCACTTACATCAGCCATAGATTTCTACAGGAAATTGAGACGGGGAAGGTCTGTTGGTCTCAAATTTGAATTTTGACAGGAAAGGCCATTGGTCACAATTTGTGACCATCAGACTTTCCCGCCAAAATTCAAATTTTGTCCGGGGAAAATTCCCACCAAAATTCCAGATGTGTACATTTAGATTTAAGAAATAAGCGTATAATTTATGGCATTCTATAAATGCACATTAGAGTTCCTACCCATGCTCTACCCAGGCTTTATCCGTATGATAAAAGGGGGTCATATCAGGGGGCAATGTCGCAGGGGGGCTCTTCTTGTAAGGGGGGTTCCCGTTGGGAGTGGGGTTGCAGCCATGATAAGGGCTATATATGGGGGATGGGGGTGTTTATACTGTGGGGAGTAGTTAACGAGGACAGGGAGAACAAATTCTGGAGGCAGCAATCTTACAAAAGTTTCTCCCATGTCTACGTGGGATGAACAGAATTTGTTTTCCCCGTGTGCGGCTTTGTAAAATCGCTGTCCCTTTGTACGTGAAAGGACTTTGGTGCGCAGTCCTGGACCCGTTTTACAAGATGCTCTACATTTGGCAGATCCTCTTGTAAAATAGGATGGGAATTCCCCATATCCTGAACTGGACAAGTGAACTCATCTAAAGTCTGCCTCAATATCTCAATATAGTGGAGAAGTAGCATAGTGGTTAGGGTGGTGGACTTTGGTCCTGAGGAACTGAGTTTGGTTCCCACTTCAGGCACAGGCAGCTCCTTGTGACTCTGGGCAAGTCACTTAACCCTCCATTGCCCCATGTAAGCCGCATTGAGCCTGCCATGAGTGGGAAGGCGTGGGGTACAAATGTAACAAAAATAAAATAAATAAAAATCTGTACATCTTTCACTTTATACATAAGACCAAGGAGAAAGCAGGCATGTGGTCTGATTTACAAAGGGGACCCTTTTACTAAAGTGTGATCAAATTTGCAGTTACTGTGTTTTTTCATGAGACTATACCGTGTGGTAGCTGCAAATTTTATGCAACGTTGGGTGGGGGGGGGGGGAAGGGGAGGGGAAGGACCAGTATTTTACTGTTTAGGTCTCATATTAGTGTTTGCTTTAGCACATCCAACCTGACAACTGTTAATGTGGAAGCACTTAGTACCTCCTATTTAGGAGTCTGTAAGTGGGCCCACATGAGCTACTTGTTAGCCACTTAGCATGCGGTAAGTGCAACATGCTACCTAGCTTGGAGAAGAGACGGCTGAGGGGAGACATGATAGAGGTATGGAGTGGAGTGGAACAGGTGGATGTGAAGCGTCTGTTCACGCTTTCCAAAAATACTAGGACTAGGGGGCATGCGATGAAACTACAGTGTAGTAAATTTAAAACAAATCGGAGAAATCTTTTCTTCACCCAACGCATAATTAAAGTCTGGAATTCGTTGCCGGAGAACGTGGTGAAGGCGGTTAGCTTAGCAAGGTTTAAAAAGGGGTTGGACGGTTTCCTAAAGGACAAGTCCATAAACCACTACTAAATGGACTTGGGAAAAATCCACAATTCCGGGAATAACATGTATAGAATGTTTGTATGTTTGGGAAGCTCGCCAGGTGCCCTTGACCTGGATTGGCCGCTGTCGTGGACAGGATGCTGGGCTCGATGGACCCTTGGTCTTTTCCCAGTGTGGCATTACTTATGTACTTAACGTGCATTTTAGCATGCATAACATACTGCAAAGCCTCTTACTTTTAACCCACTTTAGTAAAATGATCCCTAAGGGTTTTCTTGCATTCTTTATGTATGGGAATTAAAGCTTAGTGAATCATGGTCATGAAGTTGTCTGTAGCATTGTCATTTACATATCAGAACTGATAGCTTCATCTGGTTTCGTTTACAGTTTGAGAAAGGTATTCTGGACATTTCCTTGGATATTCTGGATAAGAGTCTGGAATACACCCAGGATCCGGTAGCTGACTGTTCCAAGAGGGGTGATCCTGTATATGTGGGCAGGGTGATCAGTGCAATGGTAAGGAAAGTGTTACGCTGATAACCATTAGAATAAATGTGCTGCTTCCTTGATAGTATTCTCAGAATTAGAACATATTAAAAATGTCACATTGAACAGATAATCTAGCCACACATCCTTTACCCAGTACAGGCAAACAATTATTGCTTAGCAGATGTTTATTGACAAAAAATACAAGGCCTCCCAGATTCCAGCAGTATTTAAATTAAACAGCTTCCAGCTTCTAACTTCCACAAATTTTTGGTCAGTCCCATTTTGCCCATATCTCTGCATTATCCTGTAGAAATAAAATCCATGGGTTGTTTCTGATAAACACGCTGCTGGATTGCTTCATTAGATGCCTTCTCTCTAATGTTTCTGCTATGAGGCGTATTTTCAAAGAATTTAGACTTACAGAGTTCCATAGGTTTCTAGCCAGCTCATTTTCGAAAGAGAAGGGCGCCCATCTTCCGACACAAATCTGGAGATGGGCGTCCATCTCTCAGGGGCGCCCAAATCACCATAATCGAAAACCAATTTTGGCCGTCCCCAACTGCTTTCCATCACAGGGACGGCCAAAGTTCAAGGGGACGTGCCGGCAGTTTACCGAAGGCGGGGCGGGGGCGTGGTTAACAGATGGGCGTCCTCAGCCAATAATGGAAAAAAGATGGGCATCCCTGATGAGCATTTGGCTGACTTTACTTGGTCCCTTTTTGTTCATGACCAAGCCTCAAAAATGTGCCTGAACTGACCAGATGACCACCAGAGGGAATTCGGGATCACCTCCCCTTACTCCCCCAGTGGTCACCAACCCCCTCCCACCCAAAACGAATAAATATATTTTTTGCCATCCTCTATGCCAGCCTCAAATGTCATACCCAGCTCCCTGACAGCAGTATGCTGGTCTCTGGAGCAGTTTTTAGTGGGTACCGCAGTGCACTTCAGGCAGGCGGACCCAGGCCCATCCCCTCCCTACTTGTTACACTTGTGATGGTAAATGGGAGCCCTCCAAAACCCACCCAAAACCCACTGTACCCACATCTATTTGCCTCCCATTACCCTTTAAGGGCTATGGTAGTGTGGTACAGTTGTGGGTAGTGGGTTTGGGGGGGGGGGGGTTGGGGGGCTCAGCATCCAATGTAATGGAGTTATGCACCTGGGATCAATTTGTGAAGTCAACTGCAGTGCCCCCTAGGGTGCCCGGTTGTGGCCTGGCATGTGAGAGGGGACCAGTGCACTACGAATGCTGGGTCCTCCCACGACCAAATGGCTTGGATTTGGATGTTTTTGAGAAGGCCGTCCTCAGTTTCCATTATAGGCAAAAACCGAGGTTGGCCATCTCTAAGGTCGACCTAAATGTTGAGATTTGGGCACCCCCCCCCCCCCCCCATATTATCAAAACAAAAGATGGCCGCCCATCTTGTTTTGAACCTTAAAGATAGGCGCCCTTAAAGATGGGCGCTCAGTTCGATTATGCCCCTCCACGTAACTTTGCAAGTCTAAGAGCTTTGAAAATGAGTCCTAGTTATTTCTGTGTTAGTTGTTTAACATGCTTAAGTAAAAAGGGCCCCAAGAGTACCAACAGCCTCTACCAACCCTAAATCTGTGATATAATGTTAGTTGCTAACAAGAGCAATAAGTATGGAATAATGACTCCAAAATGAGGCTTCTTGGAAGAGCAATAGAGCATACAGAGGAAGGTTGAGAGGAATTTGTTGCTCTATTGAGATCTATAGGGGAAACTTTAACAGTACCTGGTTGGTATTTGTCGACCTGTTTTTATTAAGGGAGTTAAATGACAAACTGGAATACTCAAACTCCGCCAAGTCTAGCAAATACTCCTAGGGGTCGATATTCCAAGCAATTTAACAGGTCAGAAATGATACCTGGCTGGTTAAATCGCTTGTTCAGGGCAAGCCGTATTATCTAAAAAAGATAGCCAGCTATCTTTCGTTTTGATAATATGGTTGGAGCCGGCCAAATCTCAGCATTTGGGCCGGTGATCTCAAACCCGGCCAAATCCAAGGTATTTGGTCGTGGGAGGAGCCAGCATTTGTAGTGCACTGGTCCCCCTGACATGCCAGGCCACAACCGGGCACCCTAGGGGGCACTGCAGTGGACTTCAAAAATTGCTTCCAGGTGCATAGCTCCCTTACCTTGGTTGCTGAGCCCCCAAATCCCACCCAAAACCCACTCCCCACAACTCTACACCACTATCATAGCCCTAAGGGGTGAAGGGGGGCACCTACATGTGGGTACAGTGGGTTTGGGGGGAGGGCTCACATTTACCACCACAAGTGTATCAGGTAGGGGGAAATGGGCCTGGGTCCACCTGCCTGAAGTGCACTGCACCCATTAAAAACTGCTCCAGGGACCAGCATACTGCTGTCAGGGAGCTGGGTATGACATTTCAGTCTGGCATAGAGACTGGCAAAAAAATGTTAAAAACATTTTTTTTGGGGTGGGAGGGGGTTGGTGACCAATGGGGGAGTAAGGGGAGGTGATCCCTGATTCCCTCCGGTGGTCATTTGGTCAATTGGGGCACTTTTTTGAGGCTTGGTCCTAAAAATAAATGGACCAAGTGAAGCCGGCGAAATGCTCGTTAGAGCCGGCCTTTTTTTTTCCATTATCGGCCGAAGCTGGCCATCTCATAACCATGCCCCCGTTCTGCTTTCCATACCCTTCTGAAACGCCCCCTTTAACTTTGGCCGGCTCTGCGACGGAAAGCAGATGGAGCCGGCCAAAATCGGCTTTCGATTATACCGATTTGGCCGGTTTCAGGAGATGGCCGGCCATCTCCCGATTTGTGTCGGAATCTCCTTCGAAAATAAGCAGGAGTGTCACTTAACTGGTTAGTGTTGATGAAAATGGCCAGTTAGTGCCCAACTCAAAAACGTCTACTTTGGGGGCATTCCAGAGGCAGAGGCAGCACTTGGCCAAGGTTAACTGCATAAATAGGACAGCATAAAAGTCAGTTCCATCTTTATGCAGTTCATCATAGCTAGTCCAGCTATGGTTTCGGTGGCTTCATAAACCCAGAAATTCAATGCCGAGACCAGACACGGCACAGCGTTGTAACACCGGCAGCAGTCAGCAAAATGCTGAGTACCACCAGATAAATATCGATCCCCCCCTGATCTCCCACAAATACAACACTGCACTATTATCAGCAAAATTATTTTGAAAGAATAATTATTATATTCTTTCAAAATCGTCTTGCATAAGTCAACTAAAAAAGGCCAGAAACTTTCATTGGTTTTGCTTTCCAAACCCACGTTGTGTTTGTTTGTTTGTTTTTTTGTCTCTTATCCATTTACATATTTTCCCCTTGTTTTTGTTGTTATCATACAAAAGATGAAAACTCTTGCATTTTTGAACAGATCAACAGCAACGATGAAAATGGAGTATTGGAGGGAAAGTGGGAAGAGGACTTCAGTGAAGGAGTTGACCCAACTACCTGGAATGGGAGTGCTGAGATCCTTTTAAACTGGCGCAAAGGAGGGTATCAGCCTGTCAAATACGGCCAGTGCTGGGTTTTTGCAGGGGTAATGTGTACAGGTATGCCACGTTTTAGGAACAATTGAACTCTAAGTCCTCCTGAGAGAGCACTTCTTTTGTGAGGCTGGAAAGGGCAATTCTATTACACGGTATCGGCTTTCGATTATACCAATTTGGCCGGGTTTAGGAGATGGCTGGCCATCTCCCGATTTTTGTCGGAAGATGGCCGGCCATCTCCTTCGAAAGTAAGCAGGTTAGCTAACCCCTCGAAAACACATTCTTCTGAAAACTGTTTTTAAGGTCTATCTCACTTCCTTTCCTTTTGCCTTCTGCAATCCTACTCTCGGCCCTTCATCCGTGAGCACAGAACAAAAAGAAGTGTTAATCAATTCCGCTTTATAGTCATCAGCTCCTACACATTTCTCACTTTCATTGTAGTGTGCTGCGGGGGGTCAGAAATGGTGCTTGTATGTTCCTAGAGTATGTAATACACAAGCGTACATTGATACTCCGCCAACCATGGACAAAAATGACAATTTGTGCCATCCAAGGTCAAAATACGTTACAGCTACCATGGAAGTGAGGAAGGAAGAGTAGAGTTTACTTTATTCCATCCCTTTTTATACCACAAAGCACCTGGAGGCACCAGAGCAGTTTACAATGTGTCAAATATAATAGAGTAGAATTTAAAATGACTAGAATGTGCCAAGGATAAAGTGAGAAAGGGGAAATGGGACTTGATATACTGCCTTTCTGAGGTTTTTGCAACTACATTCAAAGCGGTTTACATATATTCAGGTACTTATTTTGTACCAGGGGCAATGGAGGGTTAAGTGACTTGCCCAGAGTCACAAGGAGCTGCAGTGGGAATCAAACTTAGTTTCCCAGGATCAAAGTCCGCTGCACTAACCACTAGGCTACTCCTCCACTAGCAACATTCCATGTAAAATCTCAAATAGTAGCAACCACTAGGCTACTCTTCCACTCCTTGGGATTCCGGAATCTTGCTATTCTTTGGGGTTCTACATGGAATGTTGCTACTCTTTGAGATTGTGCATGGAATCTTGTTAATGGCACTTGATATACCGCCTTTCTGAGGGTTTTTTTGCAACTACATTCAAAGTGGTTTACATATATTCAGGTACTTATTTTGTACCAGGGGCAATGGAGGGTTACGTGACTTGCCCAGAGTCACAAGGAGCTGCAGTGGGAATTGAACCCAATTCCCCAGGATCAAAGTCCACTGCACTAACCACTAGGCTACTCCTCCACTAGCAACTGTCCATGTAGAAGCCTGCCCTTGCAGATCAGCAATGCGGCCGTGCAGGCTTCTGTTTCTGTGAGTCTGACGTCCTGCACATAGGTTTCTACATGGAATGTTGCTAGTGGAATAGCAACATTCCACGTAGAATCTCAAATAGTAGCAACAGAATCTCAACATTTCATGTAGAATCTCAAATAGTAGGAACATTCCATGTAGAATCTCAAATAGGGAAAGGGAACTGGGACTTGATATACCGCCTTTCTGAGGTTTTTGCAACTACATTCAAAGCAGTTTACATATATTCAGATACTTATTTTGTACCAGGGGCAATGGAGGGTTAAGTGACTTGCCCAGAGTCACAAGGAGCTGCAGTGGGAATTGAACTCAGTTCCCCAGGATCAAAGTCCACTGCACTAACCGCTAGGCTACTCCTCCACTAGGGTGTGGCTGGCTTGGGTGAAGCATGACAAATGCTAGGGTCATTGCAAATATTTTGCAGATACATAGTTTAAATGTAGAACCATGAAATTTAAATAAAGTTTAAAAAAAAACAGAACACCTAAACATTATTATGTTTTATTCACTTTATTGTTTGTTTGTAAGCCACATTGAACTAGAAGTCTATTTCGGTCTAATGTGGAGTATAAATGTCATGAATAAATAACCAAATAAAGGAATAAACCAAGTGTGTTTGGCTTATCGCTGGCAACCAGTGGTATTGTCTGCCTCTTCCTCTCACATTGGCACTCTATGAAAACTCCAAACAACAGTCTTTAACAGTTTGACATGAAGACTGGGGTATTTATTTATTTATTTATTTATTTGTTGCATTTGTATCCCACATTTTCCCACCTCTTTGCAGGCTCAATGTGGCTTACGTTATGCCGTAATGGCGATCGCCATTTCCGGAAAGAGAAATACAAAGTAGTAATACATTTAAAGTTCATAATTGTTAAAATAAATTGTAAAGTAAGTTAGATAAACAGTACATTTCAGGCGTGAGAAATAAGGGGGGTGATGCATTAACGTTCATTAGTGACAAATTAATTGAAGCAAACAGGTATAGAGAGTCCGATTTTGTCTGGTTCTGGTAGAGTTTTGATGTCAGGTCATTTATGAAGGTCATTTCATTTCTTCTCTTCATTTTGTATTAGTCTTGAGGTGTTTGGGGATTCCTACTCGGGTGACCACGAACTATAACTCAGCGCATAACACAGATGGAGTCCTGAGCATCGACATATTTTACGATGAAGATGGAAAGGTCCTGGACATACATGACGACAGTATTTGGTAAATATTCTGCAATTACTCTATTAGAATTATGTATCGATTGTCTTCTGGTGTCATTTTCATCAAATTCAAGTATGAAGAAAACAATGTTTGAAAATGAATTAAACACGTCTATGGTAATGTGGTACAATATTCTATTCCATAGTGGAAATTTTAATTAGGACCTAAGTTGAGATTGATCACCTGAAGAGTTTTAAGAAAGGTCTCAATAACTCAAGTGACATACAATACACCACAAATATATGATACCCTCAATTACTCAATTATTTTTTTTTAATTCCGCTTTTGCAAGTTATTTTCAAATAAAGAAAAATGTTTTCCATAGAACTCCATGTTTTAGCTTGATGCACTCAGGGGGAAATTCTATCTATGGCAACTTAAAAATCAGCACCGTAAAACCACATGGTTAGCACGATTCTATAAACTACGCCTAAAGTTAGGCGTACTTTATAGAATACAGTCATATGCTATTCCTGAGCTTAAAATGTAGGCGCACCCATTTAGGTCACCTAAAACCAGGCTTAAATACCTGTACTCAAGTTAGGCGCAGATTGGGTGTATTCCATTATAGTGCGCATATATTTTTGTGAAATGCCCACAACCCACCCATTCCACAGCCCATGGCCATGCACTCTTTCCAACTGTACGCATTAGAATATACATGCACCGCATTATAGAATACACTTAGAAAGTCGTGTGCATAAATTCTCATTAAAGCCAATTAATGCCGCTAATTGCTTTTGAATAGCTAATTATTGGCATTGATTGGCTTGTTAATCAATTAAGTTGTGTGTGCAATTTGGTCGTGAGGTCAAATTGGTAGACACAACTTAAGATACCATATATAGAATTTGGGGGTAAGGGGATAATTCTATAGCTGGGCACCTCCAGTTAGATGCCCCGGGGGTCACACAGTAATATCTTATTCTATAAAGGATCCTAGGCATCTGGGTTCCATTATAGATCATTAGTGTTACTTGGTATTAGTGCATCTAATATTTAGGCACCACACTTACACCAGCCATAGAGCTGGCCAGTGGCGTAGCTACATGGGGCCACGGGGGCCTGGGCCCCCATAGATTTGGCTCTGAACCCCCCTGCCGATGACCCTCTCGACCCCCCTCCTGCCAACAACCCGCCATTGCCGTCACCTACTTTTGCTGGCAGGGGACCCCAAACCCCGCCAGCCGAGGTCATCTTCTTCCGGCGCAAGGCTTCGTTCTGTTTCTGAGTCTGACGATCCCCTCTCCCGCTGCCGCTGAAGTCTTCTTCAGTGCCGGTCTCTGGCACCTTCGCTGATCTGTTTCTGTGAGTCCTGACTCCAGACGTCCTGCGTGCGTAACGCACGCAGGACGTCAGGACTCACAGAAACAGATCAGCGAAGGCACCAGAGATGGCTGGCAGGGGTTGGGGACCCCCATCAGCAAAGGTACCAGGCAGTGGTGGCGGGGGAGGGTCAGTGGCAGGAGGGGGGGTCGAAAGTGGCGGGGGGATCAGCGGTGGCAGGTGGGGTCAAAAGTGGCGGGGGGGTCGGCGGCTGGGGGAGGCGGGCTAAACTGTGCCCCCCCCACCTCGGGCTCTGGACTCCCCTCCTGCCGAGGTCTGGCTATGCCCCTGACGTGTACACTAGTATTTTAAACATTTACATATGCACTAGGGGTTAGATTCTATTCATGCTGCCTGAAAATTCCATGTGGAAAAAAATACGCCTAGGCACATTCGCTTTAGTACTACTACATTTTATAGAATAGGCTTAAATTTCCATGTGGTATATAGAATTACACCAAGCACCTCTCCAGGTACAAAGATTTTAGAAATGCCCATGGTCTACCCATGGCCACACTCCCTTTTCAACTATGCAACTTAGAATTTAGGTGCACCACGTTACAGAATACGCTTAGTGAGTTGTGCGTGTAAATCTTAATGCTAATTTGTACTGATAATTGTTTGTTAACATCCAATTAACAGCGCTGATTAGCTCGTTAAACAATTAAGTTATGTGCATTGTTATAGAATACGCTTCGATTTCCACATGGAAATTAAGGCATGATTATATGGAATCCCGGGGTAGGTGCATAAATGTTAAGCCTAGTGTATAAAATCGCCCTTTAACTGGTCCACTGTCACTTGGAAAGCCTCAGATTGGATCTTTGCATCAGGCCATCCACTCCCTGGGTCATAAGTACATAAGTACATAAGTAATGCCACACTGGGAAAAGACCAAAGGTCCATCAAGCCCAGCATCCTGTCCACGACAGCGGCCAATCCAGGCCAAGGGCACCTGGCGAGCTTCCCAAATGTACAAACATTCTATACATGTTATTCCTGGAATTGTGGATTTTTCCCAAGTCCATTTAGTAGTGGTTTATGGACTTGTCCTTTAGGAAACAGTCCAACCCCTTTTTAAACTCTGCCAAGCTAATCGCCTTCACCACATTCTCTGGCAACGAATTCCAGAGTTTAATTATGCGTTGGGTGAAGAAACTTTTTCTCCGATTTATTTTAAATTTACTACACTGTAGTTTCATCGTATGCCCCCTAGTCCTAGTATTTTTGGAAAGCGTGAACAGACGCTTCACATCCACCTGTTCCACTCCACTCAATATTTTATATACCTCTATCATGTCTTCCCTCAGCCGTCTCTTCTCCAAGCTGAAAAGCCCTAGCCTCCTTAGTCTTTCTTCATAGGGAAATCGTCCCATCCCCACTATCATTTTAGTCGCCCTTCGCTGCACCTTTTCCAATTCTACTATATCTTTCTTGAGATGCAGCGACCAATGTTAAGGATTCTTAGCTCAGTATTTCTGCATAAATTGACTGGAGGCCTCTAACGTTAAATAGAACACCATTATATTTTCTTCAAACACTTTTGAGTAAAAGCTAATAAGAGGTTTCTGCAATGGTTTAGCAAAGGTTTAGAAAATAAGCGATGAAGCTACAATGTAGTAAATTTAAAACAAATCAGAGAAACATTTTCCTCACTCAACGTGTAATTAAACTCTGGAATTTGTTGCCAGAGAATGTGGTAAAGGCTGTTAGCTTAGCAAAGTTTAAAAAAGGTTTGGACGGCTTCCTAATGGATAAGTCCATAGACCGTTATTAAATGGACTTGGGGAAAATCTACTATTTCTGGGATAAGCAGTGTAAAATGTTTTGTACTTTTGGGGGATCTTGCCAGGGGTTTGTGACCTGGATTGGCCACTGTTGGAAACAGGATGCTGGGCTTGATGGACCTTTGGTCAGTCCCAGTATGGCAATACGTATGTACTTATCTACTTAAAAGTAATCCATTCAACTTCCTTTATGCGGAAAACCAAAGATACACACGGAAAATTCCTTCTTGCAAAGAGGTGAGAGAAAAGCTCAAGATGAACTGTGATCCTTGCAATTGCACCAGAAATGAAACTGCATGACATAGGCCTTATAATCTTTCCTTGTCATTATATTTTATGCTTCTAGCGGCCCATTATTGAGCTGTGGTGGTTAGCATTATTTTTAATTACTTGCTGCCATGGTTAAAGGAAAAATGGATCAGTGGCGTACCAAGGGGGGGTGGTGGGGGCGGTCCGCCCCTGGTGCACGCCGCTGGGGGGGTGCCGCGCACCTGTTGGCCGAGTCCACTCGTTCCCTCCCTGCTGCTCCCTCTGCGCGGAACAGGTTACTTCCTGTTCCGGGGCAGAGGGAGCAGCAGGGAACAAGCGGACTCGGAGCCAACAGGCACGTGGCACCCCCCTCCCCCTCAGCAGGTAAAAATGTACCAGGAAGGGTCACACTGTACCCGGGGAGGGGGGTGTAATTTCGCCGGGGGGGGGGCCGCGCCCCGGGTGTCAGCCAGCCTAGGAACACCACTGAAATGGATATTCAGTACCAATCACCAGATTTCAGCCAATGCTAAATATCTGGAATCAGTGGTGATGTGATCTGGTTAGCAGTGAAATTCAGACTGCTAACTGGTAAAGTTAGGAAATCCAACAGGTAGGCCTCAAGAACATGACTGAGGACCACTAGATTTCTGTATGTCTTATTTTGTCGAACAGTCTTGTGTCTATTTTGGTTTAACTTCAAAGAGCTTTTTACAATTTGTTCCAATAATGGTACAGGAATTTCCATGTTTGGAATGAGTCCTGGTTTATTCGAAGAGATTTGGGTTCCTATTATGATGGATGGCAGGTCCTGGACTCCACTCCACAGGAGCCTAGTAAAGGTAAGATGGTGACAATGGAAAGATAGTGGTAATATGTCCTGCTATTGTGAATTCCACTCCCTAAAAAATATTTCATTTCAAAAATATTTGCCTCTGTAAAAACAAATATCCCATGGATGAATGTCTTGCTAAAGAAAATTAAACCAACCAATCGATCACCTTCTGGTCAACGTTCAAAAGCACTTATAAGAGCAGTATTGGGCATTTAAAACAAAAAGGTTATCACTAGTGGTTGGATAAATTTTATCTTTACAAGTTGAATTATAATCAGAATTTGGCTGTTTAAGTTGCGGAGGGGCCAGGTGTGTTCTAGGGGTAGGTTCAAGAGTTATGTGGTTAACAACAATGTTCAGTCACTATCCAGATAATTTATCCATTTAACTGGGCCACTTATAGAGCAGTATTAATTTAAATGGATAACTTAACTATTTAGAGTTTGAGACTACATATTCAGTAATCTAAGATAGGCTGAAAATCTGCATAAAGATATCCATATAACATATCCCGGATATCTTAGGCAGCGGCCATCTTGAATATTGCTACCCAACTTAACTTTCCTAAAAACTGAAGGTAAAGTATATAACAACATCATACAATATAACTCTATACGTAAAACAGATGTCAGCATCAAGAATCTAAAATAACAAATCAATATAAAATAAAATGGTATGTCACATCATACAGTAGACGGTGTAAAACGTAACATAATCACCACACACACATACATACAGAAAACAAACAAATAGCTCTTCCACATTTAGGACAGAACTTCCCAACCCTGTCCTGATGACATACCCTCCCTACAGTCAGTTGAGTTTTCAAGTTATCCACTTTAAATGACCATGAGATAAATTTGCCTATCTTGGAGACCAGTGGCGTACCAAGGGGTGGGCGGTGCACGCCGCTGGGGGGGTGCCGCGCGCCTGTTGGCTCCGAGTCCGCTCGTTCCCTCCCTGCTGCTCCCTCTGCGCAGAACAGGTTACTTCTTGTTCCGGGGCAGAGGGAGCAGCAGGGAACGAGCGGACTCGGAGCCAACAGGTGCGCGGCACCCCCCAGCAGGTAAAAATGCACCCGGGGGGGCGCGCTGCACCAGGGGGGGGTGTAATTTCGCCGGGGGGGGGGGGGCCGCGCTGCACCCGGGGGGGGTGTGCATCGGCAATCCGCCCCGGGTGTCAGCCAGCCTAGGAACGCCACTGTTGGAGACCCAGTATGTATACAATTGATCTCATGCAAATTCATTATGGATATCCTGAAAACATGACAGGCTGTGCAAACACAGTTTTGTGAAGCTCTCATATAAGGATTATTTAAAAAATATATTTGAAATGAAAACTTATAATACAAAAAGTAATTTGCTTACATGAGAATAACAACTGTGTCTGTTTCCAAAAGCACTCTGATAAGAAAAAGCTTTTGATATCATGCTGAATTTCTTTGCTGAATTCCTCCACTATTTCCCATTACATTTATTTTACTGTTCTAGGGATTTATTGCTGTGGACCTACTTCTGTCACAGCTGTCAAGGAAGGAGACGTGGACCTCGACTATGATTGCATGTTTGTGTATGCAGAGGTGAACTCAGACCGTGTTTCTTGGGTTCAGCGCAGCGATAAAACAAAAGAAAAGGTTTACTCGGACACTGCTGCAATTGGCCAACGCATCAGCACAAAGGCATTGGGCAGCATCCAACCTGTAGACATCACCCATCATTACAAGTATCGAGAAGGTAAAGACCAGTAGATGCAAGAAGAAGCCAGCATTTTGTACTGGAGACGTCAACATTCATTCCATGTTATCTTTCTCTTTTTAACCAGGCTCCGCAAAGGAAAGAGAAGTATACAGTAAGGTTTCTAAGAAGCTTGCAGAGAGTGTACCCGGAGGAGCAAATTCTGTAGCAAGCAGCAATCCTAGCACTGGGTTAGAAGAAAATTCGGAGACAACAGGGGATGTGAAAAATCCTGGAATACTGGGGAAGTTCAAGCTGGTTGCATCCCCTATAGTTGGTCAAGATATCAACCTAATACTGAATCTTAAAAACGTAACACCTGAATTCAAGAGTGTCAAAGTGAGCATCAGTGGCTCTTCCATCCTGTACACCGGGCGACCGACGCGGGAATTGTTGAAGGAATTTAGATCTGTGTTTTTAAGTCCCTATCAAGGTAAATTATGACAACTGAAGAACAAAGGCATCCAGTTATTTGAACGCTGACATGTAAACAATATATTCATTTTCTGTCATTCTCTTTCTTACTGTGGGCTACCATTTAAGCAGCAATGGACTAGCACGTAAAAATAGGGCAGACTTTTAAGCGATCCCATTTATGCGCTAAACCTGGCCACTTACTGCCAGATTCTATATAGCGCGCCTAGCATTCCATGCTGAAATCCAGCTATATTCTATAACAATGTGAATAACTTAGTTAGCTTAACAAGCCAATCAGCGTTTTTAACAGCACTTAGGGGTCCTTTTACTAAGCCGTGTAGGCACGTATGTGCATCCTAGGGGCATCAATTTTGAACTACCGCCTGGCCCGGGCGGTAATTTCATTTTTTATCTGCGTCCACTAAGCGCGCCAGAAATTTTCCAGCACACGGCGCTAACTGGGCAGTAATCAGCATTGTACGCACATAGATCATTACCACCTGGTTAACGTGTGAGACTTTACCACTATGTCAATGGGTGGCGTTAAGGTCTCAGCCCCAAAATGGACGCGCCAATTTTCATTTTGCCGCACGTCCATTTTTGCCCCCCCCCCCCCCAAAAGGCCTTCTTTTGGGAGCTATGCATGTCCAATACATACGTCTACACCAGCGCAGGCCATTTTTCGGTGCGCCTTAGTAAAAGGACCCCTTACACAACAATAATGAGTACTAATCAGAATTTACACACACAAATCCCTAAGCATGTTCGGTAATGCACTATGCCTATATTTTAATGCATGCAGGCAAAAAGGGGCAAGGTTATGGGTGGGGAAATGGGCATTAAATGGCTGTTCCAGAACTTATGCATGTTGTTGTAGAATATGACCCTGTGCGTCTAAATCTACTTGCCAGGATTGACACCATGCTTTCATTGGTATAAATGGAGACACAAAGATTTAGGCATTGGGATAACAACTAAGCGTATTCTTTATACCACGCCTAAATCTAGGCACCACTGATAGAGTACACTTGGGTGGAAATGTTTTCCGCGTGGATTTTTCAGGCGCCATATATAGAATCTGGCCCTTAAGGGCTGAATATCAGCACTTCATTGACCAAGTGCTGACGCCACCCCTGGAATGCTCCCAACATAGCTGACTGTACTGCTATGGATTTACAGCCTGCTTCACTGACACACACTACTCAATAATTACCTTGGATTCTTTTGGATTCGTATTAGGTAAATGAGACCTTTATTAGAGGTGCTAAAATCTACAGTGATTAAGATATATACAATGATTAAATCATCTAACTAAAAGAAAGCTATAAGACAGATATATACATATTATACATACAACATCACTGGTCAGGAATTTCAGGCCCTTATCTCATCAGCTGGGACTTTGAGCAGGGACTGTCTTTCTTCTATGTTTGTGCAGCGCTGCGTATGCCTTGTAGCGCTATAGAAATGCTAAATAGTAGTAGTAGTAGGCCCGTTGCAGCGAAAGCCCGAAGTCTCCTTATGACCAGGAACAAGTCTTTTCTGCACAGTGCGTCCACCCACAGATGAGCCTCAAAACTCTGCTGCAACAAGCCCCCCTTTTTATTACGCTAAAGCTTATTTTCAGAGCCAAGGAAAATTACAGAATGCTTGAGAATAGGAAAACAAGCCATACTATGGGAATGTGGTCACATGTTTCCAAGTCCAGGTGGCCAGTCTGAACTTCGAAAACAAGCACCATCCTCCTCTTCACATACCAAATTAATTAGAGCTGTGTCTTATCTTCTGCATTCCAACTTATTTTTGTATTTACAAGGAAAGTTACTTTCGGTCAAAGACAGAAGATTTCAGAGTGTATTATTGGACAAAGCAGGGTTGAAAAGCAATCCTTTACATCTTCCATTACACTGACTTTGAGTTTGGTACTAACCGTGAATTTCAGTGGCACGTAGATGGTTAAATGCTGCTGAAAATTAGCCCCAACTAAGCAACTTTAACCGGTCAGTGGCCAGCTAAATCGCTTTGAATATCGACCCCTATATTTTTATATTTCTTTCATAGTCTTTAAGTAGGACAATTTTATCATGAGTTTATCTGCATAATTGTTCAGTTACCTTGATAACTGTTTGGTGACTGAATTTTGAATTTATGTCAACAGTGGAATAACCACGGACCTGCAAGCAGTACTACCACTACTATAAATCACTTCTATAGTGCTACCAGTCGTACGCAGCGCTTTACAATTGAAAGCAGCATGGGGATTTTAAAATTTCCCTTCTTCGCATTTTTACATTTTTTAAAAATTCACCTTATTCATTTTTTATTTTGGTAGATGTTCGATTTAATTATTAACTTAGAGGTCCTTTTACAAAGGCGCGCTAGCGTTTTTAGCACACGCTAAAAATAAACATGTGCTAAATGTTAGAGATGTCCATATATTTCTGTGGGCGTACCTAACGGTTTTAGTATGCGCTATTTTTGATATGATGTCTAAATCCAATTTAGATGTTTTGCTGAAAACGTACAAAATTCTAGTGGCGAACATAGCGATTTTCAAACCAGAAAAAGTCTATCTTTTTGTTTTGAAAATGGCCATTTGCTAGATGTTACTGTGCTCAGTGCATCTATCTTTTTGAACCATTTTGAAAAAAAAATGCCCAAGTAAAAAACACACAAAATCATGTCATTGGGACGTATGTGGGGCCAGCATTCTTAGTAAACTGGCCACACAGACATCCCAGCAGAGCAATGGCACACTCTAGGGGTCCCTGCACTGGACTTCACAAAAAAAGGTCCCCAGGTATACATCTCACTGTTACCCCCTTATATTGTATGGTTAGCCCTCCAAAACCCACTAAAAACCTACTGTACCACACTGTACTCCACTGCAATAGCCCTTATGGCTGCAGGTGTCACCTATATGTGAGTACAGTACGTTTTTGGGTGAGTTCTGGATGGCTCATGCTTTCCACCATAAGTGTAACAGTTAAAGTGTGATATGAGCCTGGGTTCCCTTCTCTACAGTGCATTACATTGATCACTAAGCTACTCCAGTGACCTGCTTGCTGCTCTAATAGAATTGGCCATCCAGCTTATTTTCGAAGGAGAAGGGCGCCCATCTTCCGACACAAATCGGTAGATGGGCATCCTGCTCCTAAGGGTGCCCAAATCGGTATAATCAAAAGCCGATTTTGGCCGTCCTCAACTGCTTTCCGTCGCAGGGACAGCCAAAGTTCAAGGGGGCGTGTCGGTAGTGTACCGAAGGCGGGACGGGGGCGTGGTTAAGAGATGGCCGTCCTTGGCCAATAATGGAAAAAAGAAGGGCGTCCCTGACGAGCATTTGGCCGACTTTACTTGGTCCCTTTTTGTTCACAACCAAGCCTCCCCTTACTCCCCCAGTGGTCACCAACCCCCCCACACCCAAAAAAAAAAATAAAAACATTTTTTTGCCAGCCTCAAATGTCATACCCAGCTCCATCACAGCACTATGCAGGTCCCTAGAGCAGTTTTTAGTGGGTACTGCAGTGCACTTCAGGCAGGCAGACCCAGGCCCAAGCCCCCCTACCTTTTACACTTGTGGTGGTAAATGGGAGCCCTCCAAAACCCACCCAAAACCCACTGTACCCACATCTAAGTGCCCCCCGTTACCCTTTAAGGGCTATGGTAGTGTTGTACAGTTGTGGGTAGTGGGGTTTGGGGGGCTCAGCACACAAGGTAATGGAGCTATGCACCTGGGAGCAATTTGTGAAGTCCACTGCAGTGCCCCCTAGGGTGCCCGGTTGGTGTCCTGGCATGTGAGGGGGGCCACTGCACTACAAATGCTGGCTCCTCCCATGACCAAATGGCTTGGATTTGGCCGGTTTTGAGATGGGCGTCCTTAGTTTCCATTATCGGCGAAAACTAATGTCGGCCATCTCTAAGGTCAACCCAAATGTTGAGATTTGGCCATCCTCAACCGTATTATCGAAATGAAAGATGGCCGCCCATCTTGTTTCGATAATACGGTCGGGGACGCCGCTTTACGAGGCTGTCCTTAGAGATGGGCACCCTTATAGATGGGCGCCCCCGTTCGATTATGCCCCTCCATAACATCTGAAGCTGTCATAAAGGCTAGTATGTACTGTTTCTTTCAAATCTTGGGGAAGGGGGGAGGGTGTCTGTGATTACTGAGGGAGTAAAGGATGTCATGCCGTAATCTCTCCAGTGGTCATCTGGTCATTTAGGGCACTTTTTTGTGGCTTAGTCGTAATTGAAACAGGTCTAGACCAAAATGTCTAACTTGTAACCTTGGACATTTTTGAAGAAAATTGTCCTCATTTTGGGAACTCCCAAATCCCACCCCAACGCACTCACTCCTCTGTGATTTGAACGCACTGCAGACAAACTGCATAGAAAAAAACATCTCAAAACTGGGTTTTGAAAAATAGCGATTTGGCTATTTTAGCTAAAAGAAACCCCCAAAACATCCAAATGCCGCTTTTTGGACATTTTTCTGTTTCGAAAATGAGCCCCTAAACTGTTTTTCTAATTATGTTTACATTCCAGAGGAAAAGATTCCCATACAGATATATTACTCTGAGTATGAGAAGTATTTGTCTATGCCTAACATGATACAAGTGTCTGCCATGTGTGAAGTGAAGAACGGGGGAAAGCTCGTGGTACGAAAGGACATATCCTTAGAAAACCCATCCATCAACATCAAGGTAAACAAAGTGTCCTATCAATTCTATGTCAAAGAAAAGTGAGTGAGGACTGACTTAAGGATAAGAAACTGAAACAAATCATGAGCAAGTTCAAGTACTGGATTCAGTCTGAATTTTGTGAATTTGGCACTTCATCACCCAAATTTCCCAAATGTGAATCAGTCACAATACATGCCGCCTGAAGCCTTTTCTTTTTGGAATGGCAGGTCAAATCCAGCAGGGAACAGGGCCGCTGAGAGACAGAGCCGGGCCAGGTGCAGGGCCGCCGCCAGTGCCTCCCACTCGGGATGCAACCGCCTGGCCCCCCACCCACACTCAGGATGTAGCCTCTGGGCCCAATCTGGAACGCAGCCGCCACTGCTGCCCCTCACTCACTCTTGGGCTGTCACCAGATCCTGGCACCATGCTCCTATGGAGGCCAGAGAAGAGTAGACGCACTCACCACCAGTGGCGTAGCCACAGGTGGGCCTGGGTGGGCAGGGATCAGGCCCACCCAACAGTAGCACACATTTAGCGGTAGCTGGTGGGGATCCAAAGCTCGGTCAGCTGAAGACTTCCGCCTAATGGTAACAAAAATGCTACTCTCAATGATACCGGAACCTGTGAATGCTCAGTTTTCAGTGTATGCCTTCTGCAGACTGCCAAGGTGGAAAGAAGCGTTTTCCTGCCAGCTTAGATATTTTTTTGGTGGTGGTGGTGTGGAGAACACTTGGTGCCCACCCACTTCTTGCCTAGGTCCACCCAAAATCTGTTGTCTGGCTATGCCCCCGTAGTCACCGCCTTTTCTGACTGACGATTTTTGACAGGAACTTTTGTGATCAAAATTTGGGGGAGTTACATATGTATCCAAAGGATTTCCCCGCTTGTGTATCTTTATACTAAATATTGGGACCCCTGAGGCAGGTGTTGATTGATAAGAAAGGTACTAAATACTGCTGATTCATCTATATTTGTTATGATATCACAAGTATTATCAGTAAATGGCAGCAGATAAAGACCCTCATGGTCTATCAAGTCTGCCCAAGAAGGTAGCCAGAGATTGTGTGGGCACCAGTCACCCACGTTTAAACGTTAGGTGTCAAATCTCCACCATGCCAACCATATAGGTAGGCAAAGATGATATAATCTTGGTTATAACCACCTATCATCCCCAAGTATTGCTGACAGTATTCAACTTACCAGTCAAGATGTCTTCCCCTCCCCCCTGAGCTGCACAGCATCCTTACTTGCAGCATGTGACGTGGTGATCGACAACATTGGAACTGCTGAAGCTTTCACCCGTGTTTTGTCATTTATTATTATTATTATTATTTATTGCATTTGTATCCCACATTATCCCACCTATTTGCAGGCTCAATGTGGCTTACAGAGACCTGTTATGGCATCGCCATTCCAGGATGTCAAATACAATTGGTAATGCAAAAAGATTATAGATAGGAAGAGAGATCTAAGCAGATAGTTATAGAAAGATGATTTTCTGAGCTAGGTAGTTTGGTGGAGTAGTAAAGTTAAGCTAAGGGTTCTCTTTGTAGGCCTTGTCGAAGAGATACGTCTTCAGAGATTTATGGAAGTTCGATGTTTCGTTGATTGTTTTCAGGTCTGTTGGTAGTGCATTCCACATTTGCGTGCTCATGTAAGAGAAGGTGGTCGCATTTGTTAGCTTGTATTTTAGTCCTTTGCAGCTGGGGAAGTGTAGGTTAAGAAATTTGCGAGATGATCTTTTGGCATTTCTGGGGGGTAGGTCTATAAGGTCTAGCATGTAAGTCGGGGCGTCTCCGTGGATGATTTTGTGTACAATTGTACAAATCTTGAAAGTGATATGGGATACAGACCATAGAGGTCTGTCCGACATTCCCCTCGTTTCCCCCAATACTGAAGTTGCCGAAGGTGTGGGTCAATCAGCTTCTATTTCACAAGAGGGTCTTTTTGTCACACTGATCTGAGCACTGCCACTGCTGCTACTGCTTAATAATAAGAAGCAGCATTAAAACAAACATTTTAAACTGATGAATTTGCAGTAAACGTTTCAGCTGATCGAGGTTCATGATTGATCTTTACCGTGTATGCTTTGGAAATATTGCAGAGCAATACAACATGCCTGAAACTCTAAAAAGAGTTTTTAGTTCAATGAGGTTTTCACAAAAAGAAAAAAAAAAAAAAAGTCTAAAGTTGTGTCAGCATTTTTCTCACCTTCCTGCTGAAGCCTTTTATGTCTTCCCTCTCTGTCCCGCCCCCCCCCTTTCCCTATTCTCCTTAACCCTTTCCTTCCCGCTGGCCTACAACCCAGTTGTGTCCCGCCTCCCTAATTGGTTTGGCCTCCTCCGTTTTTCTCACCTTCAGACTAAACTCTATCCTAACATTTCTACATCTGCTATTACCCCATACGAATATGTGCTGAGCTGTAAAGAAATCATTTGTACAGAGAGCTGCATTCTTAATATGCCTCTCGTAGAGCTGTGAATGTATTAGTACACAGTCAGTTCATTAGCACGCCTTTAAAAATTTAGTGCATGCTAAATTGATTTAACATGCACTAATTGATTTATTGTGCCTTAACTTGTTGGTAAGTGTGCATTAAATCTATGTATTGAATGCTGTCACATTAGCTAAAATAAATCTGAGAATCAGGAAAAATGTGTGGGAAAAGCAATAAAAACTAACCACCCTTTCCTTGCCTGTGTATGTTCCTACCTTCTTTTCCTGTGCAGGTCATCGGACAGGTTGTGCTAAATAAGTTGGCAACCGCTGAGGTTTCGTTTACGAATCCTCTTCCCAAACCAGTAGACGACTGCATTGTGTTGATAGAAGGCAGCGGTCTGATAACCGGACAGCTCACGGGACAGTAAGTAATAACATTGTTTTCTAGTATTCACCGCAGCGGCATTCAGGGACTACCACCCAGCCATTCCTGTTTGTGGGCTCCTTTTACTAAGCCGCGGTAAAAAGGGGCTTGCCATAGTGTAGGCGCGGGTTTTGGGCGCGCGCAGAAATATTTTTCAGCGCACGTAGCAAAAATGCCTTTTTTAAAAAATTTTTGCCAAAAATGGACCTGCGGCAAAATCAAAATTGACGCGCGTCCATTTTGGGAGTCTGACCTTACTGCCAGCCATAGACCTAGCGGTAAGGAATCTGCGCGGTAAGGACCTATGCCACTCGGCACGCGTCCGAAAATAAAAAAATATAATTTACAGACGCGCCTAGCGGACGTGCGCCAAAAATGAAATTACTGCAAGAGGCACGTGGTAGTCGGGAAGTAAGTTCATTTTGGCACGTGTTGGGAGTGTGTAGAGCCTAACGCAGCTTAGTAAAAGGCGCACTGTGTTTGTTTTCTGTGGTGCTGATCCTGGCTCTTCAGCTGTGAAGACAAAATAGAAATATTTGTTAAACAATTCTGCCTTAAATCTTTATCAGCTTCTACATATTCCTCCCTCACCTTTGAGTCTCACAATGCCACTTTTGAACCTCCTCCTGTCACTAATATATCTAAAAAAAATGTCTTCCCCCTCCCCCCACATTTTATCATATTGGCTATTTTTAATTCCATTTGCATCTTTGCTTTCCTGACTACTCTACCAGCTTCTCTTAGCTTCTCCAGCAGGGGCGTAGCCAGACTTCGGCGGGAGGGGGGTCCAGAGCCCGAGGTGAGGGGGCACATTTTAGCCCCCCCTCCCCCGCCATTACTGAACCCCCCCCGCACCAACTTTGATCCCTCCCCCACGCTGATGACCCTCTTGACCCCTCCTCCCGCCACCAACCCGCCGTCACCTACCTTTGCTGACAGGGGACACCAACCCCCACCAGCCGAGCCGAGGTCCTCTTCTTCCCAATCCCGCGCAAGGCTTCGTTCTAGTCTGACGACCTGCACATTGTACGTGCAGGGCGTCAGACTCACAGAAACAGAATGAAGCCTTGCAAGATGGCTTCGTTGTAGCGCTATAGAAATGATAAATAGTAGTAGTAGTAGTAGTAGTTCTGCTTCTGTGAGTCTGACGTCCTGCACGTACAATGTGCAGGACGTCAGACTAGAACGAAGCCTTGCATGGGATTGGAAAGAAGAGGACCTCGGCTCAGCTGGTGGGGGTTGGGGTCCCCCGCCAGCAAAGGTAGGCGACGGCGGGTTAGCGGTGGGAGGGAGGGTCGAGAGGGTCATTGGCAGAGGGGTCCAGGGGCAAATCTATGGGGGCCCAGGCCCCCGTGGCCTCATACTGGCTACGCCACTGTTTTCCAGATATTGTTGCCTGTCTTCCTCTTTCTGCAATCTCTTGTAGTTTATAAAGGCTGACCTCTTTTTCCTTACCTTTTCAGCTACTACTTTTGAGAACCAAAGCAGCCTTCTTTTCCTCTTACTTTTATTTAGGGGTCCTTTTACTAAGGTGCGCTGAAAAAATGGGCTACGCTAGTATAGGCGTGTGTTTTGGGCGTGCACAGATCCATTTTTCAGCACGCCTCTAAAAAAGGCCTTTTTTTTAAAAAATTTGCCGAAAATGGACATGCGGCAAAATAAAAATTGGTGCACGTCCATTTTGAGTATGAGACCTTACCGCCAGCCATTGACTTAGCGGTAAGGTCTCACGCATTAACCAGGCGGTAATGGTCAACGCGCGTCCAAATGCTGATTACCGCCCGTGCGCCAAAAAATAAAAATATTTAATTAAAATAATCATCAAAAACCAGAATAATAAATCTGATAGAGAAAGAATTCCTAAAAGAGCCTAAGAGATGGAACGATGCACAACTTTGTTTTCAAATTCAGTTTGTGACTTTCATTGTAAAAAAAAAAAATATATATATATATATATGTATATATCATTCCATCTTTTCTTGTCCTTTTAGATTGTCTTACCTGAGGCCCAAACAGAATACAAAGTTCCGGGTTGAATTCACTCCTTACCGGACTGGCTACAGACAGCTGCTGGTGGAAATAAAATCCACAGGTTTTACTTTGAAAGGTTTCCACAATATTACAGTGAACAAATTTGGTACCTTTGGTGCACAACCGTGGCATCCTCCTCAATAATGAATGGTCTCTATCTGCACAAGTAACGTATATGGCCATAAGCTTTATTACTCCCCGTTCTACAGCTTGCAATATACTTTCCCATCTTTGATTCCTGTGTCCGCATCAATCCTCAGCTGCAGCAGCCTTAACACTCTTCCTGCCCGGGCTGTATCAAGAAACCTGTAGGCTGCCGACAGCTCCTCGAAAGCCAGCAGGGATACAGATGACAGTCCAGAGCTGGGAAAAGCCCACCTAGCGAAGCCCCAAACCAGGAACACTGAAGACAGCGAAATTCACTAAGATATTGAACTACCTCTGAAGTAAAATCTGATGGGGCCAATACTCAACTAACGGTGATCAGCAATTGTGAGCACCAGCAGCTGATTTACACCCTGGATATTCAGTGCCAGCTCCTGACTGGCTACCAGCGTTGCATATCGGAGTCAGGGAGAATTACTTGGGTACCGCCAATATTCAGCGGTGGTACACCAAAAATGACCTGGTTAAGTACAATAGCCTTTCACCCACTGCCGTAAAAGAGGGCCTCGGGGTGCGTCAAGAACAAGCGCCGACGCCAGCACAGGCCCCCCCCCCCTTTCGCCGCAACTTCGTAAAAGGACCCCAAGCTGGAAATTCTGTAAAAGACATTCTATGCAGAATATTAGCTTGTTGCGGATCTTATTTCAGCCTAAAATTTTGGGCCCCATTTATTGAATCTGCCCTAAGTGGCTAACTCACTTTAGTAAAAGAGCCCCTATCACTGTCCCCTCTAAGCCGAGTGGGAGTCCTCCAAATGCATTGCGGCCAGTAGGGGGTGGTGCTTCAATGCTGTGTTTTCAATTGCTAGGGACAGGCAGGTTTTCTAGAGTGTTGCCTGTCCCTCACTATTGAAAATATGATAGTGAAACAGCTCCCCCTACTGGCAGGGCTATAGGTGGAGGACTCCCTCTCAGCTTAGAGGGAACCGTAGGTCCTATATGTTTATTTAAAAAGGCAAACAAATAGACACCTTCCTGCCCTATAGACTCCCCGTTATGACATTACCCTCATTGTATGCACAGACACAGTGGCGTTCCTAGGGTGGCTAACACCCGGGGTGGATCGCCGATGTGCCCCCCCCCCCCGGTGCAGCACGACCCCCACCCCCGGCGACAGGCCACCCCCCCCCCCCCCCCCGTGAAAGGACACAACTCCCCCCTGGGTGCAGGAAGTAACCTGTTCCAGGGCAGAGGGAGCACGGAACGAGCGGAGCAAACAGGCACGCGGCACCCCCCCAGTGGCGTGCACCCGGGGCGGACCGCCGATGCGCCCCCCCCCCCTCCCCCGGTGCAGCACGACCCCCCCACCCCCGGCGAAAGGCCACCTCCCCCCCCCCCCCCCCCCCCGTGAAAGGACACAACTCCCCCCTGGGTGCAGGAAGTAACCTGTTCCAGGGCAGAGGGAGCACGGAACGAGCGGAGCAAACAGGCACGCAGCACTCCCCCCAGCAGCGTGCACCCGGGCGGACCGCACCCACCGCCCCCCCTAGGAATGCCACTGCACAGACAAAAGACTGTATTTTTTTTTTGCTTTTTTTTTTAGAAAAATATACTAAAATATACTATCATAGAAAATAAAATAAATCTGTGAAAAAATGTTGGAAAACTTTTATTTTAATTACATAGACATAGATAAGCAACAATATACAAACTTCCATACATACATATGAATATCATCTTTGATTTATAGCATTTATAAAATGGTTAACTTATATTTGCATTTTTACAGTAATTCTGAAGTTTCTGCTTTATGTAACTCTACAATGTTTCTGAGATGAAGTTAAAGTTTGTAGTGTGACATGGAGGACTGAATACAGTTCATTTATTTATACTGTCTTTATCATGAAATGCTGCTATTTTGTCTGGATTTAATTTATAAACAAATCCAAACATCATTGCTAATAATAAAATTATACTTCTTTTTGACATCTGCAGTATCTTATTGGTTATGTAAATAGGTATTTTAAAAATATTGGTGGCGCATGGTGATGAGGTCATCAGAGGAGACCACAGGAAGCTGCTTCGGAGTCAATGGGAGCAAACAACGAGGTCTTCACTGACGGGGTCCCTCTGCAAAAGAGCCTATGGCAATGCCAGTGAGGACAATTCAGGAGCTAGTCATAGCTCAAATAGCAGTAGGGAACATTTTATTATTTTTGGGGCCCTTTTACAAAGCCATGTAGGCACCTACGCTCGCCCAACGTGAATCAATTTGGAGTTACCACACGAATACCATGAGGCCAGGTTGTTAATTTCAGTTTTTTTCTGCGCGTTTGCTCCGCGCGCCGGAAAACAATTTTTATTTTCCAGCATGCGCCAGAAACCGGGTGGTAATCATCATTCTTCGCACGTAGATGATTACCGCATGGTTACAGCGTGAGACCTTACTGCCAAGTCAATGGCTGGTGGTAAGGTATCAGACCCAAAAATGGACGCGCACCAAATTTGATTTTGCCATACGTCCGTTTTCGGCAAAAAGAAAAAAAAAGGCCTTTATTGCAGGCGTGCTGAAAAATAGATCTGCGCACTCCCAAAACACGCACCTACACTAGCACTGCCCATTTTTTGGCACACCTTATTAAAAGGACCCCTTTATTTTTATTTTATGGGCACAGCTGACAGTCCCAAATGAACAAGCAAGTGGCAATAGTAACATAGTAACATAGTAGATGACGGCAGAAAAAGTCTGCCCAACAAGATAAACTCATATGTGCTACTTTTTGTGTATACCTTGATTTGTACCTGTCCTCTTCATGGCACAGACCGTATAAGTCTGCCCAGCACTATCCCCGCCTCCCAACCACCAGCCCCGCCTCCCACCACCGGCTCTGGCAGAGACCGTATAAGTCTGCCCAGCACTCTCCCTGCCTCCCAACACCGGCTCTGGCACAGACCGTATAAGTCTGCCCAGCACTATCCCCACCTCCCAACCACCAGCCCCGCCTCCCACCACCGGCTCTGGCAGAGACCGTATAAGTCTGCCCAGCACTATCCCCGCCTCCCAACCACCAGCCCCGCCTCCCACCACCGGCTCTGGCACAGACCGTATAAGTCTGACCAGCACTATCCCCGCCTCCCAACACCGGCTCTGGCACAGACCGTATAAGTCTGCCCAGCACTATCCCTGCCTCCCAACCACCAGCCCCGCCTCCCACCACCGACTCTGGCACAGACCGTATAAGTCTGCCCAGCGCTATCCACGCCTCCTAACCACTAGCCCCGCCTCCCACCACCGGCAATGGGTTGTGTTGTTGCCTGTTAGCTGTGGCCTAAGAAAGGCTGTTAGGACTACAGGGGAAACCGATAGCTGGGGAGGCTGAGAGTAGGTGGCCTATACCAAATCTGAATATGAGAAGCAGGGTTCTGTGCTACCAACAACCACCATAAGCAAAAGAAGTCTGTTGGGTTGCATAAATGCAGTGAGGTTGCTTAGAAATGGACATTGGGATAATCCAGTGGGAGTAGGTCAATTAACCAGGAGTGTAATCCCTGAGCTACTGCTTCAAAATTTACAGATAATTGCAGGCCACAAGGTGGCAGTATAACACAAATGCGACAAAATATATCCTAGGGACAGAATAGGGCTTGATATTGAAGGTCTGTGGAAAAATGGCTGAGGAAGTGATAGGAGGCAGGGTGTGCACAGGATCCCACAGCTACTCAAATGGGAAAAACATTCAGCCTAAGGGGACCCTACACATGCTCTTCGTCAAATGTGGTATATATCACTCAATGCAAAAAGAGTGAAGAAGTGTGCTGTAATGGAGAAACAAGCCAGATGCTAAAGACAAGAATCAATTTACACAGACATCGTATTAAATATCACAATGTCAACTGGGCGGATCTTGTAAATAAAACACACAATCTTTATTCAGTAAAAAGCTCCCAGGATTTCAACCATCTGTGCCCGGTATGTCCACGTTTCGCCAAGACACTGGCTGCATCAGGGGCAAAATAACATTTCAAACAATCAGAAATGTTAAAACAAGCTAAAAGAACTTTATAAATAATATGGGTTTCAAAGTATTCAGAATGCCATAAAAAAAAACCTAGAAGAGCATCTTAAAAACATCTCCAATGGTGCTAAAACATCGAAAAACATAACCAGGTGCTCAAATATGGGTTCTATGATCATTCCATAAAAACTCCAAATGAACGTTTTAAAACATGTTTAAAAATGGGTAAGCCACCTCTTTAGAAATCCATTAGTCAGTATAAAAACATAGCTAACATGCTCAGAACGATATTGGTATGCAGAAGCCAGACTAAATATAACTTTAAAAATATCAGAAATGAATTAGAAAACAAGTCATAAAAGAAACTGCAAAAAAGCATCATGAGAACACGACAAGAGGCTTCACAAGAACACAGAAAAGTCCGTCTCTTGACTTAAGTCATGAGGTGGTATTGAATTAAATCTGAAAAACTCTATGTAGAAACAGGGAAAAGCAAACCACCATAAAAACAATTCTATCAATCAATAGTGTTCGCTAGATTAGTTTGCGGGCATGACCCCAAAACTAAATAATTATGGAGGAGTGGCCTAGTGGTTAGGGTGGTGGACTTTGGTCCTGGGGAACTGAGTTTGATTCCCACTTCAGGCACAGGCAGCTCCTTGTGATTCTGGGCAAGTCACTTAACCCTTCATTGCCCCAGGTAACATAGTAACATAGTGGATGACGGCAGAAAAAGACCTGCATGGTCCATCTAGTCTGCCCAAGACAAACTCATATGTGTATACCTTACCTTGAATTTGTACCTGTCCTTTTCAGGGCACAGACCGTACAAGTCTGCCCAGCAGTATTTCCCGCCTCCCAACCACCAGTCCCGCCTCCCATCAGCGGCTCTGGTACAGACCGTATAAGTCTGCCCTCCCCTATCCTCTCCTCCCAACCACCACCCCCTCTTCCCCCCACCTGCTCCGCCACCCAATTTCAGCTAAGCTTCTGAGGATCCATTCCTTCTGCACAAATAAGTACCTGTATATGTAAGCCGCATTGAGCCTGCCATGAGTGGGAAAGCGCGGGGTACAAATATAACAAAAAAAAATCTCCAGATAGGGAAAAATACCAACGTATTGAAACACCATTATCTGCTTAGGAGTCCATTTCTATCATCGGTTCCGGTAAGGAAAAAAAGAGAGGAAAACCAATCAAACGCAAAAACTCACTCTACGTGAGAAAAACGAATGATTAAAAAAAATAACCCCTTTTTTTCTTTACTACACACTAAGTGGGGCACACCAAACAGCAAACTAAAATTAAATAAACTGTATCCAGCTCCAATAGATGTTACAGGCTGCACGGGCCTCCCCTTGTATACACCCCCTGGCAACTCCCACATAAATCAATCCGTACAAACAACCCTGAAGACCATCCAGGTGAAATGTAAACAGCTAACAGACAGTACTTAGCTTCAGGGTGTGATGGATCCCGAACGCCCAGGGTTAACATCGATTTATTCAGCGAGGTGAATCGGCACTCCTGCGTTGTTTTTGGCCACAGCTTCTGTAGAACCCTTCAACAAGTGCGCCCTGTTTCGCCTACTCAAAGGCTGCTTCAGGAAGGGTGCTGGGCTTCAATCCAAAAACTCAAAATGACTTGAAGATCTGAGTCCTGGTCACTGATCACACAAAGATGGCGCCAGAATCATTTTTCAGCGCACCTGTAAAAAAGGCCTTTTTTAAAAAAAAATCTTGCCAAAAATGGGGGTGCGGGAAAATGAAGTTTTCAGGACACCCACAATGAATATTCATGAGAGAGATCTGCATTCAGTGAAGATATCCTGAAAACCTGACTGGCTGGGGTGCCTCCAGGACCAGGTTCGGGAACTACTGCCCTAGGGGAATCTTCAACATTAGCCCCCCCCCCAGACATTCAGGGGTCCTTTTACAAAGGCGTGCTGAAAAATGGCCTGCGGTAGTGTAGGCGTGGCTTTTGGGCGCACGCAGAATCATTTTCAGCGCACCTGTAAAAAAGGCCTCTTCCCCCCCCCCCCCCCCCCCCCGAAAACGGACATGCGGCAAAATCAAAATTGCTGCACGTCCATTTTGGGTCTCAGACCTTACCACCAGCTACAGACCCAGCAGTAAAGAATTGGGGCGGTATTTACAGTGGTGTGCTGGAGCAGGCTCTCACAGGCTCTCGAGAGCCGTTTGTTAAGTTTTTAAGAATTTTGGGAGCCGGTTCTCCATGGCTACTTTAACAAATGGATCCCAAAATGTGGGCTTGGGCCCCTCCTGAATTCTCTTTTACTTTGCTGGCGAGAGAGAGCCCCCTGTTAACAATTTACCAGCACACCCCTGGGCGGTAATGACCTACACGCGTCAGATGCCACTTGGAGAGAGAGTGAAATGTCATTCACCTAGGCAAATGGGCTATCTGAAAACTGCCCACCCTTTCAACAGGTAAAACGTATGTAAAGATGGTTCTTTCAGTTTGTCATGAACTATTTTGCTTTGACTGCAGCTATTCTTTCCTGCCCCGCTCCCCCCCCCCCCCCCAGAAGCTGCTGCTCTAAGCATCCACCTAGTCGCGCCGAATAATGGACCAGCCTGACCGGATCAAGGCCAAAAGCAGCTAATTAAAAAGAAAAAAAAAAGAAATGACTTTCTATTTTTCAAGGCCTCTTATCTGCCTGTTCTTCAGCACACATTGGGGCACTTTCACTAATCAGTTTCGTTGAGACTTCTATCTACTATTTTGTGGGGAAAACACCATGATAAATCAATCTGAGACCCAAAATGGACGCGCAGCAATTTTGATTTTGCCGTATGTCCGTTTTCGAGGGGGGGAAAGAGGCCTTTTTTTACAGGTGCGCTGAAAAATGATTCTGCATGCACCCAAAACCCACGCCTACACTACCGCAGGCCATTTTTTCAGCACACCTTTGTAAAAGGACCCCTGAATGTCTTGGAGGAGGGGGGGGGGCTAATGTTGAAAGGAAGTGTTGATGCCCCTGTACAAGTCGTTGGTGAGGCCCCACCTGGCGTATTGTGTTCCGTTTTGGAGGCCGTACCTTGCGAAGGATGTTAAAAAAATGGAAGCGGTGCAAAGAAAAGCTACGAGAATGGTATGGGATTTGCGTTACAAGGCGTATGAGCAGAGACTTGCTGACCTGAACATGTATACCCTGGAGGAAAGGAGGAACAGGGGTGATATGATACAGACGTTCAAATACTTGAAAGGTATTAATCCGCAAAAAAATCTTTTCCGGAGATGGGAAGGCGGTAGAACGAGAGGACATGAAATGAGGTTGAAGGGGGGCAGACTCAGGAAAGATGTCAGGAAGTATTTTTTCACGGAGAGGGTGGTGGATGCTTGGAAAATTCGTTTATTAATGGAAACGGAAAACCAGATACATAAAAGCTAAAAGGTACATAAATACCCCTCAATCCCCTATTTACAAAGACAGACCAAACCCCCTACCCCCCCCCAACACAGTCAAATAAATTCAAACAAATTCAAGGTGGCTTCAATCGCACATGTTTCCACCATTTGCAAAATGTACCCCTCCCTACTTCTACCCGCTCCCAACGTGCCACTTCCCACACAGCTCCAACAATATCCCAGCTAACCCGTTCTACTGACCTGAACTCCTGGCGCAGGGAGACTCCGCACCGTGCCATCCAAAGATAGAAACGGACAATGACCGAGAGCAAGAACTCCGTCCCTGGGTCCAAGCCCCCCGACCCCTGCCCCCGCCCATACACCCAATCCGCATAAGAGTAGGTGCAAAAGCTGGGGATATGAAGCAGGGAGGCCACACGTTTACATACCAGAATCGAAAATGGACATTCCCTAAGGAAATGATCCATCGTCTCAGTACAACCAACACATTCCCCCCTTGGGCAATCACGATCTTGTACGTTCCTATAATTCAAGTTTGCTCTCACATACAGTTTCCCGTGTAGGGACAGCCAGGCAATGTCACGATATTTGTGTGGAATCCGCTTTGATGCCACAAACTGCAAGCCTTGTTGCAGAACTGGCTCTGGAGCGTCCCGAAGTGCCAAAGGAGAGGAGAATCGCTGCATCCGCACTCTCTCTACCCATACCTCCCTCCTTCCCTCTTTAACCTCCTCCACCGTAATCCCCCACAACCGCACCAGTTTAGTCAATGTCCTGTAATACCCAACGCTTCCTGGGAAACCCCTCCGTCGGCCCACCACTTTCCCCCCTTCCAACCACGGACCCCAAAACTCCTCCCACCACTGCACAACACTACACGCCCATCCCGGAGCATCTCGCCCCACCGCCTTCCCCAAATTAAACTGGATAAAGAAAGAACTGAACGTAAGAACCGGATTAACCATCCCAACCCCCCCTTTCCCCGTGGCAGATATGTAATATTCCTCTTTACAGGGTTCATTCGGTTCCCCCAGAGTAACTGAAAAAAACACTATAAAGCCCTGTATAACAACATTCCGGCAACAAACAAATATAGCTAAGAAACAAAAACATGGGCACCACCTGCATTTTCAGTAATCTCACCCGGTCAGTCATCGACATCCTCCACCCTTTCCACCTCTCTACCTTAGCCTTGGCCTCCAAAATCTTCCGTTCCCAGTTCCACTGTCCATAATCCCCCCCCCCCCCCAAAGTAAACCCCTAGAACCCGCATCATTTCCACCCCTGGTGGAAACCCTCCCCCTAACTCAAAACGAGCCCCTTCCGGACCTACCCACAAGGAAGTACACTTTTGCAGGTTAATCCTGGATCCTGTCGCCCGAGAGTACTCCGCAATCTTCCTGTGCAAAACTTCCCCTTCCCCTTGATCCGCCACCCAAACTGTTATGTCATCTGCGTATGCCACCACACGCAGAGACACCCCCGTACACACTTCTATCCCTCTAAGCCCATCCACCCCCCCACACTCTAACCGGCGCACCAGGGGATCAATCGCGAAAGTGTACAGCAGGGGGCTCAACGGGCACCCCTGTCGCACCCCAGCCGTGATGTCAAATTCCCTTCCTTTCCACCCATTAACTAATGGAAAGCAGCGAACACCGATGTACAACAACTGGAGCTGCTCAATCCAAGCCCTCGGAAAACCATAGTACCGCAAACTCTCCCAAAGAACCCTCCACTGCACCCGGTCGAAGGCCTTATCCTGGTCCAAGGCCACTACTAGACGACCCTCCTGCCCCCCCCCGGCTCCGCTCCACCCCCTCCCGAACCCAGGCCACTGCTGCCAACACCCCCCTCCCTGGGACCCCACACCCCTGAGACACCGCCAACTCCCTCCCTGCCACCTGCCGCATACGTGCCAACAACATGTGAGCAAAGATCTTACGGTCACTGTTCAATAAGGCAATGGGCCTCCAATTTACTATGTCTCGAGCATCTTTCCCCTTACTGAGAAGAACCAAGGCCGATTTCCCAAAGGACTCTGGCAGAGAACCTCCCTTCCGGGCCTCCTCCCATACCTCCAACAAGATAGGTGCCAACTGAACTTTAAATCGTTGATAGAACTCTGCCGGGAGACCGTCGGGCCCCGGTGCCGTCTTGCGCCGCAGAGCCTCAATGGCCGCCTCCACCTCCCTGACTGTCCAAGGCTGCAGCAAGGCCTGAAGATGGGGCCCCCCCTGTCCCACCCCCGGAGTCCCTTCCACATACCTCCGTATGTCTTCCTCATCCAAATGTAGATCGGAGAAGAAATGTCCAAAATGCTCCCCTACCACCCGCAAAATCTCTTCCCTCGAATCCTGAACAACCCCGTCCCTGTCCATTAACCCTTCCATAACCCTACGTTCCCTTCTTTCCTTACAGCACTCAAACGGGTCCGGACTCAATAATTTGCCAAAATCCCTCTCATAAACTAATGAGGAGTACCGGTCATACTGAACTCGCTCAATTTCCACCTGTATAGCCTCTATATCCTCCCTCTTCCCCCCCCTGGAAATTAAATTATCCCTCCTCTTTTTTAATGCTATTCCCAACCGTGTCGCCTCCCTCCCCTCCTGCCTTGCCTGTCTAAGAAAAAACCCCTTTGTGCGTTGTTTCACCGCTTCCCACCACCTCCCTACCGAGGGGAAGATGCCTAAGATAGTCTGCTGATCCTCCAAAAACTCCACATACTCTCTATGCACCTCCCCCTCCTTTAACCATTTCAAATTTAATCTCCACATCCCCTTTCCTGGCCTATGGACCCCCGACCCCCCTACTTCTATCCGCACCGCCCTGTGGTCCGAAAACTCTACGACCACCAACTCGGGAGCCTGTACGCAGGTCCCTCTCCTAACCAAAAACCGGTCGATCCGACTTCTACAATTCCCTCTAAAAAAAGTAAAACCCCCTTGCCCACCCCCGTGCTCCAAGTAGACATCCACTAACCCTGCCCCCCTCATTATCCACACTAAACGAACTCCGTCATACCTCACCTGTGCACACCTGCCCCCACTGTCCTCCTTCCTCAGAATCGTGTTAAAATCGCCCCCCCACACTAACTGACGTGAAGAATACAAATAGGGTTTGATTTTCCCAAATAACTGTGACCTCCCCTTCTTAGTTTGTGGCCCATACACATTTATCACCCTTAACGCCACCCCGTGCAACACAACATCCACCACCAAACACCTCCCTACCCCTAACTCCACCACCCGTTGAATCACCGCTTTGTGAGATTTAAACAAAATTCCCACCCCCCCATACTTCTCCCCTGCCAACCCCCACACAGAGGGTCCCCATCTCCAAGCCTGCTTTGCTCTTCTCACATCGGCCAAAGACTGCAGCCTGGTCTCCTGCAGGAGAAAACAATCAGCCGACATGGAGGAAAGACCCTCAAAGGCCAGACACCTCGCCCTTGTGGAGGCAATACTTGCCACGTTCAGCGTGATGAACGCCAACAAGGAACCTGCCATCATTATCAATTAGAAAACCGCCTCCCCTGGCCCTGCCTCCCCATCCTTCCTTCTCTCTGCTCCAGACCTCCCTTTGAAGGCCCAGCTTCTTCCTCCACCTCTTCCTCCGCCCAGTCCCTAACCCCAAACTCAAAGGTCCCCCCTTCCATCCTTCCCTGGTCCTTGCTTTCTTCCTCCCCTTCTTCTTCCTCTCCTCCCCCCCTCCCCCTTCACCGGAAAAACCCCGGTCTCTCCCCCTTCCCCCACCCCCTCCCCCCCCACCCCACCCGCCATCCCCCCTCCCTCCCCTCCACCTTCCTCCCCCCTCTCTACCCCCTGCTCCCCCTGAACCTTTCCTAATTTCCTCTTCTCCTCTTCTCCCCCACCTACCTCTGCTCTCCCTCCCTCCTCCTGCACGTCCATACCATCTCCTATCTCCAACCTCCCCATCCTCCCCCTTCCCCTCCTCGTACCCTTCCCGCCCCCCTCTGTCCCTATCTCCCCCTCTTCACCTACCCCCTGCCATGCCTCACTGTCCTCTCTTCCGTTCTCCTCTCCATACTCTTCCCCCCGTCCCTCATCTTCGAGGACCCGAAATCTATTCTCCACTGCTATTCCCTGCCCTAACTTCCTTCCAGCCTCCACCAGAAGTCCCCCCCCCTTCCTCTTCCTAGAGACTCGCGTCCACCCTTCCCCCTCCCCTCCTTGCCTCTTCTCACCCTTCCGAGCGTTTGCCCCCTGCTCCCCCAACTCTTCCTCTACCCTCCCCCCCGTCCAATCACTTCTACTGCCCCGCCCCAAACCTCCACCCCTCCCCCCAGCACGATCTCCCCTTTCATCACACTCCCCTCCCCATTCCTCCTCCTCCCCCCCCCCCATTATGAAAGGCTTGCGGGCAAGCCCGAAAGGCGTGCCCCAGATCCCCGCGCAAATTACACCGGATGGAGGTACAATGTTCTGCCACGTGCTCCCTCGCCCCACACTTTGCACACTGAACCACTGGGCATGACATACTATAATGCCGGAAGGAACCACACTTAAAACATTGCCTAGGCTGTCCCTTATAAAACACAAGATCCGATCTCTTCCGATGAAAGCCGCTGAAGGAATGTGTTGGGTGACGTGCCCCACCTGGTATAACCTCACTGTCGCCCCCACCCCCCTGCCCATACCTTACTAGGGTCTGGAAGCTTGACCAGAGGAGTCCTTAACTCTGCATACCTCTGCAGCCAGTAGGTCAAATCCGCCCCCGAGATTGACTCATTCCGCACTAACAGAGTCACCTGCACCAGGTCAGGTTTACTAATAGGCACAACTCGAAAATTTCTCCAGTCCCCCCCCCCTTTAACCTCCCCGTATTTCTCCCAAAAAATCTCCATTCCCCGTTGGGTCAAAAAACTGACATCATACTCTGGAATGTTCGCCGGGTGAATGCAAGCATACAGATCTTCCAGGAGAAATCCTAACCCTAGAACCATTTTTAACACCACATCCCTACTTGGCATCCCCCCCTCCCCCACCCACCGCAATTGAACCACATTCCGGCGTTTGGTAACAGACCCCCCAGACCACCCCTCACCCACCCCTGTCCCCCCCTTCGCTGCCCAAATCCCCCCTACCCCTCCCCATACCAACCACCGTGGCAAAAGAAGGAGCCCCCCGCCCCCCCCCCACCCTTGGCGCTCGAGGCTTCCTGCCCTGCACACACCAAACCCCCCTTTACAAAACCCTTCTGGCCCCCTCCATCCCCTTCCTTGCTCCTATCATCCCCCCCTCCCTTCCCCCCTTCTCCAACCTGAACCTTATCCCCCGGACCCCCCACACCTGCTAACCTATTCCCCTCAACAGGAGGAGACATGTCAATCACATCCCCTCCATTCCGCAATCCCTGCCCCCTCCCCCTTCCTGCACACCAAGCCTCCCCCCATCGTCCTTGCCCAAACATGGAACAGAGTCAACAGTCGGACACAAACCCTCACAGTTCAACACTCCCCCCACTTGAGTCACAGCAATGTCAGGAAAAGTGTTCAGCAACTTATCTGCCGTCTGTTGTAAAGCTGGCTCAGCATGCCACTCCTCAGCCGACAGGTCCTGCGCGAGACGAACAGGGAGTTCCGTTTCAGTCAGTTCCTTCTTCTGATCCAAATTCCCTGTTGCCTGCCTGCCAACGACCAGCAAGTTTCGTCCTTCTCCTGCTGCCTGCTTGACCAGAGTCTCCTGGTGCTCCGTGTCAGGTGGGTGGGGCCTCTCCAATCCAGCAATCGCCGCCACTCGCCCCTCTGTACCATCTGAAATGCCACCATCCAGTAATGAACTGCCAGCCTTTCCCGGTGCCTCTGGAAACCGTTCTCTGCCGGGGACAGCGCATCCACCACCCGACTCACTGTTTGCCAGCTCTCCCTCCAGAAGAATGCCGTTGTGCACCCCGGACGCTGCGCGGGGGCAGGGCTTCTCCAAACATAGAGGCAGAGATGTAGCTGCAGATAAAGACACCTGCTTCTGCTGCAATCCTTCCGGCTCTGCTTCCGCTGCTGCAATCTTTCTTTCTGGAGGTTCTAATATTGGTAAGTCACCATCTCCTTCACTGGACACCTCTGCCACTACTTCTGTAGAAAAAAGCCGACAGCCTGAAACTCCCTCCTCTGTCTCCACAATCTGGAAGGTCTTAACCAGCTTTTTAATTGCTTTCTCTTCTCCAACAGGTGCAGTCACCAACCCTGCCCCCGAACCACATCCTGCTGCTGCCTCCCTGCAGTCTGCCTGCTTAGTAAGTCCCCTGGACTGAGTTGCCAGGTTTTTTATAAATGCCAAAGTGGATGTACTAGCAGAGTCTGGCAAGTCTTCTGGTTTAGACAAATCCTGAGACAAGGAGGCTAAACCCGATGTCCGCAGTTCTGTTTCCCTGGGAACTGCAGACTCTTGCTGGGACACAGTTCTCCCTTGACCTGAAGACTGTGACCTTAAAGCCATACGTTCTTGATTACAATATAGTTCTCTTAAAGGGTTCTCAGGTCCCTTTTTTAAACCCCTCAGCAACAGTTCTTCTTTTGTATCAGTTTTCTCAAACGGGCTTCCTCCTTCACATAACCTTTCTTGTGCTCTGCTGGAGCAAGTTTACTCATAACTTTTGTCATTTTCACACGCTTTCCCAAATCAACCAGTTCTTTCTCCACACGTTTAATTCTTCGCACTGTACAGATCAAACTACGTGCTGGGTCCTCAGGGTCATAAGGAATATCTAGGAATTCCTCCTCTTCCTCCTCTGAAGACCCACTCTCTTCACTTTCTGCCTCATCAAATGCAGGAAAAAATTCTGAGCTAACTTCCATAGCTTCATTTTCCTTTCTCTGCTTAGGGTGCCCTTCCAGGGCCTCCACCAGCTTTCTCCCCTCCCCACAATCTTCACTCTCACCTCCCAGATGTTGCTGGAGTGTGGGGGGGTTACTGGACTGGCTTCCACCCCTAGGCCTCCGCTCTCTGCGATCAACAGGACTCCTCTCCCTCCTGTCAGAAGCTCGACTGGAAAGAGAGCTGCTTCTCCCGGCCTTCTGGTCCCTGGCCCCAGAAGGCCCCATGGCCTGGGCCTTTCCTGAGGACCGCTCCCCAGGGACCCTCCGCATCCTCAGGGAAGGAGCTAGGCCTCACTCCCTTCCCTGGAACCTGCAGAGCTTCCGGCTGCACCTCCTCCTCCTTCTAAGTCTGAACAGCAACTGACTTGGAATGCCCTCCCGCGGGAGGTGGTAGAGAGGAAAACGGTAACAGAATTCAAAAATGCGTGGGATAAACATAAAGGAATCCTGTTTGGAAGGAATGGATCCTCAGAAGCTTAGCCGAAATTGGGTGGCGGAGCAGGTGTGGGAAGAGAGGTTGGTGGTTGGGAGGTAAGGATAGTGGAGGGCAGACTTATACGGTCTGTGCCAGAGCCGGAGATGGGAGGCGGGACTGGTGGTTGGGAGGCGGGAAATACTGCTGGGCAGACTTGTACGGTCTGTGCCCTGAAAAAGGCAGGTACAAATCAAAGTAACATAGTAGATGACGGCAGAAAAAGACCTGCATGGTCCATCCAGTCTGCCCAAGACAAACTCATATGTGTATACCTTACCTTGAATTTGTACCTGTCCTTTTCAGGGCACAGACCGTACAAGTCTGCCCAGCAGTATTTCCCGCCTCCCAACCACCAGTCCCGCCTCCCATCACCGGCTCTGGTACAGACCGTATAAGTCTGCCCTCCCCTATCCTAGCCTCCCAAACACCAACCCCTTTTCCCCCCACCTGCTCCGCCACCCAATTTCAGCTAAGCTTCTGAGGATCCATTCCTTCTGCACAGGATTCCTCTATACACATATGAGTTTATCTTGTTGGGCAGACTGGATGGACCATGCAGGTCTTTTTCTGCCGCCATCTACTATGTTACTATGTAATCATCTTTGGATAGAGCCTTCTGGAAGGTGAGGTTCTGATTGTGCCCTATAATATCTGCCAAAAACAAATGAACAGTCCGATGCAGGTTGTACAACCTCAGAATGCCACAACTGCATGGCAACATTGATTTTCATACTGAAAAAGCAAGAAAATATTGTTCATGCAAGCTTCTCTTGGAGGGGGTGAGGAAGCAGAGAAAACAATACTTTAAAAAAAGAAGAAAAACGACTTCCTTGGCAGGAAACAGTGGCGATGCTTGCCTGCACTCAACAGGAGGGTGTGTGCTGTGTGTGCCCACGCAGCATGCTGTACCAGATCCTGTGATATCTGTTGCAATCTGCAAAGAGTGGAGAAAAAGTGGAGGCGTGTTGGAAAATGAGCTTCAGCGCCAAGAAAGGTCAAATCACACATCTGGGGTGCAACCATCCACGAGCCACGTATCATTTGGAAGAACGAGACCCGGAAACCAGAAAAGAAAAGGGGAATTGAGAGTAAGCATTTCCGATGACCTGAAGTTAACCAATCACTGCAAAACAGAACTGGAAAAAGAGAAGCTATGAGAGAAAAAAAAGTTCAAATATTTGATAGCAGGGCTTTTTTTTGAGGGGGTACTTGGGGGTACTGAGGACCGGCACCTTTTCCATTGTCTGTTAAAATTGATCCATGGACCCCAAGTTTTAATGATAGAGCTCAGGCTCTACACTCCAATTCTGTCTTGTCATAGATTATGTGGCTGGTTGCAGGGGGCCTCTCAGTGATCACCCCAATCCTGAAGGGTGGCCTAGCATTTGAGTACCGGCACCTTTTTAGCTAGAAAGAACAAACTGTTTGATAGACATATAGTAGATGACGGCAGAAAAAGACCTGCATGGTCCATCCAGTCTGCCCAAGACAAACTCATATGTGTATACCTTACCTTGAATTTGTACCTGTCCTTTTCAGGGCACAGACCATATAAGTCTGCCCAGCAGTATTTCCCGCCTCCCAACCACCAGTCCCACCTCCCATCATCGGCTCTGGTACAGACCGTATAAGTCTGCTCTCCCCTATCCTCGCCTCCCAACCACCACTCCCTCTTCCCCCCAACTGCAGATTGCAGGAAGAGAAATTCAGATATCCCTCAAACCAAAGGGGCACTTTTACAAAGCAACACATATCTGCATATGTTACAGAAAGCTGGCACAAGCACGGGTAAAAGGCAGCGCTAAGGAGATCATTTACCAAGCCGCGTAGGTGCCTATGTGCATCCAACACGCATTAATTTGGAGTTACTACCTGGCTACCGCGAGGCTTGGGCGGCAGTTTTGTTTTTTACGCGTTTTCACTATGTGCGCCGGAAACCGGGAGGTAATCGTCATTCCACACACGTAGACAATTACCGCACGGTTACTGCATGAGACCTTACCCCTAAGTCAATGGCTGGCAGTAAGGTCTCAGACCCAAAATGGACATGCGCCAATTTTTATTTTGGCCGCACGTCCATTTTCGGCAAAAATTTTAAAACGGTCTTTTTTACAGGCACGCTGGAAAATGGATCTGTGCGCGCCCAAAACACACGCCTACACTAGCGCAGTACATTTTTCGGCGCACTTTAGTAAAAGGACCCCTAATTGAAAGTTACCTGCACATATGCTAGCTGGGATTCTGTAACATACATGGGCAGTCCCTTTAGCATGTATGTGGAAGGAGGGCATTCACAAGGGCCACGCTTGGTCAGGCAATGGACAGGTTTCCCAAATATGCGCTTAAGTGTGTGTGTGTGTGTGTGTGTGTGTGAGTGGATTGTACAGGTCATTTATCTGTCGTCAGCTACTATGTCATTGTGGAGCTCATTTTCAAAAGAGAAAAATGTCCAAAAAGTGGAATGAATCTGCATTAGGTTGCTTTTTTCTCACAAAACTGTGCAAATTGGTATTCCCCCCCCCCCCCCCCTCCCAAATTTTTAGACGTTTTGCTATGAAGTCCGTCAGAAGCGTGTTCAGGTCACAAGGGGGTGTATCAGGAGTGTGTTAAGTGTGGGATCTGGGCGTTCCTAACACTTGGGAGTTTTTCAGCCATAATGGAACAATACAAAACTGTCCAGGACTAAAACTAAGACATTTTGAGCTAGACCTGTTTTTAGAATGAATAAGGCACAAAAGAGTGCCCTAAATGATCAGATGACCATTCAGACCCTACTGTACCCACATATAGGCGTCCCCTTTACTGATAAGGGCTATTGTAGTGGTGTATAGTTGGGGATAGTGGGTTTTGGGGGGCTCAGCAGACAAGATAAGGAAGCAATGGTGAGATGTGCACTTGGGAGCATTTATTTATTTATGTTACATTTGTACCCTGCACTTTCCCACTCATGGCAGGCTCAATGTGGCTTACATGGGGCAATGGAGGGTTAAGTGACTGGCCCAGAGTCACAAGGAGCTGCCTGTGCCTGCAGTGAGAATTGAACCCAGTTCCCCAGGACCAAAGTTCACCACTCTAACCACTAGACTACTCAATGTGGCCGCGCAGGCTTCTACATGGAATGTTGCTAGTGGAATAGCAACATTCCATGTAGAATCTCCAACAGTAGCAACAGAACCTCAAATAGTAGCAACATTCCACGTAGAATCTCCAATAGTATCTATTTTATTTTTGTTACATTTGTACCCTGCGCTTTCCCACTCATGGCAGGCTCAATGCAGCTTACATGGGGCAATGGAGGGTTAAGTGACTTGCTCAGAGTCACAAGGAGCTGCCTGTGCCTGAAGTGGGAATTGAACTCAGTTCCTCAGGACCAAAGTCCACCACCCTAACCACTAGGCCACTCCTCCACTGTTGCTACTATTTGAGATTCTACATGGAATGTTGCTATTCCACTAGCAACATTCCATGTAGAAGTCGGCCCTTGCAGATCACCAATGTGGCCGCGCAGGCTTCTGCTTCTGTGAGTCTGACGTCCTGCACGTACGTGCAGGACGTCAGACTCACAGAAACAGAAGCCTGCGCAGCCTTCTACATGGAATGTTGCTAGTGGAATAGCAACATTCCATGTAGAATCTCCAATAGTAGCAACATTCCATGTAGAATCTCCAATAGTATCTATTTTATTTTTGTTACATTTGTACCCTGCGCTTTCCCACGCATGGCAGACTCAATGCAGCTTACATGGGGCAATGGAGGGTTAAGTGACTTGCCCAGAGTCACAAGGAGCTGCCTGTGCCTGAAGTGGGAATCCAACTCAGTTCCTCAGTTCCCCAGGACCAAAGTCCACCACCCTAACCACTAGGTCACTACTGTAGTGCTCCCTAGCATGTCACATTGCTCTTCTGGGACATCTGGAGGGGAATAATCGAATGGGGCCAGCCATCTCTATGGGCAGCCATCTCCGGGGCCGGCTCTGTAAATGGGCGGAGCCAACCGTATTTTCGAAAAAAAAGATGGACGGCCATCTTTTTCTTCGATAATACGGTTGGGGCCGGCCAAATGTCAGAGATGGCCGGGTTTGAGATGGCTGGCATCGGTTTTCGCCGATAATGGAAACTAATGCCGGCGATCTCAAACCCGGCCAAATCCAAGGCATTTGGTCATGGGAGGAACCAGCAATCGTAATGCACTGGCCCCCCTCACATGCCAGGACACCAACCGGGAATCCTAGGGGGCACGTCTAAAAATTAAAAAAAATAATAAAAATAGCTCCCAGGTGCATAGCTCCCTTCCTTTGGGTACTGAGCTCCCCAAATCCCCCCGAAATCCACTCCCCACAACTGTACACCACTACCATAGCCCTTAGGGATGAAGGGGGGGCACCTAGATGTGGGTACAGTAGGTTTTGAGGGGGTTTGGAGAGCTCAGTACCCAAAGGAAGGGAGCTATGCACCTGGGAGCTATTTTTATTTTAACACCACAAGTGTAACAGGTAGGGGGGTGGGCCTGGGTCCACCTGCCTGAAGTGTACTGCACCCCCTAAAAGTGCTCCAGGGACCTGCATACTGCTGTCAGGGATCTGGGTATGACATTTCAGGCTGGCATAGAGGCTGGCAAAAAATATATTTTTGGGGGTGGGGTGGGAAGGGGTTGGTGACCACTAGGGGAGTAAGGGGAGGTCATCCCCGATTCCCTCCGGTGGTCATTTGGTCACTTGGGGCTCCTTTTTGAAGCTTGGTCGTGAAAAAAAAGGGATCAAGTAAAACCAGTGAAATGCTCGTCAAGGCCGGCTTTCTTTTTTCCATTATTGGGCGAAGCCGGCCATCTCGTGAGCACGCCCTCATCCCGCCCTCACTACCCTACCGACGCGCCCCCTTGAAGTTTTGCCGGCTCCATGACGGAAAGCAGTTGAAGCCTGCCAAAATCAGCTTTCGATTATACCGATTTGGCCGGCTTCAGGATGTGTCGGAAGATGGCCGGTGATCTCCTTCGATAATAAGCTGGCTGGGTAACAATCTCCTAAGAATTCTGGCTCCTCCTAGATCCCAATTGCTTGATTTTGTACATATTTTTTTTTCCAATAATGGTCCAAAAAAATAAACGCACATAGACGTTTTTCTGTTTTGAAAATGGCTATATTCTCCACTCGAATTTTGGACATTTTGAGCAAAACGTCCAAAGTTGAACTTAGACATCAAATCGAAAATGCCCCTTCACATAACTTATACGATACTGTAAATTACACGGGAATATCATCCCACATAGGTGCAAACACACTAGCCACTAGCATGGCATAAGTGTTGGCAGCGTGTGAGAGAGAAGGGAGTGAGAAATGGACCAGGCTGACCAGGAACAAATGAGGAGACTTCAGATGCTGGCAAAATGTTTATTGATGAAGACTCAACACAGTGCCGTGTTTCGGCAGTGAGCCTGCTTCAGGAGTCTAAAATGAGTAACAATAACAATAGGACATAAAATATAATATGCTAAACAATTAGAAAGAATACATTTAAAGTGTGCATATACATAATAAAATTCAAATTTAATAACCATGGACATATTCATAAATAACGTCTTGAATGGTGATAAAAAATTATATATGATCAATAAACAAATAGAATTATAAAATAATATAAGTGTTGGCAGTTACACATTCATGCATAAGTCTCGCCTTATGCCTATATTCCATATATATATATATATATATATATATATATATATATATATATATATATATATATACTAGTAAAAAAGGCCCGTTTCTGACACAAATGAAACGGGCGCTAGCAAGGTTTTCCTTGGAGTGTGTATGTTTGGGAGAGTGTATGTGAGAGTGACTGTTTGAGAGTCAGAGTGAAAGTGTGAGTGTGTGAGAGAGAGAGTGAGTCTGGGTGTGAGTGTGTTTGTGAGAGAGTGTGTGTGTGAGAATGAGAGTGTGTGAGTGACTGTGTGGCACATAGAGAGTGAATGTGATACAGTGTGAGACAGAGTGTGTGAGAGTGAGAGTCAGAAAGACATTGTATATGAGAGAGAGAGTGTGAGCCCTGCCCTCCCAATCCATGGCCATCTGTCCCCTGCCCCCTCCATTCATCCTTTTCCAGCAATTCCCCTCTCTCCCTGAGCCCTGCCCTCCCAATCCATAGCCATCCATGTTTCTCTGTCACCTGCCCCCTCCATTCATCCCTATCCAGCATTTCCCCTCTCTGCCTGAGGCCTGCCCTGCAATCCATATCCATCCATGCCCATCTGACCCCTCCATTTATCCCTATCCAGCAATTCCCCTCTCCCTGAGTCCTGCTCTTCCAATCCATGCCCATCCATGCTCCTCTGTCACCTGGCCCCTCCATTTTTCCCTATCCAGCATTTCCCCTCTCTGCCTGAGGCCTGCCCTGCAATCCATATCCATCCATGCCCATCTGTCCCCTCCATTCATCCCTATCCAGCAATTCCCCTCTCCCTGAGTCCTGCCCTTCCAATCCATGCCCATCCATGCTCCTCTGTCACCTGGCCCCTCCATTTTTCCCTATCCAGCATTTCCCCTCTCTGCCTGAGGCCTGCCCTGCAATCCATATCCATCCATGCCCATCTGTCCCCTCTATTCATCCCTATCCAGCAATTTCCCTCTCCCTGAGTCCTGCCCTTCCAATCCATGCTCATCTGTCACCTGGCCCCTCCATTTTTCCCTATCCAGCAATTGCCCTCTCTACCTGAGGCCTGCCCTGCAATCCATATCCATCCATGCCCATCTGTCCCCTCTATTCATCCCTATCCAGCAATTTCCCTCTCTCCCTTAGTCCTGCCCTCCCAATCCATGCCCATCCATGCTCCTCTGTCCCCTGGCCCCTTCATTCATCCATTTCCAGTAATTCCCCTCTCTCCCTGAGCCCTGCCCTCCCATTCCATGCCCATCCATGCTCCTCTGTCCCCTGCCGCCTCCATTCATCCTTTTCCAGCAAGTCCCCTCTCTCCCTTCCATGACCCCCCCCCTCGCATCCATGCTCCTCTCTCTCCCATGTCCCAGCCTGGCCCGCCCTCTTCTTCCCCCCCCCCTTCGCATCCATGTCCCCCCCTTCGCATCCATGCATCCCCCCCCTTCGCATCCATGCCCCCCCCCCTTCGCATCCATGCATCCCTTTTTTTTTTTCTTCTTCGTTTTAACTTTACCTCCGTGGCGGTTCGTGCAGCGAAACGTCAGGGAAGGAGGCGGCGCTCCCGACGTCTTGCTTTCCCTTCGCTGTCTCCCGCCTTCTTTTGAAGGCGGAACACAGCGAAGGGAAGGCTAGACGTCGGGAGCGCCGCCTCCTTCCCTGACGCTTCGCTTCCGGATTTGTTTGGTTTGAGGCGGCTGGTTTGAAGGCTTCACACCACGAATCCGGTGCGAACCCTTCAGCCTGGGAGTGACGTCAGACGGCTTCATGGCTTCAAGGCTTCAAGGCTTCAAGGCTTCAGGCTTCAGGCTTCAAGGCTTCAGGCTTCAAGGCTTCATAGAACGTTGTCCTCAGAACGTTGAGGGTGCGTTTTATTATATTAGATATATATATACTCTTATAGAACACCAATTAGTGCCTTGGCTTTTCTTGCTTCTCTCGTGGTGCCCCCTTGGGTGCCCTTTACAGAATTTCCCCCAAAGTCAGTATAGAAATAAAATAAGAATCAATTTGAATGCATTCTTGACATTTATGTTATGTCAGATAGATTATTATTATTATTTATTGCATTTGTATCCCACATTTTCCCACCTTTTTGCAGGCTCAATGTGGCTTACAATTGTGAGAGTGCAGGTGAAAGGGGATCCGGGAAGGCATGAAGAAAGGGGGTACAGGGAGCCGGGGAATCCCAACAGGGCAGATTTCATGTGCACAACACCCACATCCAGAAAGCTGGGCTACCGGAGGCAGAGAGGTTGGCTGGGTTAAGGAAGAAGGGGAGGAACTACCAGTCCCAGAATCCTTCTCTTCCCCACCCGGCTGTGCAAGAGTTAGGGAAGGAGATAGGGAAGGAGATTGGGAAATGGTCTCTGAGGAAGGTGATGAGGGCCAGCTGGAGAGATTGGGGGCGGGGGAAGTTGAAGAGGAGGATAAAATGGAGATTACTGAAGGACTAGGGGAGGAACAGATGGAGATTGGAGCCCTGGCTCAAACCCAAAAAGCTGCTGTAAGAGGGTGGCTAGCTGTACCTTGGAGAGACTGGTGGAAGACCGGGGGAGAGAGGCTGAGGCACTGGGGGAAATCTCTACTAAAGAGGAAACAGGTGCAGCCTGTGGGTGAGAAAGAGAGCTGGGCACAATTGAAACCCCAGCCTGAACCAGGTGGGAATAAAGCTGTGTAACCATGCTGTAAGAAGGTACAAGAAAGACTGTGTAAACTGTTTCATACTAAAAAGGTCTGGGCTGCAACCTACCAAGCTATTGGGTTTTTCCCTCTGATAATGTACTGTTCCCTAAGTGAAGTAATCTGAGCTAAAGTGAAGTTATATGGACTGTTTTTGAACCTGAGTTTGAAGTTATATGGACTGTTTTTTAACCTGAATTTGACGGTGTTGAACCTGAATTGTGCTCTGGGCTGCTAGCCTAAACAACCTGGAGTGAAGGGTGTTTTGTTGATTTGAAGCAAGAAAATAAAAGCTCTTACTTATAAACATTGGGCTTTGAATGTGCCTCTGTGAAAGGAACGGAGAGAGGAGGAAGTCCTGGGAGTTCGCAGGGCCTGGAGCCAAGGCTCAGAGGAGCCAGATTGCTGTGGAGTGAAGGCAACAGTCGTGTGGAGGAAGAGGCAGCTAAGCAGGGTCAAGCCTGGCTGGGTCCTGGATGGGCAACCCAGCTACACAATGTATCTTGGTGGTAATAGATTAGAAAATAGACACTTGGTGTTACATAGGGCTCCACGTTTAAGTGGAAAAGAACAGTGGGAAGTGGGCTGGTGACTCAAGTGACTGTGGGCAAGTCACTTAACTCTCCATTGCCTGCCGCATTGAGCCTGCCATGAGTGGGAAAGTGCAGGGTACAAATGTAACAACAAAAAAAAAAGAGACCAAGACAACAGACAAATATCTGAAGTAATTTATTGAAGATTCGACACAGATCTATGTTTCGGCCACAGGCCTGCCTCAGGAATCTTGTTAGCTGCGTGAATGGATAAATCTCCAAGATGTTGTAGTTCATAGTTGGTCTTTAAAAAGACCTTTATTAAAGAATCAGCGAAGGAGCTAAAACAGTGTATCCGCATTAAGGCTGTAAAATGTATTTAAGTGCCACTTGTAAACAAGAATGTACTGAATATCTGAACTTTCACAGGTAAGTGGACCCAGGCGGGTAAGTGGCGGCAAAGCAACTAAAGGTGCATGTAAGTGGCCTACATGCAGATTTTATAAATGGCATGCAAATTTCCACACACAGCATTATGCTCTATCCTGAGATGTGTGCAGCTGAATTTGTTAATGACCTAATTAGTGCTAATTGGGCGCTAATGATCAATTATTGGTGTTAATTGCCAACATGTTGGATTTGCAAAAGTATCTTGGTAAGTGCTAGTCGATAAAGATCTGCATGTAAATCTTATAGCGTGCAACTCAAAAGGGGGTGTGGCTGTGGGAGGGGCATGCGCAGGTCAGAGGCATTCACTAAATGGAAAGGGAAACAAGACTTGATATACTGCCTTTCTGTGTTTTTTGCAACTACATTCAAAGCAGTTTACTTATTTTGTACCAGGGGCAATGGAGGGTTAAGTGACTTGCCTAGAGTCAGAAGGAGCTGCAGTGGGAATCGAACCAAGTTCCCCAGGATCAAAGTCTGCTGCACTAACCACTAGGTTACTCCTCCACTGGCAACAGTCTATGTAGAAGCCTGCCCTTGCAGATCAGCAACGCGGCCGCGCAGGCTTCTGTTTCTGTGAGTCTGACGTCCTGCACGTATGTAAAAACTATGTAAGCCACATTGAGCCTGCAAATAGGTGGGATCATGTGGGATACAAATGCAATAAAATAAAAAAAATAAAAAAACCTCACAGAAACAGAAGCCTGTGCGGCCATGTTGCAGATCTGCAAGGGCAGGCTTCTGTTTCTGTGAGTCTGACGTCCTGCACGTATGTAAAAACTATGTAAGCCACATTGAGCCTGCAAATAGGTGGGATCATGTGGGATACAAATGCAATAAAATAAAAAAAATAAAAAAACCTCACAGAAACAGAAGCCTGCACGGCCACATTGCTGATCTGCAAGGGCAGGCTTCTTCATGGAATGTTGCTAGTGGAATAGCAACATTCCATGTAGAATCTCAAATAGTAGCAACAAAATCTCAGTAGTAGCAACATTCCATGTAGAATCTCCAATAGGGAAAGGGAAATGGGACTTGATATACCACCTTTCTGTGGTATTTTGTAACTACATTCAAAGCGGTTTACATCTATTCAGGTACTTATTTTGTACCAGGGGCAATAGAGGGTTAAGTGACTTGCCCAGAGTCAGAAGGAGCTGCCTGTGCCTGAAGTGGGAATCGAACTCAGTTCCTCAGGACCAAAGTCCACCACCCTAACCACTAGGCCACTCCTCCACTGTTGCTACTATTTAAGATTCTACATGGAATGTTGCTATTCCACTAGCAACATTCCATGTAGAAGTCGGCCCTTGCAAATCACCAATGTGGCTGCGCAGGCTTCTGCTTCTGTGAGTCTGACGTCCTGCACGTACGTGCAGGACGTCAGACTCACAGAAACAGAAGCCTGCACAGCCTTCTACATGGAATAGCAACATTCCATGTAGAATCTCCAATAGTATCTATTTTATTTTTGTTACATTTGTACTCTGCGCTTTCCCACTCATGGCAGGCTCAATGCGGCTTACATGGGGCAATGGAGGGTTAAGTGACTTGCCCAGAGTCACAAGGAGCTGCCTGTGCCTGAAGTGGGAATCGAACTCAGTTCCTCAGGACCAAAGTCCACCACCCTAATCCCTAGGCCACTCCTCCACTGTTGCTACTATTTGAGATTCTACATGGAATGTTGCTATTCCACTAGCAACATTCCATCTAGAAGCCTGCCCTTGCAGATCAGCAACGCGGCCGCGCAGGCTTCTGTTTCTGTGAGTCTGACAGAAAGTATCTCTTATCTGTCGAAGGCACATTGAAAAAGGCATATATCAACCGTTTGTCTACAAGGAAATACATGCAAATAAGATCTGCCTATGCGAGGTCATCCTGTTTGCTGAACACATTTTTTAAGTAAAGGTTTTTGGTCTCCTCAATCTTCCTTGTGAAATTATAAACAAGCTTAATAATAGTTTTCTTTGGAGGGAAGAGGAACACGATTCTGTTAAATGCCCTGATAAACCTATTATGCAGCAATAAAAAGTCATTTGATCCAGCCCCAGGGCAGCGTTACCAATGAAATATCAAACCAGTCGGTACAGTTCTAGTTATGTCTAATAATAATTTTTAAAAAGACACAAGACCAGCTGTGCATCAAGCCATCGATCTCCCTTATGGACGGATAGGGTACCCCTTTGCTTCAAAGCAGGAGAATCTATAGAGTTGCCAAACGTATATTTAGCAAAATTATGCAATTGATCTTTGACTGTTCTAGAAGGTATTTGTGGAATAGAGTCCCACTGTTTCCCCTCCATCATTTGCTCAAACACTGTTATGATATATATATATAATTTGTTACATTTGTACCCTGCACTTTCCCACTCATGGCAGGCTCAATGCGGCTTACATGGGGCAATGGAGGGTTAAGTGACTTGCCCAGAGTCACAAGGAGCTGCCTGTGCCTGAAGTGGGAATGGAACTCAATGCAGGACGTCAGACTCACAGAAACAGAAGCCTGCGCAGCCTTCTACATGGAATGTTGCTAGTGGAATAGCAACATTCCATGTAGAATCTCCAATAGTAGTAACATTCCATGTAGAATCTCCAATAGTATCTATTTTATTTTTGTTACATTTGTACCCTGCGCTTTCCCACTCATGGCAGGCTCAATGCGGCTTACATGGGGCAATGGAGGGTTAAGTGTCTTGCCCGGAATCACAAGGAGCTGCCTGTGCCTGCAGTGGGAATCAAACTCAGTTCCTCAGTTCCCCAGGACCAAAGTCCACCACCCTAACCACTAGGCCACTCCTCCACTGTTGCTACTATTTGAGATTCTACATGGAATGTTGTTATGCCACTAGCAACATTCCATGTAGAAGTCGGCCCTTGCAGATCACCAATGTGGCTGCGCAGGCTTCTGCTTCTGTGAGTCTGACGTCCTGCACGTACGTGCAGGACGTCAGACTCACAGAAACAGAAGCCTGCGCAGCCTTCTACATGGAATGTTGCTAGTGGAATAGCAACATTCCATGTAGAATCTCCAATAGTAGTAACATTCCATGTAGAATCTCCAATAGTATCTATTTTATTTTTGTTACATTTGTACCCTGCGCTTTCCCACTCATGGCAGGCTCAATGCGGCTTACATGGGGCAATGGAGGGTTAAGTGTCTTGCCCGGAGTCACAAGGAGCTGACTGTGCCTGAAGTGGGAATTGAACTCAGTTCCCTAGAACCAAAGTCCACCACCCTAACCGCACTCCTCCACTCAATATGCAGTGTAAAGGATGAACCTTAATGCTCTCTGTCTGTAATTTATGAGTTGCATGCTGAAGTTTATTTCAAAATGGTTTATGCTCTGTTTGTTGGCTCCTCCCTCTTTCTGTAGCTAAAAGCAGATGGAGATAGGGCAGGAGAGGCAAAGTGCAGAAGCAATTGGGTGGGTGGGAGTGTCAGAGCCCAGCTGTACTGTGAGCAGAGAGCAAAGCTCTGAAGTATTTAACCTCAGCCCCGTTTGCAACTTCCCTCAAGTGCTTTTGTACAAAGGTGCACTGTGGACTTTAGGAGCTGTCTTTGCTGCCACAAGGATCCCTTAACTGACAGGCACGACCATACAACCGTTACTTCCTGCAAATGATTGTTTATTACTGAACCGGAGAAACATAACTGAAACAAAAACCAGGAAACATAAAGCGGTGAGCTGCTACGTCTCCAGGAGAGCATCATTTCAGCAATCCCAGATAGAGGAAAGGAATCAGAACTAAAGCACGGCAAGTATAACCAATGGGAATCTTAATATCAGTAGGACAAGGCCTGAGTCTAGAGTCTGAGAGCGAGGAGCAGAAGAGTAGCCGAATGCATTGGTTATCAAACCTCCACTGAAGGCACATTTAGCCTGTCAATTTTTCAGGATTACCACCCTGAATGTTCCTGAGTTAAATTTTGCGTACAGTGGATTTCCAGCATATGCACATTTCTCATCCATATTGATTGTGGTAATATTGAATACCTATCTGAGATGCCTCCAGGATAGGGTTGAGAAGCATTGGAGTGGTTATAGCAGTGGGCTGGGAAACCAGGGTGCAAATCCCGCCAATGGTCTTTATAACCTTGGCTGCTGACTTATCTCTACATTTCTTCAAATACAAATTTGTATTGTAAGCCCAACAAGGAGAGTACTTGAACGTAGCTTGCACTGAGCCACAACTGAAAAGGTGAGTTAAATCCCCTGTCCCTCCCCCCCCCCCCCCCCCCTCAAAACTGCGCTGAGCCATAAAACACGTATCTGGGTTTTTAAAAGGTTTGGACAAATTCCTGGAGGAAAAGTCCATAGTCTACTATTGCAACAGACGTGGGAAGCAACTGCTTGCCCTGGGATTTGTAGTATAGAATGTTTCTGAGATTCTGCATGGAATCTTGTCACTCTAGGATTCCAGAATCTTGCTATTCTTTGGGGTTCTACATGGAATGTGGCTACTCTTTGAGATCTGTATGGAATCTTGTCACTCTTAGGATTCCAGAATCTTGCTATTCTTTGGGGTTCTACATGGAATGTTGCTACTCTTTGAGATTCTGCATGGAATCTTGTCACTCTTAGGATTCCAGAATTTTGCTATTCTTTGGGGTTCTACAATGGAATGTTGCCACAATTTGAGTTTCTGCCAGGCACTTGTGACCTGGCTTGGCCACTGTTTGGAAAACAGGATACTGGGCTAGATGAACCATTGGTCTTACCCATGTTCATAAGTTCTTATGTAACACATACTAGAGTTCAGATCCTGCAATAGGAATAAAGACCTTGAAGTATAAGCTCTAGGGGAGAGGATAGAGGCATCAAAGGAGAGTGCACATTACTTCTAACTTGACACATTACAAATCAGAAACAGTTTCCCGGGGGTCCATAGGCCAGTTCAAACACATTATTCCCCAGAGTTCCAAGCATAAATTTAGGCGTATTATATAACTACGCACGTAGATTAATTGTTTTAACAAGCTGTTAAGCATTTAACAGATTTTAACAAGCAATAACAAGCACTAATTGGCAGAAATTAGAATTTATGTGCATACATTGCTAAGCATATTCTGTAATGTACTGCACCTAATTTCTAATGCATGTAGGCAAAAAGGGGCATGCTTAGGGGCATGGAAATGGGCATTTTGTGGACATTCCAAAATCTATACATGTTGTTATAAAATATGGGCCAGTGAGCGTAAATCCATGCGCAGGGATTTACACCAGCTTTTCGATGGTGTAAATGAATGCACGTAGATTTAGTCACATGAACCATGCCTAAGCATATTCTAAATACCGCACGTAGATGTATGCATGGTATTTAGAATACATTTAGGCGTAATTGCCTAACACCTAATAATTTTAGGTGACATATATAGAATCGTGGGATATTTCCTTATGAAAATGATGACTGATACATACAAAATCCTCTCACTGGAGCTAGACCCATATGAGGTCCTTTTACTAAGGTGCACTAATGGATTTAGTGTGCGCTAACGAATTACTGTGTGTTAAATGCCCTATAACCCATAGGTATACAATGGGCTGTGTGGCAGGGGCGTAGCCAGACCGGCGGGAGGGGGGTCCAGAACCCAAGGTGAGGGGGCACATTTTAGCTACCCAGCACCGCTGACCCCCCCCGCCATTTTTGACCCCTCCCACCACCACCACCACCTTTGCCCCCCCCCCCCCCCGGCACCAACCATTTCGAACCCTCTTCCCTCTGCTGCCAACCCTCCCCCGCCGCTGCCGTTGGGTACCTTTGCTGGCGGGGCTCAACCCCCGCCAGCCGAAGTCCTCTTCTCCGGCGCGGCCACATTGCTGATAAGTATATAAGTACATAAGTAATGCCACACTGGGAAAAGACCAAGGGTCCATCGAGCCCAGCATCCTGTTCACGACAGTGGCCAATCCAGGCCAAGGGCACCTGGCAAGCTTCCCAAACGTACAAACATTCTATACATGTTATTCCTGGAATTGTGGATCAGCAATGCGGCTACACCGGAGAAGAGGACTTCGGCTGGCAGGGATTGGGGACCCCCACCAGCAAAGGTACCCGATGGCAGCAGCGGGAGGGGGGTCGAAGGGGTTGGCGGTGGGGGGGCCAGGGCCAAATCTACGCGGGCCCATGCCCCCGTGGCCCCACGTAGCTACGCCCCTGCTGTGTGGCATTTAGCATGCATGAACGCCGTTGGCACACCTTAGTAAGCCTAGGGTAAATGTAAGGGATTCGTAGGTACAAGTGAGGACAGAACCAGAGATTGACCGCTGTCAATGGTAGGGATGAGCTGTCATTTGCGATAACATATCCCACGTCATTGCATGTTGTTAACAAACAAAAATGATCAGAAAATCACATTTTGTGTTTTTTCATATGCCAACGATAGTACAAACTCTTAGCAAGTAGTGCACACTATGGACTAAAGTCTGTATTTTTCGGCGCCAATAAATATTACCACAGCACTATTCTATAAATGGTTCTCAGAGCTGGGCTTCAAAACAAACTCTATGCAAGTTATTCTTTAACACAATTCAAGTCATATTATGATAAAATCTAATTTTCTCAGAGTTGGGCGCTGTTTATAGAATAGCGTTTGGCACCATGATGCGTTCCCAATTTCAGACCTGAGGATTTACACCAAGTGAAACCTGGTCTAAATTGTCGCACCTAAATCAGGCACGGATCTCCCTTATTCTGTAACCCTTTGTGCAAATTCCTGGAATGCCCCAAATCTGCCCATGCCTTTCCCATGGCCTTTCCACCTTTTCTGATCCTTACATATAAATTGCGCGCCAATCCTGGCACCTAAAGATGTGGGCATAAATTTAAATGAACGCCAATTAGCGCTGATAATTGCTTATTAACACCCAATTAGCGCTAATTGGCTCATCTGTCAATTAAATTGCATACACAAATTGGGTCCATGCTTATATTTGCACATGCAATCTTGAGTGCTATATATAGAATTAGGGCGTATTGAGGTGGCGGTAAGGGTTCTCACACTAACCTGGAGGTGCTGTGCTTAAGAACGTAGCACAATTTTCCCTAGCACCGGAAATGGCGCATGCTGAGGCTGGAACTTCCGCTGGCGGCTAAGGTGGGCTTGTTGTAGCTCCAGATTAGAGTTCAGTAAGCCCGCGTTGGGTTACCGCCGCTTTGTAAAAGGGCCAGTAAGTGACTTTCCCAGGAACAGAAGGAGCAGCAGCAGGATTTGAACCCTGGCTTACAGGGCTGTTAGGCCTGAGCTTTAACTGCTGAGCTATTCCTCCACTCTGTATGGCTAATTTCATTGTTTAAGATTGGTCATTCATCGTCACTTTTTTTTATGTGCGTGATAATTTTATCACAGCTAAATTAACATGAAGAACAGGAAGATTTTCTAATCTCCACCATAACGACACTTCATAAAATCATATAAGTAGAGATAGCAGAGCTTTCAAATAATTTGCATTCAGTAAGTCAGGGGAATTTAGGTTCTGTAAGATCAGCAGACAATGAGCCCTTGTTGAATCTTCCAAATAAAGGGGTCCTTTTACAAAGGTGCACTGAAAAGTGGCTTACGTGTAACATAGTAGATGATGACGGAGAAAGACCTGCACGGTCCATCCAGTCTGCCCAACAAGATAAACTCATATGTGCTACTTTATGTGTATACCTGACCTTGATTTGCATCTGCCATTTGCAGGGCACAGACCATAGAAGTCTGCCCAGCACTAGCCCCGCCTCCCACCAATGGTGCTGCCACCTAATCTCGGCTAAGCTTCTGAAGATCCATTCCTTCTGAACAGGATTCCTTTGTGTTTATCCCACGCATGTTTGAATTCCGTTACCGTTTTCATCTCCACCACCTCCCGCGGGAGGGCATTCCAAGCATCCACCACTCTCTCTGTGAAAAAATACTTCCTGGCATTTTTTCTTGAGTCTGCCCCCGTTCAATCTCATTTCATGTCCTCTCGTTCTACCGCCTTCCCATCTCCGGAAAAGGTTCATTTGCGGATTAATACCTTTCAAATATTTGAATGTCTGTATCATATCACCCCTGTTCCTCCTTTCCTCCAGGGTATACATGTTCAGGTCAGCAAGTCTCTGCTCATATGTCTTGGAACGCAAATCCCATACCATTTTTGTAGCTTTTCTTTGCACTGCTTCAATTCTTATTATATCCTTCGCAAGATACAGCCTCCAAAACTGAACACACTTGTGGTAGTGTAGGGTTTGGGGCGTGTGCCAATCCATTTTTCAGCGCGCCTGTAAAAAAGGCATCTTCTTTTTTTCCCCCCGAAAATGGACGTGTGGCAAAATCAAAATGGACGCGCGGCAAAATCAAAATTGCTGCGCGTCCATTTTGGGTCTCTGGCCTTACCGCCAACCATAGACCTAGCGGTAAAGAATTTGGACGGTAATGACCTACGTGTGTCAGATGCCACTTGGCGCGTGTCCGCTACACACATCTGAAAATAAAAAATATTTTTCAGACATGCGTGTCGGACACACGCCAAAAATGAAATCACCGCAAGAGCCACGCGGTAGTCTGGCGGTAAGTTGATTCTGGCGCACGTTGGGCGCACGTAGACGCTTACGCGGCTTAGTAAAAGGGACCCAAAGTGTGGATACTGTGGTGTACTGAAATATAAAAACAATAGTACAGATAGTTTCACATTCAAAGCCTTACTGTGGAGTGGAGGAGTGGCCTAGAGGTTAGGGTGGTGGACTTTGGTCCTGAGGAACTGAGTTTGATTCCCACTTCAGGCACAGGCAGCTCCTTGTGACTCTGGGCAAGTCACTTAACCCTCCATTGCCCCATGTAAGCTGCATTGAGCCTGCCATGAGTGGGAAAGCGCAGGGTACAAATGTAACAAAAATAAAATAGATACTATTGGAGATTCTACATGGAATGTTGCTACTATTGGAGATTCTACATGGAATGTTGCTATTCCACTAGCAACATTCCATGTAGAAGGCTGCGCAGGGTTCTGTTTCTGTGAGTCTGACGTCAGACTCACAGAAGCAGAAGCCTGCGCGGCCACATTGTTGATCTGCAAGGGCTGACTTCTACATGGAATGTTGCTAGAGGAATAGCAACATTCCATGTAGAATCTCAAATAGTAGCAACAGTGGAGGAGTGGCCTAGTGGTTAGGGTGGTGGACTTTGGTTCTGAGGAACTGAGTTTGATTCCTGGCACTAGGCAGCTCCTTGTGACTCTGGGCAAGTCACTTAACCCTCCATTGCCCGCTGCATTGAGCCTGCCATGAGTGGGAAAACGTGGGGTACAAATGTAAGAAAAATAAAAAATAAATGAACATTGGCTAATATGTCTGAATTCCATTGGAGAAAATGAGGCATTTGGCCCTGATTGCAAGATTCTGTAAGAAGCAGCCAGTCAGATTGCATCATTCATTCTGATCAGGAAAGAACTAACTGCTCAGATGTATAACATGTGAGGAAACAGCAGAAAGCAGCATGATTAGGGCCTGATTTCCTAAGCTGTTTTCTGTTCCCCAGAGACACCGAATGGGTGAAAAGTCTTAGTAAATCAGACATTTAGAGAACAGAGGAAAATGCAGAGAGATAAGTGAAAGAGCAAGTGACCCGGCATTACAGAGGAGGAGAAACTAGGTCTGTACAGAACAAAATCACTCAGTTTCAAGCTCATTCAAATCTAAAGATATTAAGGGGTCCTTTTACTACGGTGTGCCACCTGCGCTGGTGTAGATGCGTGTATCGGACGCGCGCAGGTCCATTTTTCAGGACAACATTTGGTATGGACACAGAGAGGCACTTTTACTAAGCCGCGTAGGCACCTTTGCGCGACCAAAGTGCGTCAACTTGGAACTACCACCTGGCTACCGCATGCCCCGGGTGGTAATCAGCAGTGTACAAGCGCTGATGATTACTGCCCGGTTAACGCGTGAGACCTTACCACTAAGGCAATGGGTGGCGGTAAGTCTCAGGTCAAAAATGGACGCGCGCTGGTTTTAATTTTGCCGCACGCCCATTTTCATCCCCCCTCCCCCAAATGAGGCCTTTTTTGCAGGTGCACTAAAAATGGACTTCCATGCATCCAAAACACACGCCTACACCAGTGCCTGCCATTTTTCGGCGCACCCTGAATGAGAAGTATATTGTAGTAAGAGGCAAACGTTTCAAAACTTCATGATTTATGAGTCTAAGGTCCTATATGTTGACTTTCAGCATTCTTAATGAAAAGGCTGATTGATACAGAGGGGGAGACACGTAAGCAAATATGATACTGAGACTTGAGCATAATTATATGAAGACTTTTTTTTTATATGTAATAGACATGGTCAGGAGAAGAATTTTGGCAGAGCGAAGGTGGACTACCAATGTCAATCTATCTCTTAAATACCGCAAGAGTTCAGTTTTACTTGGCATTTCTGTTAGATATGAAACTGATTAACCTGTGGGATGAATTTTAGCTAGATATAACTAATTAACCTGTGGGATTTTACCATTCTACTAGTTGGACCCCAACAGGCTCAATTACATCTTACACTCATACTGTGACATCTCTGAAAACTGTACAAGAAAAGCATCACCATGGCTGACAGGTTGGCTGGTAAGTTCTACATAGAAACTTCTTTGGATACCGTAGCAAATTGTACAATGCATGATATGGGGCCTGTCCCCAAAAATTCTTCTTCAGGAGAGAACCCTTTTCTGCTACATTCTAATGCACTAACTGATTAGCGCGTGGTTAGCGTCTGAGACTTTATAGCTTATAAAATGGGTATCGGTAAGTGGTCACGTCAGTGGAGATCCTAGGTCAGCTGCCACCCGGGGCGGATTGCCGCTGCACCCCCCCCCCCCCCCCAGGGTGCAGTATGACACCCCCCAGGCGCATCAAGCCCCCCCCCCTCCAGGGTGCATTCTTGGCTGCTGGAGGGTGCAGAGAGCAGCCGCGCGCCTGTTGGCTCCACTGGCTCCCTGCTCCCTCTGCCCCGGAACAGGAAGTAACCTGTTCCGGGGCAGACGGAGCAGGGAACCAGCGGAGCTGACAGGCGCGCGCCTGCTCTCTGCACCCTCCAGGAGAGTGCACCCGGGGCGGACCGCCCCCACCGTCCCGCCCTTGGTACGCCACTGGGTCATGTGCTAATGGGAAAATTAGCGTATGCCCATTAATGCTGGAAATAGAAAAATCAACCATTTTACCCATGAGGTAAAAATGGTCTTAGTGCACAGAAATGGCCCGCATAAGCACGCACTAAGGGCCCCTTGTACCAAGCTGTGGCAAAAGGCGACCTGCGCTGGCATCGGGATGTGTTTTTGACGCGTGTTGAGGCCCCCTTTTTTCTGCAGCGGGTAAAAGGCAGGTCTTTTCTTTTTTTTTTTTTTCAGGAAATGGCCATGCTCATAGGCGCCAACTTTTCAGAATTATTGGGGATGCTAAGCCCAGTGGAAATAACTCCTCCCTGGACACATACAAGGAATTTTCTCAATATTGGGGGTGCTCAAGCACCCACAGCACCCACAGAGTCGGCTCCTATGCGCCATGCTGCAAGTGAAGCACTTGCCGTGCGGCCATTTTTCGGAGGGGAGCCCTTACCGCCACTCACTGAGGTGGCGGCAAGGGCTCCCGTGCTAACCCTGCGGTAATGGGGCAGCACGTGGCACTGCCAGATTATCGCCGGGTACACCCCGGCGCTAGAAAAATTAAAATATTTTCAAGCAGCTGATTTGACAGCGCACTGAGGGTGAGAATAACCGCTGGGCTGCTGCAGTAGCCTGGCGGTGCTTCCTTTATAGCGAGTGGTAGGGGGTTTACCGCTGCTTTGTAAAAGGGGGCCTAAGGCCATTTTTTTTACTGCAGTTTGGTGAAAGGGCGCTTTAATCTGAACTAAAAGGATCACAGAAGTGATTCCAAAAGGTGGGTCAAGCACAAGATGAACAGAAGAGGGAAACTGTGATTAATTTAACAGAGATCATAAACATAATGTTAAGTGAATTGTTTTTTGTTTGTTTGTTTGTTTGTTTTATGTTTGTTTGTTTGTTTGTTTGTTTGTTACTTATATGGTAATTTGTTCTAGAATTTGATCTTATCTGATTGTTCCTTTTACTCTTATGTAACCTGCTTAGAACTGCTTGGTTATAAATGAGGATTATTATTATTTTGTTTTAACAAGACCCTTTTTGGAGGTTTTCCTGGACAAATTTCTTCCTTACCATGCAAACGAACTGGCCTATTACTATTAGTAGGAAATATTGTGCTTTTGAATAATAATATTTCTTCAGGGAGGAAATGCAAATCACATTAAGAAATTAAAAAAAGTATTTTGTTTTAACTGTCATAATGAGTAGCGTAGTAAAACCTCGACTTGGCAATTAAGAAAATCACTGCAGAGAATTCAGAAAGGGCGACACTTGGTGACAAATCAGAATTTATTAAAGGAGGTTTAATTGCTTTTTTTTATGATTCCAAAACACAGTTCTAAAATTCGATCTACAGCTTGCTTCTAACAAGACTGAACATCACACTGATTGTTACAGAAGTTCAGAGTTAATAGTTAGGCGAGGACAAGGCTTCAGGATCACCCTAACACTCAACAGGGCAATGGAGCCCGAGGACAGCGTCATGTTTACTGCTGAGACAGGTGATTTCAATACAAATTCATTTAAGATGGAAATCTCATTCACACTCACCTTATACAAAGGTAACTTTTAATGCATATCTCAAGGGTAAGGTGACGTGGAGGGGCATTTTCGAAAGGGACGTCCTTGTTTTGATAGGGACGTCCTCGCAAAACGTCCCGATCCAGGGGCAGGGAAACCTGTATTTTCGAAACAAGATGGACATCCATCTTTCGTTTTGATAATAACGTCAGGGACGTCAAACTCCTTAAATTTGGTCGTCTCTAGATTTGGCCGTCCCTAGACTTTGTCGTTTCTGATTTTCGGCGATAATGGAAACCAAGGACGTCCATCTCAGAAACGACCAAATGCAAGCCATTTGGTTGTAGGAGGAGCCAGCATTTGTAGTGCCCTGGTCCCCCTGACATGCCAGGACACCAACCAGGCACCCTAGGGGACACTGCAGTGGACTTCATAAATTGCTCCCAGGACCATAGCTCCCTTACCTTCTGTGCTGAGCCCCCCAACCCCCCCCCCCCAAACCCACTATTCACAACTGTACACCACTACCATAGCCCTTATGGGTGAAGGGGGCACCTAGATGTGAGTACAGTGGGTTTCTGGTGGGTTTTGGAGGGCTCACTGTTTCCTCCACAAATGTAACAGGTGGGGGGGGGGGGGGGGTTAGGCCTGGGTTCGCCTGCCTGAAGTGCACTGCAGTACCCACTAAAACTGCTCCAGGGACATGCATACTGCTGTGATGGACCTGAGTATGACATCTGAGGCTGGCATAGAGGCTGGCAATCAATATTTTTAAAGATATTTTTTGAGGGTGGGAGGGGTTAGTGACCACTGGGGGAGTAAGGGGAGGTAATCCCCAATCCCCTCCAGTGGTCATCTGGTCATTTCAGGCACCTTTTTGTGCCCTGGTTGTAAGAAAAACACAACCAGGTAAAGTCATCCAAGTGTTCGTCAGGGACGTCCTTGTTTTTTTCGATTAAGGGTGAAGGACATGCAAGTGTTAGGCATGACCAAGTCCCACCTTTGCTATGCCTCCAACACGCTCCCGTGAACTTTGTCCATCCCTGTGACGGAAAGCAGCTGGAGACGTCCAAAATCGGCTTTCGATTATACCGATTTGGACGATCCTTCACTTTGAATATGACCTCATGCATTTTCATGTTTCCTCTTTGTCCAGTCAAATATTTGAAGATGTAAACCATGCTAGAGGTCAAACCATCCATATTTACAACTCCATATGCTATTCCCATGTAATGATTCAGAATGGTTCGTATATACACATCCATGCTGCTGCAGTAGAATGCATGCATACACAGTATCAGTCTGTATAGTCTCATAAATGCACACATGCATGTTACAGTTTCAGAATGTATTGATTTATTGGGATTTATTAACCACCTTTATGAAGAGATTCCACCAAGGCGGTGTACAGCAGGTACAGTTTCACTTAACACTTGCAATTTTGTTAACAGCATAACAAATGATCAAGAATAAACATAAATACAGTAAATGAAAACAGTAAATTGAAACCTAATAATAGAACTACCATGAAACAGTATCAAAAATATACACATTTAACAGCACTGGCATTCACCCACATGATTACTGTCCTGACGATTATTATACCTTAGACCATGTCTCCTAATCTCCTTATGCTCATCCCTTAATCTTTTCCTCTCCATCCTTCCTACTCCTTACCCCTCCCAATCTCTTTTCCTTTTGCACATCCTATCTTTGTTTACCTTTCTATGTTCAATTCATATTTCCTCAAAACCCCACTATCACTATCCGCCTTATTTTTGAAAGAGAAAGACGCCCATATTTCGACCCAAATCGGGAGCTGGGCATCTTTCTCCCGTGGGCGCCCAAATCGGTAAAATCGAACGCCCATTTTGGGCGTCTTCAACTGCAATCTGTCGCAGAAACGGGCAAAGTTGACGGGGGCGTGTCGGAGGCGTGGTGAAGGCGGGACTGGGGCGTGTTTATCGGCCGAGGAGAGATGGGCGTCCTCGGCCGATAATCGAAAAAAGAAAGGCGTTTTTAGCGCGAATTTGGGTCACTTTTTTGGACCCTTTTTTTTCACGAACAAGTCCCAAAAAAGTGCCCTAAATGACCAGATGACCACCGGAGGGAATCGGGGATGACCACCCCTGACTCCCCCAGTGGTCACTAACCCCCTCCCACCCAAAAGAAACAACTTTAAAAACTTTTTTTCCAGCCTGTATGCCAGCCTCAAATGTCATACCCAGCTCCATCACAGCAGTATGCAGGTCCCTGGAGCAGTTTTAGTGGGTGCATGCACTTCAGGCAGGCAGACCCAGGCCCATCCCCCCCCACCTGTTACACTTGTGGTGGTAAATGGGAGCCCTCTAAACTGCCCCCAAAACCCACTGTACCCACATCTAGGTGCCCCCCTTCAGCCATAAGTGCTATGGTAATGGTGTAGAGTTGTGGGCAGTGGGTTTTGGGGGGGGGGGTTTGGGGGGCTCAGCACCCAAGGGAAGGGAGCTATGGACTTCAGAGGTAGGTAACTTTTTTTTAATTGTTACAAGTGCCCCCTAGGGTGCCCGGTTGGTGTCCTGGCATGTGAGGGGGACCAGTGCACTACGAATCCTGGCCCCTCCCACGACCCAATGCCTTGGATTTGTTCGTTTTTGAGCTGGACGCCTTCAGTTTCCATTATCGCTGAAAAACGAAACCGCCCAGCTCAAATTCGCACAAATCTGATGCATTTGGCTGGCACAAACCGTATTATCGGAAAAAAGATGGACGCCCATTTTTTCCGAAAATACGGTTTGTCCCGCCCCTTCATGTACCCGTTCTCGGAGATAGACGCCCATGGAGATGGGCTTTCGCATTCGATTATTCCCCTCCATGTTTACTACAACTTGTAATATTCACCTTCAAGACTTTGTAATTCTATTTACTATGTAAGCCGCATTGAACCTGCTATCTGTGGGAAAGCGTGGGATACAAATGTAATAAATAAATAAATATCAGACATACAATACAATGTTAGCATAATACTAATGGTACACCTAATAAGCACACATTAGAGCATTCAACTAACATAGATGTGATGCTAAATAGTTTCTACAATACTGTCTGTACTGTCTCATAAATACATACGTGCATGCATAGATATGTATAGGCACATATACAGTGAAAACTATTATGACACTTCATCAAATGTCTTTTTCCAATTATTCTATCTCTGTTCTTATCTGATGCTTTATACAGTGTGTAATTGTTTTGATCTCTGTTCTATTCCCAGGACCTTCTTACAACACAAAGGCCACCTTCCCTCTCTCTAAGCCTGGAAAGAAAGGCGGGACTTGGCAAGCAACCTATGAATCTGCTGATTCCAAAGACTTGGATATCACCATCTTTAGCCCCACTACTGCTGTTATCGGATATTACAGACTTAGTGCCCAGATCCACTACAAGGGCAAGACATCGTTAAAAAGTCTCAAACAGTTCATATTGCTCTTTAATCCTTGGTCTTCAGGTAGAAAACTCTGTTTTTCAATGCGTATTTTGATTATTTTAGACTTCCTTAACTGCCCATTCCAGAAACGTCCAGAATTTGGATGTCCTCAACTGCCCCATCACAGAAACGTCCAACTTTTGGACGTGCTGAATGCCTCCCTTTGGGCCTCCTTACCTCCCTGTGTCCCGCCCTCATCTGACGCAACTTCCGCGAGGGCAGGAGGGAAGGAGGGTCGAAGGGAGGCGTTCTGCTGCCTGCAGCACTGCTTTCACGGAGGTGAGACTGCAATTTCAATGCAGGGGGCTCGGCCCGGTGGCGGACGGAGGGGGAAAGCGGCAGCGACCTCGGGGGGGGGGGGGGAGGGGGGAGCAGTGGCTGCAGTGACCTCAGGGGGGGGGGGGGAGTGGTGCCGACCTCGGGGGGGTGGAGGGGCAGCGGTGGCAGCGGCAACCTCAGGGGGTCATGGCGGCGAGGGTGGCAGGAGCGGGGCCCCAGGGTGGCCTTGGCCTGGGCCCGGCCCAGTCTTTTGGCGGCCCTGGGTGGAGATGGTGGTGCTTGTGGAGGAAGGGCTGAAGCTGCTCCTGCAACGTTCCAATGTCTCTCACTGCATTCATAACCATCTCCTGACATTAGGCAAGCAGGCTTCTACTGCGGGAGAGTGACGTCAGGAGATGGTTACGAATGCAGGTAGACACATTGGAACGTTGGAGAAGCAAATTATTATATTAGATGTGTGCTGAATTTTTAACATGCGCAGGCAAAAAGGGGCATGGTTACAGGAAGGGAAATGGGCATTTCATGGGTGTTCCAAAATTTACATGCATAATTATAGAATATGGCCCACTGCGTCTAAATCTACATGCTGAGATTTACACCATGTTTTTGTTGGTGTAAATGGATGCATGTAGATTTAGGCTCTAAAATATCAAATAAAGCGTCATCTATAAAGGCACCGATTATAGGATAGTCAGCGCTGATTTCAGTGCCGATTTTTAGGCTCCATATGTAGAATCTACCCCTTTGTGCTATTTTCACAGGAAGTAAAAGCGATTAGCTTAGTGGGGTTTAAAAAATGTTTGGAAGGTTTGCTAAAGGAAAAGTCCATAGACCATTATTAAAATGGACTTGGGGAAAATCCACTGTTTATTTCTCAGATAAGCAGCATAAAATGTATTGTACTGCTTTGGGGATCTTGTCAGGTACTTGTGACCTGGATTGGCCACTGTTGGAAACAGGATGCTGGGCTTGATGGACCTTTGGTCTGTCCTAGTATGGCAACACTTATGTACTTGGGATCTGAATGGAATCTTGCTACTCTTTGGAGTTCTACATGGAATGTTGCTACACTTTGAAATTCTGCATGGAATCTTGTTATTCTTCAGAATTCTAGAATCTTGCTACTCTTTGGGGTTCTACATAGAATGTTGCTACTATTTAGGTTTCTGCCAGGTACTTGTGACCCGGATTGCCCACTGTTGGAAACAGGATGCTAGGCTTCATGGACCTTTGGTCTGTCCCATTCTGAATAGAATCTTGCTACTCTTTGGGGTTCTACATGGAATGTTGCTACACTTTGAAGTTCTGCATGGAATCTTGTTATTCTTTAGAATTCTAGAATCTTGCTACTCTTTGGGGTTCTACGTGAAATGTTGCTACTATTTGGGTTTCTGCCAGGTACTTGTGACTTGGATTGGCCACTGTTGGAAACAGGATGCTGGGCTTGATGGACCTTGGGTCTGTCCCAGTATGGCAACACATATGTACTTATGCACACTTTTGCAAAGTTTCTTCACACTTTGGACACAAGGGCCTTTATCTGCCATCATATTTTCTATTTGTGCGTCTTATTGTTTCCAGTAGTTAGTATAACTCTGTTACTGTATTTTCAGATGATGCTGTTTATATGCCAAAGGAGGATGAGAGGCAGGAATATGTCCTGACTGACTATGGTACCATTTATGTTGGCCATGAAAAATATATTGAAAAGCGAGGATGGAACTATGGACAGGTAGAGGTTTATAAGGAATTATGGGTAATGGAGTGTTGTGTTTTGGGGAGGAATTATGGGTAATGTTGGAGAGTCATTGCATTTGGGGGACAAAAGTTATTAAAGAAAACAACTGACAGTGACCTGGACCATGTTTGAATTTTGAGAGTTCTCTGGCAAGCTCTAGATTTTGAACAGATCAGAGTTCCATTATTTTGCCAGGACAGTATATATATTTTGATTTCTAGAGCTCTGAATATTGCTTTTTTTTTTAAAGCCTTTTAAATTAATTCAAGAAGGTTAACTTCTTTTTCCTCCAACATATATGTAGGTTATACCATATACAACTCACAGATGAAGCTATTTTAATTATTTAATAAAAGTCACCTATATTTTAAGGTTCAGAGTGCAGGGTTCATTTATTTAATATACCATCTATCCTAACAACAAGTAAGTGGTTAGCAATAAAATATTTATAAAAGCTAGAAGAGAAATTACATAGGATAGTATAGGACAACAGACAGGGGAGCAAATGCATTACATCCCACATTAAATATCAGCGAAGGGCGACAAAAATGATAGCGGGGATGGGACGACTTCCCTATGAAGAAAGACTAAGGAGGCTAGGGCTATACAGCTTGGAGAAGAGACGGCTGAGGGGAGACATGATAGAGGTATATAAAATAATGAGTGGAGTGGAACAGGTGGATGTGAAGCGTCTGTTCACGCTTTCCAAAAATACCAGGACTAGGGGGCATGCGATGAAACTACAGTGTAGTAAATTGAAAACAAATCGGAGAAAACATTTTTTCACCCAACGCGTAATTAAACTCTGGAATTTGTTGCCGGAGAACGTAGTGAAGGCGGTTAGCTTGGCAGAGTTTAAAAAGGGGTTGGACGGTTTCCTAAAGACAAGTCCATAGACCGCTACTAAATGGACTTGGGAAAAATCCACAATTTTGGGAATAACATATATAGAATTTTTGTACATTTGGGTAGCTTGCCAGGTGCCCTTGACCTGGATTGGCCACTGTTGGGGACAGGATGCTGGGCTCGATGGACCTTTGGTCTTTTCCCAGTATGGCATTACTTATGTACTTAGGTACTTATGAGACTCAGGGTTCTTTAATTTTCCCTCAAAATTATACATTTTCTCATAAAAATAGGTCTTAAGACCTGTCTTCAATCTACAGCCCAGTGGCACTTCCTACGTCATTTTTATAGCACTGGAGTGTACCTGGCTGTAATCGAGCAGTGCCACGCACTGCCCAGTTAGTACCGGGTTAACGTGGGTGCCCTTACTGCCACCTCAATGGGTAGTGGTAAGGGCTCCCCCCAAAATGGCCCTGCGATTTACTTGCTGCAAGGCCATTTCCTGCAGGAAGGCGAGACTTCGCTTTTACCCGCTGCAGTAAAAGGGGGCCTCGGCACATGTGTAAAACACGTGCCGACGCTAGCGCCGGCCCCCTTTTGCCGCAGCTTGGTAAAAGGGGCCCTAAAATTGTTAGATGGCCAAATAAATCAAATATGTGTTAGCAAATGCACATCCCTACTTTCTGACCCAAATATGATTTACACTTGAGATTTGTGTCACTTGGAGGGTAATTATCAAGGAGTCAGCAACCTGAGATATCCCCTAACATGACTCCTAACAGCAGTGGCGTAGCTACGTGGGGCCTGGGGGGCCTGGGCCCCTGTAGATTTGGCCCTGGACCCCCCTGCCTATGACCCTCTCGACCCCCCCCCTCCCACCGTCGCCGTCGCCTGCCTTTGCTGGTGGGGGAACCCAACCCCCGCCAACCGAGATCCTCTTCTTTCCGCGAAAGGCTTCCTTCCGTTTCTGACGTCCTGCATGCACAACGTGCAGGACGTCAGAAACAGAAGGAAGCCTTTTGCAGAAAGAAGAGGACCTCGGCTGGTGGGGGTTGGGGTCCCCCGCCAGCAATGATAGGCGACGGCGGGTTGGCGGCGGGAGGGGAGGTCAAAATGGTCATCGGGGGGGCAAAGTTGATGGTGGCAGCGGCGGCGGCAATGGGGGGGGCAACGTTGGTGGCATCGGCAATGGCGGGGGGTGGGCGTTGGCAATGGTGGGGGTGGCGGTGGCACCGGGGGGGGGGGCTAAAATGTGCCCCCTCACCTCGAGCTCTGGACCCCCCCTCCCACCGAAGTCTGGCTACACCCCTGCCTAACAGTATTACCATGAGACCCCCATTAGGGTCACTGCTGCCATTTTGAAGGAAGGCACCGGTGAGGGCAGGAGTGATTGGGAATTGTTCCTGCCCCAGGATCCACTGAATCACCAAGGCAGTGGCATAGCCCACCCAGTAGCAGTACACCTATGATGTGGCTGGCAGGGATTCCCAAGTCTCACCAGCTGAAAACTCCCAACATCTGTCCCTCCTGCATACCTTGTAAATAGCAGATCTTCGCCTGCAGGAAATAGCAACATACTGCTCGCACTGGCCCCACAGCCTTACCTCTGACGTATTACCGCCTATGCGGAAACAGGAAGTTGCATCAGTGGAAAGGCTGTGGAGCCAACATGAGCAGTGTGTATTAGTTGCTGCTCGCTGCTCGTGAAAATCTGTTATTTAAAAGGTATGTAGGAGAGGGCAGTTGTTTGAGAGACCATATGGCATGCAGGCGAGAGAAGGCGAGACCAAATCACCTGTGGGATGGGGCGGGGTTCTTCTGCCCACCCATTTTGGGTCCAGGCCCACCCGAAATTGGGTGTCTGGCTATACCCCTGCACCAGGACTTGTAACAGTAGGCTCAGGGGGGGGGGGGGGGTTGGGAGGTTCCTTGGGGGGGGCTGATGACAGGATCAGGGTGTTCATTGGCAGGGATGGGAATATGGATCAAGGGTGGTGCTTCTGATGAAGGATTAGGGGTGCTCGTAGGGGGGGATGTGAATCAGGAGGTTAGGGTTTTCATGGGGTGGGAGCTCTTTGAGTGCATGGCAGCTGCTTTAAGATGTGGCCTGGCAAGGCTGAGCCATGGCTTTGAGGCCCAATTCACTCAGGATGGTAAAAAGTTAGGGTTATTTTTCCAGATATAATGCAGCTTGAGGTAAATTATAACATTTGCATAGCAATGAGATGTGTTGCATACATTTGCATGCTTTCCATATCATTACTGTTTACCCCATAGTAACTTCACTAATGCTGCAGTGCAGTAATCTAACTCGAGTTATTACCCTTTAATATGCTTTAAGGGGCAAATAACATAGATCATTGCCATAACACAGCTTGATAACTTCCCCCCTTAGTCCTTGGATAAAGGAGAAAATCCTGTAATAAAAGTTATTGAAGTAACTCTTTGATGACTTCTCTTCAGTGGCTTCAGTATCTCAGCTCCACCACAATATCTTCTTGAAGGTTTGAGCATCTTTGTGATTCCTTCCAGTTTGAAAACAACATTTTGGATATCAGCCTCGCCTTACTAGATCAGAGCTTGAAACATTACGAAGACCCAGCCTTAGACTGTTCCAACAGGTGTGATCCCGTCTACGTAAGCAGAGTGGTCAGTGCTATGGTGAGATCATTAATCAACTACTCAGAGCTGTGTACTGAAGGTGAAAACTATACGTTCGCACTAAAATTCACAAAAAAATGTCTACTTATAGAATTCATTTTGCAGTAGAATTTAATAGATTATTTTTTTGTTGTTAAATAAATGAAAACTAGTGGTATTCATCCATTTCACTACAAATGCAAACCTTTCTTCTTTTTAAAGACTTCTTTGAGTTCTATGTGTTAAGCCCTATTCAGTGGTATGAATAAACACATTGTTATCTATATAAAAATTTTATTTGCTTGGGTTAAGCATCTACCTTTAAAAATAGAAGAAATAGAAGAAAAAGTGTTTGTTAAATTAAATCTGCTTATTATTCCAGTTGTGGTATACCGATTCAAAAAAGATCCCTAATAACAAGTATTCCGGTAACTAAAACTGATAACAAAATACAAACCAGATACTATAAAAACGTGGATACCATAATGCAGGTGGTAGCTTGATCTCACATTCAGTTTAAATACCCTGGAAACCGGCTCTCACATATATAATCTAATATTTATTTTGGAGGGTTCTCAGAGTATTAACTCACCCAAATATGACCGTATATTTAACTTACAGTCTCTGCGGGAGGTTGAGCATCTGAATCATTGAACCCCTCCGTGGTTTTTTATATTTTTTCATTTATATCGTGACTTCACCAAACCACTCTTAGGTGCTCTAATCATGTGAGAGTAGATTGCTCTACCACGGTAATAAGAATGAATGAAGATATGGACATCAAGTGTCAAGCTAACACCTACTGTTCCACTCATCCTCGGTGGAGACTAAAGCATAGACCCGATACTAATCTTTCTTCACATGAATAATACATAGGAAAAGAGAGAGACACTTATCTTGTTCCATCAGTTGTCTCTCCTTAAAATTGGGGACGCTGGGTCGCCATGATGTCATCAATAAAGGCACCACTGCGTCTCGCACCAAAATGAGCTCTGTCTATTTGCTCCCTTTAAAAGTATGTATTCCATGAAGTATCCAAGGTCCGCTAAACTTTCAGCTAGTCATCAAGAGTCCGCAGGGTTTCGTCCAAAACTTCCTCAGGAACTCCAAAATGATTTCTGCTCTATACCCAAGAGACGGAAATTCTTGCTCTCGGTTGGGCACAGTGGAGGCAAGTGATTGATTATCACATGCTAGTGAACTGGGACTTGAAACAGCTGGGACTGTAAGAGATCCAATGACCTGTCCCGATTAATGTCTGTTGTCTCCTTGCTACATTTTTCTCATTACTATTATACTCAGTTCTAGTTACATTTGAAATTGTATTTCAGTTTTTGGTCACCGCGGTTTTCCCTCCTTTTTGTTTTTCCTCTTGTTATTTCATTTTTGGAGTGGCTTTTTTTCCCTTTTATTTTTTGACAGGATCCCAGAAAGTATCAAGATTCTATGCTGTTTACTCCTCGGGATGAGCAGTGTCTATCTTAATAGCAGTTTATGGATTTTTCCTCCAGGAACATAATCAACCCTTTTTAAAGCCCAACTATAACCATCAATGAGTGGAGGAGTGGCCTAGTGGTTAGGGTGGTGGACTCTGGTCCTGAGGAACTGAGTTGGATTCCCACTTCAGGCACAGGCGGCTCCTTGTGACTCTGGGCAAGTCACTTAACCCTCCATTGCCCCATGTAAGCCGCATTGAGCCTGCGGGGTACAAATGTAACACAAATAAAATAGATACTATTGGAGATTCTACATGGAATGTTGCTACTATTGGACATTCTACATGGAATGTTGCTATTCCACTAGCAACATTCCATGTAGAAGGCTGCGCAGGCTTCTGTTTCTGTGAGTCTGACGTCCTGCACCAGGACGTCAGACTCACAGAAGCAGAAGCCTGCGCGGCCACATTGGTGATCTGCAAGGGCCGACTTCTACATGGAATGTTGCTAGTGGAATAGCAACATTCCATGTAGAATCTCAAATAGTAGCAACAGTGGAGGAGTGGCCTAGTGGTTAGGGTGGTGGACTTTGGTCCTGAGGAACTGAGTTGGATTCCCACTTCAGTCACAGGCGGCTCCTTGTGACTCTGGGCAAGTCACTTAACCCTCCATTGCCCCATGTAAGCCGCATTGAGCCTGCCATGAGTGGGAAAGCGCAGGGTACAAATGTAACCAAAAAAAAAAAAAACACTTGAAAATGATTGAAGGTGCCAAAGACAAAACAAATTGCCCCTCCCTAGATACAGTGAAGGGACTTGCTCGATATTGAGGGTGGTCAGCGCCTACTGGAACCCACAGAGATTGTTCCTATGAGCTTAACGATGCATTGAGTAAGAATTATTTTCTCTAATTTGTTCCAAAGCTTTTTACCCTTTGGTTTGAATAAACATAAGACACACCATGGACGGAGGATGTACTAAAAATTCCTGATTAACCAACTCCTTGTTCTATTTCTTTATCTGTCTTCTATACCCCTCCTTTTTTTTCCTAGATAAACAGCAACGATGACAAAGGGGTTCTGGTGGGAAACTGGAGTGGTAAATATTACGATGGGATCAGCCCCCTCAGATGGTACGGAAGTACCGACATTCTTCTGAAGTGGTACAAAAGGAAATTTAAGAGTGTTGCATATGGCCAGTGCTGGGTCTTTGCTGGAGTTATGTGCACAGGTATGTTTCCATCAACAAAAAGGTTAGAGTCACCTTTCATTTCCAAAAGAATAAGATATCACGCTTTCATGAAATGGCAGAATATATCAGCATAAGGCGGAAACCTAGGCACCTCAATATATGGAGAGCTACTGAAACCTTAACATTCAGAGACCAAATCAAGCAGGTGTTTGTCTTTGAGTGCCGCATGAAGAATGAATTTCAACAGAAAAACAATTCCATCCAAAGGTCATCAATAGAAATCAAACAAAATAAAAGATGGAAAATAAAATAAAATGATACCTTTTTTATTGGACATAACTTAATACATTTCTTGATTAGCTTTCGAAGGTTGCCCTTCTTTGTCAGATCGAAAATAAGCAAATGTGGTAGATGACAGTATATATAAGAAAAACTTCCAAGCATTTCATTGACAGTCTAACAGGTCGAAACCATAACCAGATTCTCTATATATTTCAGAAGACTGCAGATTGCTTAGAAGTCAGAGATATTCAAGAGGTCACATTTACGAATAAAGCCACAGACTAAACTGGGGCTTTCTAACATGGTACCAGAACGTCACCCTCCCAACCTCCCATATTGGAATACGTGGGAGGGGCCGCATTTTAGTCAGTCTTTGGGTTGTGGTAGAGGAAGAAGTTTTCCCTCCTGTCCTCTCGTGGAGTGGTTGGTGGTAGAGGTTAAGCGAGGGAGTTTCGTCACAGCATGGCAGTTTGGAAGTTACACATTGGGTGTTCCAGTTTAATGAAGATGAGTCTTTGGAATTAGGAGCATGAAATATTTATCTTCTCTAGTGTTACCGCTTGAGAATTATTTGACTGCCATCTGTTAAATATGAGATGGCCTTTGACCCAAACAGCAGAGGTTTCGATTGGTTGATAATGATATTGGTTCTCATCAGTCAGACCATGACATTACCATCTAGTCCGGTTGTTGCTGGATTTATGTCATACGATATGACTGGAAGGGCAGTATATAACTAATACTGTAGACAACAAAACAGCAGATACAAAATGGAAGAATGTTCAAAAATTTATTGATGATGTCAAATACCAGACTTATTGCCCGACACAGGCCGTGTTTCGCCCAAGAAGGGCAGCGTCTGGGGCAAAAATCTCAGAGATACCATTCGTCGTAATAAATGTTATTCACATGAACCTTGAAATGGTAGGTTCTTGATAGAATAATGAGTTCTTGAAAAAACAGCAGGAAGAATACACTAATGACGATCATCACATGCCTTTCCTTCAGCACTTCCTGCTGTTTTTTCAAGAACTCATTATTCTATCAAGAACCTACCATTTCAAGGTTCATGTGAATAACATTTATTACGACGAATGATATCTCTGAGAGTTTTGCCCCTGACGCTGCCCTTCTTGGGCGAAACACGGCCTTACCCGGGCAATAAGTCTGATATTTGACAACATCAATAAATTTTTGAACATTCTTCCGTTTTGTATCTGCTGTTTTGTTGTCTACGTTGGAGTTTGCAGATCGTTTGCCTTGTTGTTTTATAACTAATACTGTTCAGATGTTGAATTTGCTGAATCAAAATTGCAAGTTGCCTGTATGGGTTTTGGAGTTGGGAAGTGTGGACTGTGGGTGGCCCACGTTATTGCATGAATCATTCTCTGATCTAGCCATACCTGTTAATCTCCTTCTCTCTGTCCTATTCTGTAGTAAGACTGTGTATGTATCGAGTGTGGACCCGCCTATTTGGAAGTGGAACACAAATTAATAAACTAAAACTATAGTTTAATCGGAGTCTGGGCATAATGTAGATTTGTTTGCACTTTAAATCACAAATGATCACAGCTGACAGATATGAATGTATATTGCAGACCTTCAGATCTATGATATAGAATCTTGATTTATCCCTTCTTATTCGATTTTAGTGCTTAGATGTTTGGGGATCCCTGCCCGTGTCATCACAAACTTTTCCTCTGCTCATGACACCAATGCAAACCTGAGCATCGATGAGTACTATGATTATTTGGGGCAACCTACAAAATTAAGCAAAGATAGCATTTGGTAAATATCAATTTAATTCTATTTTTTTTAAACTCCCTTTATTGCGTAGTTACCAATATGGGGTACCATTAAGATGTGATATTTTATCCCTAAATCGTACTGTTTTAGCACAAGGTCCCATTTAACGCAATGAGGCCTAGTTACTAATAATTGTGGTTAACAGTGAAATAACACAACTTCACGGAAGTGGCGTAGCTACGTGGGGCCTGGGCCCCCGTAGATTTGGCCCTGGACCCCCCTGCGGATGACCCTCTCGACCCCCCTCCTGCCTTCAACCCTCCCCCGCCGTCACCTTGGGCTACCTTTGCTGGTGAGGTCCTCTTCTTCCTCCGAAGGCTTCGTTCTGTTTCTGACGTGTGCAGGACGTCAGACTCACAGAAACAGAACGAAGCCTTGCAGATCAGCCAGCAACGGATGCCAGACTCACAGAAACAGAACAAAGCCTTGCAGATCAGCCAGCAACGGACGCCAGACTCACAGAAACAGAACGAAGCCTTGCAGATCAGCCAGCAATGGACGCCAGACTCACAGAAACAGAACAAAGCCTTGTTTCTGTGAGTCTGATGTCCTGCACGTACAAAGTGCAGAATGAAGCCTTTGGAGGAAGAAGAGGACTACTACTACTACTACTTAACATTTCTAAAGTGTTACTAGGGTTACGCAGCACTGTACAATTTAACATGGAAGGACAGTCCCTGCTCAAGGACCTCCTCTACTAGATTGGGGACTCTGCCAGCAAAGGTAGGCGACGGCGGGGGAGGGTTGGCGGCGGGAGAGGGGTTGAGAGGGTCATCGGCAGGGGTCGTCAAAGTTGGTGGTGGCGGGGGGGTCGGTAATGGCCGGGGGGGTTGGCGACGCCGGGGGGGGGGGCTAAAATGTGCCCCCTCACCTCGGGCTCTGGCCCCCCCTCCCGCCGAAGTCTGGCTATGCCCCTGCTTCATGGTAGCCCATGTTGGTAAATTCCTCCCCCCCCCCCCCCCCCACACACACACACAGTCTTTTATGCATAGTGTATCCTCATTCTTCTTCACTTCTAAAAGCCTCTGTAATTCTTTGAACTTCCCTTCTCCTATAAAGATTCCATTAAAGTCCCTGGTGTTTTTCTGGACCTTCAGCTCACCTTCAAGATTCAAATTGATGCTGTAGTCCATTCTCATTCTATCCCCATCACTGTATTCACTCTGTTTGCTCGTTTCTCCCTTCCCCTGCTATCCACACCTTGCTGCTTGCCTTGATAATCACACGTCTGGACTATTACAACTCCCTATATGCTGGTTTGCCACTTTAGTCCATCAAGCACCTACATAGTACAATCTACAGCCAAATGACTACTTCATAATGCCCACCCCTTTGACCACATTACTCCACGCCATCACTCTGAACACTGGTTGCCTCTCTCCTCATGCATTCATTTCAAACTATTGACCCTCAGTTATAAAGGACTCTTTCCCTATGCCCCTGACTACTTACAACGTCTTAACATTCCCTACACTCCCCCCCCCCCCCACCCAACACATACATACACACTCCAGTCCTCTAATACTGGTCTCCTCTCCCTTCCTCCTGCTTCTGTTATTCATATAGATACCACTCTACTACTACTACTACTACTTAGCATTTCTATAGCGCTGCCAGGGTTACGCAGCACTGAACAAGTTTAACATGGGGGAGGACAGTCCCTGCTCAAGAGAACTTACAATCTAAAGGTTACAAACTATGTAGTCAGTGTAGGTAACATGAATGGGGAGGGTGGTTAGGCGCCAAAAGCAAGGGAGAAGAGATGGGCTTTGAGTAAGGACTTGAAGATGGGCAGGGAGGGCGCATGGCGTATGGGCTCGGGAAGTCTGTTCCAGGCATAAGGTGCTGCAAGGCAGAAGGGGCGGAGTCTGGAGTTAGCGGTGGTGGAGAAGGGTACAGATAGGAGTGATTTGTTCTGAGAGCGGAGGTTACGGGTGGGAACATACGGCGTGCTGGGGGTGGGAAGTACTTCTACTTTCAGTTATATTGGTCCTATGCTCTGGAACTCACTCCCTTTCCAGATCTGCTCTGAATCTTCATTCACTACCTTCACAACAGAACTCAAAACCCACTTCTTCAAACTTGCTTTTCCATCCCTTACTTAGTTTTCTTATTGCCTCTTTTTCCCTTATTTTGTCTGGGGTGTTTTTTTTTATATTTACCTTTAGCTATCTATGGTTTTCTGTACACCACTTAAATGCCATTGTTTTTTGGTCCATTGTGGAATATCAAACTGATAAATGATGATATATGAGCTGCTGCCAGAAGTGACTCTGATAAACCGTGAACTGCACTAGGGTTTATGGTCATCTCTTAGCTCTGTGTCAAAGGGACAAAGTCAGTACTAGTCTTCCTCCACTTCATTCATGAAAATGCAGCTCATGGATCTCTGAGTCAACCAGAACTACATTCCAACGATTTAAGTGGGCAAAATGAGACTAGCTCAACTGTCTCTTTTTTTACTTGAAGATAATGGTCACTCTGCAAGCCTCTCTGTACAAGTCGTTCTGCAGTATAACCGTATTTGCTTCCTTGCTACCTATCAGATGAATGTTTCTCTGTTTGTCCTCATTTACAGGAATTTTCACGTCTGGAATGAAGGCTGGTTTGCCAGAAAAGATCTTGGATCAATCTTTGATGGATGGCAGGTTCTTGATGCAACTCCCCAAGAAACAAGTGAAGGTGACACAAGGGGGGGTCAATATTTGGCTGAATTTACTGTGCAGAAGAGGCTGCTACTTGGATAAATCCCACTGAGTGGATTAAACCTGGATTTTCACCAGCACTTATTCAGAGAGCACTGATGATTATCCGGGCAGATCATCATGGCACTATCCAATTAGTAGCAAAAAGGATGTGGGAAGTAGGCCAATGACTCAAGAGACCAGGACAACAGACTAATATTCACAGTGATTTATTGTAGACTCAACATAGATCTGTGTTTCGGCCACAGGCCTGCCTCAGGAGTTTTTCTTAGCTGCGTGAATAGATAAAACTCCAGAAGGTAGTTTTTATAATGCACTGGTGGTCTTGAAAAAGAGTCAGCTGGAAAGCGTTTCAATAGCTCTACAATCGGCAAATACTCTTTTAGCTTCCCAGTTGACTCTTGCTAAAGATGAGAAAGCCCCTGAACTATTGAAGAGCATTGCCAAATATACCAATACAATCAAACATATAAATGGCAAGTGACCGACTCACCTGCAAATGCGCAGTAGAGACTTCCCTCTCTGTCCCGCCCTCACGTCAAGATGTGATGATGTCAGAGGGCGGAAAAGAGAGGGAAATGGAGTCGGACTGTCGGACGCTGCCGCTGGAGCTGGAGCCTGGAAACGAACATCGGCACACCAACCTCCACCCTCCCCCCATCCCCGCCGCCACTCCCGCCCCCCTCCGTATCGGGCCCCCTGCACTGACCTGACTGCGCCTCTCACCTCTCACCTCCATACACGGAGGTGAGAGGCGCTGTCAGGCCAGTGCAGGGGGCCCGGCACGGAGGGGGAAGGGAGCGGCAGCGAGGAGGGTAGCTGGAAATTTCGCCTGTTTTAACGGGCTTAATGGCTAGTCTGAGTAGAATGTCATGGTCCACATATCAAATTGTAAGTTGATGATCTTTCTGCCTTTACTTAGCTCTTTTCTAAAGTTTGCAATAAGCGTTGTTAGGACTGTTTCGGCGCTGTAAGAGGACCTGAAACCTGTTTGGCAGGCATGTAAATATCGAGAAAGAGAAAAGAAGCAAAACAAAACAAAAACAAAAAAAAGAAATGAAAAACGCACCTTCAAATGCACACGTCCATATCATAGCATCTGCTAACAGTCCCTGTGCATTTACCACTTAATTCAATAAAATTAAGTGCCCAACTTTAGACTTGGCGCCCAAAGTTGGAGACGCAAGTTATAGAATAAAGTCATTTGTGTGTACATCTTAATTTAATAAAGGGCCATTAATTCAAATTAGAAGCCAATATTGGCTTAAAATTATTTTAATTGGTGGTAATTGATAACAATTAGCAGTTGTGTGTGCAACTTTTCCTTAGACTTGTGTGCTCAATTTATATTGCGCGCAACTTCGAGGAGAGTGGGGACATAGGAGAGGCATTGTGAGCCCTCTAGGGACAGAGAAAGTACCTGCATATACCGCCGGCTTCTATATAACGCACCTAGAGATCCACACCGAAATCCAAGCGTATTCTGTAACAACGTGCGTAACTTAATTGGCTTAACAAGCCAATCAGCATTGTCAACAGCCCTTAACAAGCAATAAAGAGCAGTAATTGCCAATAATTAGAACTTATGTGTATAACTCCGTAAGCGTATTCTGTAATGCACCGCGCCTAAATTTTAAGCATGCACGCAAAAAGGGGTATGTTATGGGCGGGGAAATGGGCGTTTCTTAATTTATGCATGGTGGTTTAGAATATGGCCTTGTGCACCTAAATCTGCCACATTTTCATTGGTGTAAGTGGATGCGCGTAGTTTTAGACGCTAGGATATCAACTAAGCATATTCTAAATACTGCGCCTAAATCTAGGCGCTGCTTATAGAATATGCTTAGGCGGAAAAGTGTTCTGTTCAGATTTTCTAGGCACCATATATATAGAATCTAGCCCATAATGTGTACAGTGATGTGTACATCTAGTAGCGCTATAGAATTGATTAGTGGTAGTAGTAGTAGTAGCATAGGCGGGTCAGGGGCATGCCTAGGAGTTAAGCACATAGGTTATACTATAATACAGTTACGCACTTAACTGCCAGCAGTCAGCCACAACCACTTATGCCAGCCTTCGACATGGCATAAGCACCTGCACATCAGGCGCGTAGCCAGACTTCGGCGGGAGGAGGGTCCAGAGGCCGAGGTGAGGGGGCACGTTTTAGCCCCCCCCCCCCCTCGGTGCTGCTGACCCCCCACCCACCACCACCACCACCATTTTAACCCTCCTCGCCATTTTTGACCTCCCTGCCGCCACCACCACCTTCCCCCGCCACCGCCGTCAGGTACCTTAGCTGGCGGGGGTCCCCAACCCCCGCCAGCTGAAGTCCTCTTCTCCAGCGCAGCCGCTTTGCTGATCTGCTCTTGCAGATCAGCAATGCGGCCGCGCAGGCTTCTCTTTCTGTGAGTCTGACGTCCTGCACGTGCAGGACGTCAGACTCACAGAAACAGAAGCCTGCCCTTGCAGATCAGCAACATGGCTGCACCGGAGAAGAGGACTTTGGCTGGCAGGGGTTGGGGACCCTGCCAGCAAAGGTACCTAATGATGGCGGTGGCGGTGGGAGGGGGGGGTCGAAGGGGTTGGCAGCGAGGGGGGACCAGTGCCAAATCTACGGGGGCCCATGCCCCCATGGCACCACGTAGCTACGCCCCTGCTGCACATAAAGTTAAGAACAAAACTGCAAACTTACGCTAGTTTCTATAATGACAGCTCTGTGCATTACTGCCATTATGGAATTCCTGCTTCATCATCCAGGAACCTAAAGTTCGGTGCTCTTTCTTGAATCTACCCCTTCTAGTTTTTCCTTTGTGTCTGTGCTGTAGGAGTATATTGTTGTGGTCCCACCTCAGTCACAGCTATCAAAGAAGGATATGTGGACTTGGATTACGATACACCGTTTGTGTATTCAGAGGTGAATGCTGACCGTATGATCTGGATTTACTATAGCGACAAAAAAGCTGAGAGGGTTCACTCGGATACTCGGACGGTTGGACAATGTATCAGCACCAAGGCAGTGGGCAGTTTTGACCGTACGGATGTTACAAATAACTACAAATATCCAGAAGGTATGGAGTGCTTTACATTATTTAATTTAATGGTATCATAGAAAAATAAAGTTGAAAGAGACCTCAGAAGATCATCAAGCTCATAACCTCCAATTCTAGGCAGACGTTTTTCAGATGTTTTTGATTTATGTTCTTGTTGAATGTATGATTGTTGTACATGCTGAGATTGTCTTTATTTTCTCTAGTAAGAAAGATTTGTCTGCCTTCTTTCCTGTTACATTTGTACCCTGCGCTTTCCCACTCATGGCAGGGTCAATGCAGCTTACGTGGGGCAATGGAGGGTTAATTTTCTCTAGTAAGAAAGATTTGTCTGCCTTCTTTCCTGTTACATTTGTACCCTGCGCTTTCCCACTCATGGCAGGGTCAATGCAGCTTACATGGGGCAATGGAGGGTTAAATGACTTGCCCAGAGTCACAAGGAGCTGCCTGTGCCTGAAGTGGGAATCAAACTCAGTCCCTCAGTTCCCCAGGACCAAAGTCCACCACCCTAACCACTAGGCCACTCCTCCACTGTTGCTACTATTTGAGATTCTACATAGAATGTTGCTATTCCACTATTTCCATTAACTTTTGCCGAGCTGACGCTAAAATAAGCACGGGGGGAATGTCCTTGAGACAGCCCATTATGGGCGAAACGTGCACGTCGGACGTTTGATCCCCTGGGTCCGACAAAACCAATAAATAAAAGATAAGTGTTTGATATGAAATAAATCTATATTTAGATAAATTGAAAGAAAATAGGAAAATAAGAACCAATGAAGAACTGGATGTTCTTTTAAATCGTTCCTATCTTTAAAGGACGATTTATATCACTGAGGTTCAAGAATAGATATATGCTTTAAATACTTGGATGGAATATCTTTGCTATTAACGCTTTATATATAAATTGTTCATCATCTTTAGTATCAAGATGATATAGAGACATTGAAACCAGATTATTATTATAATATTTTGAGCTATTCCACTAGCAACATTCCATGTAGAAGTCGGCCCTTGCAGATCACCAATGTGGCTGCGCAGGCTTCTGCTTCTGTGAGTCAGACTCACAGAAACAGAAGCCTGCGCAGCTTTCTACATGGAATGTTGCTAGTGGAATAGCAACATTCCATGTAGAATCTCCAATAGTAGCAACATTACTACTACTACTACTTAGCATTTCTATAGCGCTGCCAGGGTTACGCAGTGCTGTACAAGTTTAAACACGGGGAGGGACAGTCCCTGCTCAAGAGAGCTTACAATCTAACATTCCATGTAGAATCTCCAATAGTATCTATTTTATTTTTGTTACATTTGTACCCTGTGCTTTCCCACTCATGGCAGGCTCAATGCGGCTTACATGGGGCAATGGAGGGTTAAGTGACTTGCCCAGAGTCACAAGGAGCTGCCTGTGCCTGAAGTGGGAACCGAACTCACTTCCTCAGGACCAAAGTCCACCACCCTAACCACTAGGCCAATCCTCCACTCCTTTTTTAGATGTTCATAAATAATTTTAATTTATGTTAATTTTTATTCTAATATTTGCTATGTGAACCGTTCTGATTTGCTATGCAATAAGTGACGGTATAGTAAAATAAACAATAAATGATAAATGATACCGTTTATATAATCCCAGAAAAAAAGGCTCACCTTGCCAGCTCTTAAACCTTTTGGCAATGCGTTATTCTAGACTTCTAAGGTAGATTTGTTTTCTTTAATGATTACTGTAGATCATACCTACCACCATTTCTGTCCTACTCTCAGGGGCAGTGCTCTGTACTGCAATGCAGAAGAACCTTAGTTCAGTCCTTGAATCAGGCCTTCTACTTCCCAGGTCAACTGGGACTGTAGCTGGAGATGCAGAGAAACCATGTCCATAGCCTCCAGTGGGAGGGCAGGGGATGTGGGCTGCGATCATAGCTTAAGGGTGACACCTAGTGGCTGGATTCAGGACCCATGATTGCAAAGTTCTGAAGGAGTTTTGGTGCACAGTTCCTTACTCTGAGCCTTTGTTGCAATGACCAGATTAAGTATATTAGAAACGGGATATGTAATAAAGGGGAGGAAAAAACCCAGCCAAGGTGCTGAAAATGCCTCGGTACAAAAGCTAATGTTTGAATGGGAATGAAATCTACCTTACCATCAGTCCTCCAGTCCCTCATAAAACAAGTACTATACTGATCTAAAACACATGAAGGGCAATTATATAACTGGATGCCCGCATCTATGCACCCATGCATGTACCTGCATATTATATGTGTAAACCACTTTGGTTGTAGCACAACTAGGCGATAAATCAAATTCATTACCATTACCTGTTCCCTTTCCTTCACATGCATAAATGTTACAAAGTGCTGCAAGTGTATACATATGCACAGAAGAGTCTGGCTGAGATATAAAATAATGAGTGGAATGGAATGGGTAGACGTGAATCGCTTGTTTACTCTTTCCAAAATACTAGATCTAGGGGCACACAGTGAAGCTACAAAGTAGTAAATTTAGAACAAATTGCAGAAAATATTTCTTCACTCAACATGTAATTAAACTCTGGAATTCGTTGCTAGAGAATGTGGTAAAAGCAGTTAGCGGGGTTACAAAAAGGTTTGGATAGCTTCCTTAAAGAAAAGTCCATAAGCTATTATTAAAATGGACTTGGGGAAAATCCACTGCTTATTTCTAGGATAAGCAGCATAAAATGTATTGTACTGTTCTGGGTTCTTGCCAAGTACTTGTCACCTGGATTGGCCACTGTTGGAAACAGAATACTGAGCTTGATGGACCTTCGGTCTGTCCCAGTATGGCAACACTTATGTACTTGGGATTCTGAATGGAATCTTGCTGCTCTTTGGGGTTCTACATGGAATGTTGCTACACTTTGAAGTTCTGCATGGAATCTTGTTATTCTTTAAATTCTAGAATCATGCTACTCTTTGGGGTTTCTACATGGAATGTTGCTACTATTTGAGTTTCTGCCAGGTATTTGTGACCTGGATTGGCCACTGTTGGAAACAGGATACTGGGCTTGATGGACCTTCGGTCTGTCCCAGTATGGCAATGCTTATTTTCTTATGTTATATTCTTAACATTTGCAGTGTAATTTACAGAGTACTGTAAATTGAATGCTAAATTGCCACATTAATGCCTTCTATTGACGTGGCATAAGTGGGCGTTCCAAGATGTAGGTGTGTTGTTGCTGTCTTACACGAGTTTTCTTTAACACAATCTTGATACCCAAATGTCATTAAAGAATTAGCACTCATTGCACTGCATCTAAGGTGCCTAAACCAGGGGCATAGCCAGACTTCGCTGGGAGGGGGGTCCAGAGCCCGAGGTGAGGGGGCACATTTTAGCCCCCCCCCCCCAGCATCGCCGACCCACTGCCAGTACCACCATCTTTGACCCCTCCTTGCCGATGACCCTATCGACCCCCCCTCCCGCCGCCAACCCTCCCCCGCCACAGTCTACCTTTGCTGGCGGGGGACCCCAATCCCCGCCAGCCGAGGTCCTGTTCTTCCGGCGCAAGGTTTCATTCTGTTTCTGAGTCTGACGTCCTGCACGTTGTACCCCGCCAGCAAAGGTAGCCCACGGCGACGGCGGCAGCGGAGGAGGGTTGGCGGTGGGAGGGGGGTCGAAATGGTCATCGGCAGGGGGGTCCAGGGCCAAATCTATGACACTTGGGTGCTGATGCTCAAAAGTCACCGTTAAATACCGATTGCATCTATATCCATGATTGAAATTACTGATTTTAAAACAGCATTCAATGCTCAAAGGAAATCACATGCTGTTATGTGCAGGACACACTCACAAATAATACACTCATATGGCACATTCCACACATATGTGCAGATACTATAAAAAAATGTTCCACAACTTTTTAACACTACTGCTACGTGTGGGAGACACACACACACATGCAGGTACTATTAAACAAAGCAAGCAGACGGCTCCACTGAGAAGTTGCCCTCGTGCAACAACAGTTCCAGACCTGCTGGAAAATTTTGAAGGTAGGCACTCTTTTCCGTACATTGCACGGGATGCTCATTTTAATACTAGTGAGCTTGTTGGAATACATTTGCATAGAATTGTTGGTAGCTGTTACCATAAACGATAAAAGGGACACCGAACCGCTTTGTGCGTTAGACACTGAATAACGTGAGTGCTAGACTAGCTATAACCGTCTAAATCAAATGCTGCCAAGCACAGAAAGCTTTGAGCATCAGGGCACCAGATATAGAATTGTCCCATAGGACATACAGATGGGTGGAGGATGGGTGGGCAATGGTGGGGCTCTTACCACATCGTTTACAGAATACTGTAAGTTGCATGTATCCCTGCTATATATACTTGACTGCGTTTGCACCAGTTCTATGTATAAATGTATAGTTACACTAGGATTCTATAATGGAATCTTGGTGCCCATTACGGAACAGGTTTCTCACCACACAATCTTCTGGGTATCTAAATGGAGGTGCCCAGTTATAGAATAAGAAAACTACAAACAGCACAAAATACAGCAGCCAGACTCACCTACGGAAAAACACACTTCGAAAGTGCAAAACCCCTTCTCCAAACTCTACATTGGCCACCAATTAAAGCTCGCATAACCTTCAAAATCTACTCAACCATATATAGAATTATCTACGGCCTTGCACCAAACTATATGACCGATCTTATTGATCTACCAATGAGAAACCTGATAGAAACAGCTAGATCATACTTAACCCTCCACTATCTCAAATGCAAAGGATTGAAATACAAATCTGCCTACTCCACCAGCATCTCCTTCATAGTCACCCAACTCTGGAACTCGCTGCCAAAGGACCTGAAACTCAAGAATAACTACTTAAACTTCAGGAAAACCTAAAAACACACCTGTTTAAGAAGTTCCCACCAGCCCTGGCTAATTTCAATCAACCGAGACATACCAACATGAACCTCAGAACCGGAAACAACAAAGCACCACCAACTCCAGGCTCCGCTCATTCTGCCTCGCCTCACCCTATGCTTGGAACAACCTTCCTGAGCCCTTACGCCAAGCCCCCTCCCTGCCCATCTTCAAGTCTTTGCTAAAACCCATCTCTTCAATGCTGCGTTCGGCACCTAACTCTTACCATTCAGGAAATCCAGACTGCCCCAATTTGACTACCCCTATCGGACTGACTGTTCACTTGTCTTTTAGATTGTAAGCTCTTTGAGCAGGGACTGGCCCTCTATGTTAAATTGTATAGCGCTGCGTAACCCTAGTAGCACTTTAGAAATGTTAAATAGTAGTAGTAGTAGTAGTTTCACAAACTTTTACCCATCCCTCCACAATACCTGTAAACACAGTCTACTTTATGATTAACCATTTGTATTAGAACTAAATGTCAATGCAATTGAAACTCTGTAACTGCTCCCACGTAACATGTAAGCCACATTAAACCTACCAATGGGTGGGAAAATGTGGGATAAAAAAAATGCAATAAATAGAATGTTTCATCTTCTGCTTGCTGTAGCCAAAGTGATTCCTACCTTTGTCCTTTGAAGAAATGGAGGGCTTTGATTCTCATGACCATCAAGCCAGGACTTTTATTTTACAATAGTTGCAAGAGAGTTAGAAAGTGTCAGAATGAAAACACTGTCTTAGAGAAATCCTGGCTAGATGAAGCAACCAATCAGAAGAGTGAATCTCATCACACATGCCAGAATAAAGGACATTTCATTACCGCTGGATCAGGCAACTTGCATTAAAGGATTTGTTTATTATTTATTTATCAGGATTTATTTACCGCCTTTGTGAAAGAGTTCATTCAAGGCAGTGTACAGTAAGAATAAATCAAACATAAGCAATAGTAGAATTGGAAAAGGTGCAGCGAAGGGCAACTAAAATGATAGTGGGGATGGGACGACTTCCCTATGAAGAAAGACTAAGGAGGCTAGGGCTTTTCAGCTTGAAGAAGAGACGGCTGAGAGGAGACATGATAGAGGTATATAAAATAATGAGTGGAGTGGAACAGGTGGATGTGAAGCGTCTGTTCACGCTTTCCAAAAATACTAGGACTAGGGGGCATGCGATGAAATTACAGTGTAGTAAATTTAAAACAAATAGGAGAAAATTTTTTCTTCACCCAACGCATAATTAAACTCTGGAATTCGTTGCCGGAGAACGTGGTGAAGGCGGTTAGCTTAGCAGAGTTTAAAAATGGGTTAGACGGTTTCCTAAAGGACTAGTCCTTAAACCACTACTAAATGGACTTGAGAAAAATCCACAATTCCAGGAATAACATGTATAGAATGTTTGTACGTTTGGGAAGCTTGCCAGGTGCCCTTGGCCTGGATTGGCCGCTGTCGTGGACAGGATGCTGGGCTCGATGGACCCTTGGTCTTTTCCCAGTGTGGCATTACTTATGTACTTATGTACTAGACAATTACAGCAGTAAAAATATTTAAATGACAATACAAAGTATGGCGTAGTATACTCCTTACAATGTCAACACAACACGTAATAAACCATTTTAATAGACAGCGTAGGGTATAAGCAAAGATGGAACATATAGATGGTTAAGAGAGTAAGAGGATTTAAAAAGTAAGTAGTTGAGTTTAGCTGCTGTAGATTTCCAGAAAGGAAGCAGTGAAGTTCTAACAGAGGAGCAGAATCATATGATTCAACATGAGTCTTTGTTTTTTCTTAACAGGGTCAGATAAGGAGAGAAAGGTGCATGAAAAAGCTTGTGCAAAACTGTTAGAACTTAAAGCCAAACAAGACAAGTGGAAAAAAGGGAGAAGACGGACCACTGGAGGGTTCAGCAGCAGTGAGCCAACATCACCTGGGATATCTGGGAAGTTCAAGCTGATCAAGCCCCCTGTCTTCAGTAAGGAGATCAACTTAATGCTGATTCTCACCAATCTGACTTCTGCAAGTAAGACTGTAAAGGTGAACATGGATGCTCACTCAATCCTGTATACAGGTCAGCCTCTGCATGAAATTCTGAAGGAGTCCAAATCTGCTATGGTTGGTCCCAAAGGAGGTAATTATTTGCACTATTAAAATATTTCACAGGTTTTCATTGCAAAGTAAAAATGGCAAATTTTTTGGCATAGTGTAAAACTGCACTTTTTTTCCAATTTCCTACAGAATTTTTAAATTTTGAATGAAGAAAAGAAACCTAGAAAATGTGAGCTTTCAATGCTTTGCTCTGAATTTTTACTCTATTTGTTACACTTTTTTCCCCAAAGACAAAAAAAATCATGTTTTTTGCACAAAACTTTATATCACATTCTGGTTGATTTAAAACTTAATTTTGTGTAGGTCGTCTAGGTTCCAATAGGGTGTCAAAGTCAAAGTTAGGACATTCACAATTTGCAGTGTATTTTACAAAAAGCTCAGTGAATATGGAGCCTTCTGTACTTATAAGGTCATGGGAAAAATATATGTGTTTGGCAGCACATACAGAAGAAAAAGGGGTCTTACAAAGATGTATATGCAAACAAGAGGTCTTCACTAGGGGGGAATTCTATAAATAGTGCCAAACTAATTGGTGCCGAAAAACCTCCACGTGGAGGGGCATAATTGAACGGCGCTGGTGAAATCGCTGGCCGGCCATTTTCGGAGCCAGCTCCGTGAGAGAGCGGAGCCAAGCGTATTTTGAAAATACGCTTGGCGCCAGCCAAATCGCTTGCCAGGTTACAGCAGGATCGCCAGCAGATCGCCGGGTTTAGATGAGATGGCCGGCTTCATTTTCCTGCCATAATGGAAACCGGGCCGGCCATCTCAAACCCGGCGAAATGCAAGACATTTGGATGTGGGAGGAACCAGCATTTGTAGTGCACTGGCCCCCCTGGCATGCCAGGACACCAACAGGGCACCCTAGGGGGCACTTAACAAAATTAAAAAAAAATAGCTTCCAGGTGCATAGCACCCTTACCTTGGGTGCTGAGCCCCCCAAATCCCCCCAAAACCCACTCCCCACAACTCTACACCATTACCATAGCCCTAAGGGGTGAATGGGGGCACCTACATGTGGGTACAGTGGGCTTTGGAGGGGTTTGGAGGGCTCTCATTTACCACCACAAGTGTAACAGGTGGGGGGGGATGGGCCTGGGTCCACCTGCCTGAAGTGCACTGCTCCCACTAAAAACTGCTCCAGGGACTTGCATACTGCTGTCAGGGAGCTGGGTATGACATTTCAGGCTGGCATACAGGCTGGCAAAAAAATGTTTTATTGCTTTTTGTTTTTGGGTGGGAGGAGGTTGGTGGCCACTGGGGGAGTAAGGAGAGGTGATCCCCGCTTCCCTCCGGTGGTCATCTGGTCAGTTGGGGCACTTTTTTCAGACTTGGTCCTAAAAATACATGGACCAAGTCCCGCTGGCGAAATGCTTGTTCGAGCCGGGCATTTGTTTTTCATTATAAGGTGAAACCGGCCATCTCGTAACCACGCCCCGCCCCCTTCCCGCCTTTGCTACCCTTCCAACATGCCCCCTTGAAGGTTGGCCAGCGCCGCGATGAGAAAACAGTTAAGGCTGGCCAAAATTGGCTTTCGATAATACCGATTTGGCCGGGATCAGGAGATCGCCGGCGATCTCCCGATTTGTGTCGGAAGATCGCCGGCGATCCCTTTCGAAAATGAGCTGGATAGTAATAAAGTTAGGCACAGTTTTTCGAATAGTGCCTAAGCCACCTTAAGCCCAGGGATTATGCCTATATGTTGGCATGGCCATTTGCACCAATAAAAACATGATGCAAATGCCCGCGCCTATAATTAGACATGGAACCACCTTATTCTATAATTAGGCATGCAACTAAAAGTCACACCCCTGATCTTCTCCGATCCGCCCATGGCCCTCCCATTTCCACACCTCTGTGTGTAAAATTCAGGTGTAGATCTCACATCTAAATTTATGTGCATGGCCAATACTCACGTTAAAAGCTGATTATTAGTGCTAATTAGCTCGTTATTCAGCTTAACTGTGCATGCAAATTGGGGCGCTCCCGTATTTGTGCACACACTGTTTTAGCGCTTTTTATAAAATTAAGGGGTATATGTGTAAATTGTGACGTTTGCAAAACTACATCTGCAGGGGGGAGTCAGTGAAGCGGCTAAGTTCCAAAATTCACATTCATTTGTTTTGAGCGCTAGAGATATAAGTACAATTCACCTCTCAATCACTCCTCCAAACTTCAGGTCCAAACGAGCAGTTAGCTAACTGTCAGGCATTCATTGCAGCTGGTGCAAATGCCGACAGGAAACATGCATTCCTATCACATAAAAAGAAATTCATGCATAGCTTTAAGGTCCATCTAAATCATGCCCTCTTTAAATCTGTGCACGTTGGATGCACACATGAAGATATGCAGCGCTTCTTCTAAAATGATCATGTGTACATGTATGCTAGCGTACACATTTAAATGACAGGCCCAATATTGAAAGGATTTACGCTCCTAATTTTGTGAGATTTATGCTTATACATTGGCCTCGTTCTCAAAATTTACTAGGACTGAGTGCATGACTTTGTACTCAAAATTTCACTAAACTCCTAAATTTAAGAGCATGAAAAGTGGATGGAAACAGGGATGGAGAAAAAAGTTAGGAGCTTCAGCGCCAGGGCTTTTTTTGAGGGGGTACTTGGGGGTACTGAGTACCGGCACCTTTTTCCATTGTCTGCTAAAATTGACCCATGGACCCCAGGTTTTAATGAAAGAGCTCAGGCTCTACACACCAATTCTGCCTTGTCATAGATTCTGTGACTGGTTGCAGGGGACCTGGCTACTGTGGAGTGGGTCCTTCGATGATCACCCCACCCCTGAAGGGTGGCCTGGCATTTGAGTACCGGCACCTTTTTTGCTAGAAATAACACACTGTTCAGCGCTGATTTCCAACACTAGGCAAATGAGTGAGAGGCCTAAATTTATAAGCAGACGGGTCAATATTCAGCCAGCAGTGGAACTGAATATCCAGGCAAGACTAGACATGTCACCAGTTCCAGTATTCAGCTGGGTACCCACTTAAGTGTACCTGGCCAGATCCGAGTTACCCCTCCGGTTCCGATTCCTCTCTCCTTCCAACCAAAAAGAGTATTGGTAAATCCTCCTGCCTTCGATACCACCTCTCTCTTTCTCCCCTATCCCTGAAAAAGATCCCCCAACAGTGATCCTCCCCAACCCTTCCTTTCTGTGATGCCTACTGGTCTAGCATAAAAAGGGCAGGAGTGATGCCCACAACCTCTAGCAGCAGTCTTGCCGTAATTTGGTAGGTACTGTGAGGCTTCCACCAAAGGTTGCAGCAGCCATTTTGAAGTAGGAGCTGCCCCTGCCATTCCTCCTTTTGGGGATGGAACATCAGAGGAAGGGGATGTCCCACCGCTCTTTCAGGGGTGAGGGTGGATAGTCACGCTCTTTGTAGGGGGGGGATTGAGTGGGAGAGAAGAGCACAGGATAGACATTTTCTGGCCACTGTCTGATACTCAATGCCACGGCCAGGTAGGAACCAGGCAAAGATAGGTCTGCATTTTATATGGTCCTATCTGCCTGGTTAGCTATGAGGGAACCAACACTGAGTATTGCTAGACCCCACAGATCCTTCTCAAGTCCACCCCTCTACTGCCCGGTTTTAGGTTGCCTGGTCAATGCCAATATTCTACACCATTACCTGGTGAATTACTGCTGAATATTGACAGCCCATCGAGCATAATTTAAGCGGGCAGGAGCCTTGCCCGCCCACTTAAATCTCTTTGAATATTGGCCCTTTAACTCAGATCCTCCTAAATTAAGATGAATATTCAACTGAAAATGTACGCCCGTAAATTTAGCTGAAGATAGGGCACAAACTTACAAACATAACTTAAGAACAGAAATTCAAGAGCTCAGCTTTTAAAACCTTCTAAAATTGTTTCAATACGAACGATATTGAACATGGAACAGCAGGTTTAGGGCCCCTTTTACTAAGTCCAATGCAGGCTTACCGCTCGCTAAACAGGAAGTACCGCTGGGCTACCGTTTCTGAAGGGGAATTGCGTGTTTATGTTCCCCAAGACCAATGCTGGGTTTACACCTGCTCCTGAGGATGTCTAGGTCAGGGGCGTAGCTACGGGCCCACCCAGTTTTGTCTCAGGCCCATCCTCACCTTCTCCCACCCCTGCAGTAGCGCTGCCTCCTCTCCTGCACTTCACGGTCTCTGTCTCCCACCCTCGCGGCAGCGCTTTCAATTTGCTATCAGCGCTGCCTGCCTGACAGCTGACAGACATGGCGCAACGTCCTCCTGCTCCGGGGCCTTCCCTCTGCCGCATTGATTCAACTTTCTGCTTACACAGGGTGGATTGCATGTGGCAGAGGGAAGGTCCCGGAGCAGGACGTCATCGCGCCGCGTCTGTCAGCTGTCAGGCAGGCAGCGCCGATAGAGCGCGGGGGTGGGAGACGGAGACTATGAAGTGCAGGAGAGGAGGCAGCGCCACGGTGGGAGAAGGTGAGTGGAGGCAGCGCCGATAACTTTAAATGTGCTGGACCGTGTGTGTGTGTGGGGGGGGGGGGGGGTTGTAGTGCCCACCCATCCAACCTGCTGGCCCACCCAAAAATTGTCTTCTGGCTACGCCACTGGTCTAGGTTATGTAAAGAGGTTTGTATTGTGCAGTGATATAATGGAGAGATTAGGGAAGGTCGTCCTTTTGTCTTCCAGAATTTTCCCCCTCTCCAGACACCCTCTCCCGAAAGCAATACTACAAATGATATCAGACTCTGTTATGGCTTGGGGTAATTTAAAAATATATGTTTCTAAAATAGTTGACATATATGTGTAAGTGACGGCAATGGGTACCGTCACCGCATGTAACGTGATAGTAGATGATGGCAGATAAAGACCTGTCCATCCAGTCTGCCCAACAAAATAAACGTGTAGCTGGCACAGACATGTCAGTTCTTGCATGTATTGCAGAAAAGGCTCTATGTCAGCAGATCCTTTCCTAAAATAGCATCAGAAATTAGCACGTCCTGACCTGGATATCTTCATTCCAATTTGTAGGTTCTTGCTAAAGTCTAGTTTAAAGCAGCTTTCACAGTTTAGCAGTGGCATTCCAAGGAGCAGGGTTGAGGGGGTGTTAGCATTTAAGCTTATACATTTGAAAAGGCAGATATGAGCATAAATTAACCCTGAAATAGATGTGCATAGTTTTCTTCAATGCAAAACAAAAAGTCTGCAGATAGTTTCATTCATGCACCGTTCTAAAATTAGGTGGGACTGGAGGTTGGGAGGCAGGGATAGTGATGGGCAGACTTATACGGTCTGTGCCAGAGCCGGTGGTTGGGAGGCGGGGCTGGTGGTTGGGAGGCGGGGCTGGTGGTTGGGAGGCGGGGATAGTGCTGGGCAGACTTATACGGTCAGTGCCAGAGCCGGTGGTGGGAGGCGGGGATAGTGCTGGGCAGACTTATACGGTCTGTGCCAGAGCCGGTGGTGGGAGACAGGGATAGTGCTGGGCAGACTTATACGGTCAGTGCCAGAGCCGGTGGTGGGAGGCTGGGATAGTGCTGGGCAGACTTATACGGTCTGTGCCAGAGCCGGTGGAGGGAGGCGGGACTGGTGGTTGGGAGGCAGGGATAGTGCTGGGCAGACTTATACGGTCTGTGCCAGAGCCGGTGGTTGGGAGGCGGGGCTGGTGGTTGGGAGGCGGGGCTGGTGGTTGGGAGGCGGGGATAGTGCTGGGCAGACTTATACGGTCAGTACCAGAGCCGGTGGTGGGAGGCGGGGATAGTGCTGGGCAGACTTATACGGTCTGTGCCAGAGCCGGTGGAGGGAGGCGGGACTGGTGGTTGGGAGGCGAGGATAGAGCTGGGCAGACTTATACGGTCTGTGCCAGAGCCAGTGGTTGGGAGGCGGGGATAGTGCTGGGCAGACTTATACGGTCTGTGCCCTGAAGAGCATAGGTACAAATCAAAGTAGGGTATACACAAAAAGTAGCACACATGAGTTGTCTTGTTGGGCAGACTGGATGGACCGTGCAGGTCTTTTTCTGCCGTCATCTACTATGTATGTTACTATGTATTGTATTGTAGCATTTATAACCCGCGCTTTCCCACTTGTCAGCAGGCTCAATGCGGCTTACATGATATAGCTAATTTACAAGATAAAACAAAATGAATAAAACATCTAAACATAGTATACAAAGAGGTGGACAATAAAAAGGAAGAAGGTGATAGAGGTAGGTAACAGGGAGAAGGTGAAAGTGTAGTGCTAGATAGATTAAAAACCGGAATATCTACTTTCAACTGTCGTTCTTGTGGAGTTGATATTGGTGATATTGATGAATTCTATCTTGGTGGCATCTGTAGTTGCTTCATCTATCTCCATCCTTTTTTAAAATCCATTTATAAGTGAAGGGACTTTTTCAATATTGAGTTATCTTTATTTTTACACTAGTTTTTTACCAGTTTGGTAAAGTTTGAAGATTTACACCACTGGGTAAGCCCACTAATGTCTGTATCTATTGGTTCCTGCATATTGAGAACCGAGCTAGCCTGGTTTGCCTTGCTACTATATAAAAATTGTCTGAAAAAAACAAACAAACTCTAAAGCAATAGATCTCGACTGTCTCGGGCTACTGTTTTGTCAATCATTTTCCAAGGAGCTCAACTGTGAAGCATTATGAGTGTGTTCAAATTTTCCAGAGCAACGCATTCCATTTGACATCCCTTATTCTAAATATAAGAAGTATTTAAACAACGCCGAGATGATGGAAGTGACTGCTGTATGTGAAACAGAGGATGGCATTAAAACACTGGTGCGGAAAGACGTATGTCTGGAGAGCCCTCCCATAGACATTGAGGTAATACCTGACTCTAATGTGCCGTGAGGTCGTGAATAAGGAGCGTAGTCAAGACGCAACATAACTCAGGTCAACCATTAAACATCTAATAAGACTAGAATACTTTCCTTTACCTTCGTTCTCAAATATTCTAGACAAAGTAAGATTATGGAGAATAATTTCCAAGAGCCCATATAACTGATTTTGCGTTGAAAAATCATTTTTATTGAGAGCAGAGTGCACAAGCATTGATGCATTATTCCACAACTGACACAACCATAATATGACGGAAGCATAATAACCAGACTCACAAATATCCGAAGCTCTGTCAGGAGTGATTCCCAATACCACACCACCGAAAAATCGAGTTTTCCTTCATTGTTTTTCCTTTACCCTCCTCTCCAGCTAAAATATCCTCATCCACCCACTATTAGCCAAGAACCTCTCCCCCCCCCCCCCCATGACACACACAACTCCCCACCAAAACCCATGATCCTTAGACATACCTACCCAGTAGATCATAGTAACATAGTAACATAGTAAGTGACGGCAGATAAAGACCTGAATGGTCCATCCAATCTGCCCAACAGTTACACTCATTATCAATTCAAGATTAAACAATGAACGTGACATTATACGTTTCATGTTGGCAGAAGGTCCCCTCTGGCAGATTCCACTGCTCACCCCCCACACTTACTCTGGTACCCACCAGGTGCTTCTAAGAGAGATACCAAACAAATCCTCCCAAGAAACTACCCAAGCTTGGTGAGAGCAACCTACCTCTCCCCCCACCCCTCCCAACACCCTCCCCCCTCCCATTCACATACACTAGACACACTCGTACCACTATGATTGATACCTAATGCATTCACCTAAGAAAGCTCTTCATTTGAGTAACATACTTAACACACATTTTCAAACAAAAACTACCCATAACATTTCTCTTTGAAAATTATAAATGGAAAATAGGGGCATAGCCATGGGTGGGTTTGGGAGATCCTGGGCATGTCCACTTTCGCTCAGACTCACCCAGACCCCGCTAGCTGAAGACATGCTCAGCCCACTGAACTTCCAGACCATCAGAATGCCACGGCAGTCAGTGGTAGCACTCCCAGACATCACCAGTGCCTGCACCAATCCCTGCTCAGTTTTTGCACATGCTCACTTTATGCAAGAACTGAGCATATAAACTAAGCTTGTGTAAGATTAGATGGTGGCATCTGTAGCTGGAAGCAGTACCACTGACTGTGGCAGTGATTTAATGTCCCAGGAGTATGGTGGCTTGAGGATGTCTTCAGATGGCAGGGCATGGGTGGACAGCTAAGGAAATCAGGGCCCCTTTTACAAAGCGGCAATAAGCCCAACGCGGGCTTCCCACTGGCTAAATAGTGAGGCGCCTACATTTATGCACCTAAGAAAAGGGTCAGGACAGCCAGAGGCAGCTTGTGAGAATGGCTGCCGTGCCGGGTCCCTCTGGAAAGGGAAATAAAAATTTTTAAGAAGATTGCAAGTTGAGAGGAAAGAAAGGAGACGGACTGTGGTGGGGAGAAGGGGAAGAAGTGGCCAGACTGCGTAGTAGCAATGCAGGTGGGGAGATTGGGAGGCGGGGGATCAGGGATCGGGGGCCCCCTCCTTAACTTCTGCTCTGGGCCCCACCATGTCCAAAACCAGCCCTAACCACAGTTACTCAAACAGTTTGGCTCAATGCAGATTTACAGACTAAATTAAATCAGACATTTCGGATGACACAGACTAAGCCAAGGTAAGTGCAAACACTTTAGTTTAAAAAAAAAAATCCCTAAATATCTCAGAAATTATTTTTCTATCTAGATCCTTTTTTAAAAAAAATTTCCAAATCTTTATTCATTTTTTAACAGGTACACGAGGGGCGTAGCCAGACTTCAGGGGGAGGGGGGTCCAGAGTCTGAAGTGAGGAGGCACATTTTAGCTCCCCCCCTGGCACCGCCGACCCCCCCCCACCGCCATTGCCGACACCCCGCACTGCCGCCAGCACCACCTCCAACAACTTTGACCCTCCCCCCACCGACAACCCTCTCGACCCCCCCGCCTGCCCGCTGTCACCTACCTTTGCTGGCGGGGGACCCCTACCCCCGCCAGCCGAAGTCTTCTTCCTTCATTTTGCAGGATGTCAGACTCAGAACAGAACGAAGGAAGAAGAGGACTTCGGCTGGCGGGGGTTGGGGTCCCCCACCAGCAAAGGTAGGCGATGGTGGGTGGGGGTGGGGGGTCGAGAGGGTCGTCAGCAGGGGGGGGGTCAAAGTTGTTGTTGGTGGTGCTGGCAGCGGCGGGGGGTGTTGGCAATGGCGGAGGGGGGTCGGCAATGGCGGCGGGGGGGGTCAGCGATGCCAGGGGGGGCTAAAATGTGCCACCTCACCTCGGGCTCTGGACCCCCCTCCCACCGAAGTCTGGCTATGCCCCTGGCGCGTGCTAAAAGGTTAGCGTACCTACAGCACAGCTTAGTAAACAGGGCCCTCAGTAATATAAGACTCAAATTAAATGGTACAGAGATTCCTGTGATTTGTTGTAAAAAAAACTGAGGGGGTCTTTTACAAAGGTGCGCTAGCGTTTTTAGCGCGTGCTAGAAAGTAGCACAGACTAACTGTGTAGGCGCCCATAACTGTGGGCATCTACGCAGTTAACACCTGCTAATTTTTAGCATGCGCAAAAAACGCTAGTGCACCTTTGCAAAAGGGGCCCTGAATTTGCTTCCAAACATTTTGAATAGAAGACCATGCCCAACAAAGATGTAAACAAGATCAAACTTGTCCATAGTTCCTCCAGCAAAGGTCAGAATCTTCTAACCCCCATCTAGATTTTTTTGTCTGAAATGAGAAGGTATTCAGGACAGTCTGTCTTTCTGTCTAGTTTAGGGGAAAAGCCATTGTGAATAAGCCAATTGATGTGGAGGTCAAAATCGTTAATCCAATCTCTGTGACAGTGAAAGACTGTGTCTTAGTAATAGAAGGCAGTGGTCTGCTTGAAGGACAGCTCAAGAGGAGGTACGTTTTTTTAAAAGAGTAATTTTTGTGCATAAAATGTGATAAAATCCACCTTTTGTGTCTCTGCCATTAGGGGCCCTTTTGCGCATAAGCACCTATGCGCATCCAACATGCGTCAATTTGGAACTACTCTCTGGCTACCGCATGGTCCAGTCAGTAATTCCCTATTTTTATGCACGTCCGATACGCGTGGCAGAAAAGGGACAGGAGCGAGTGAACTTCGGTCCTGCTCCACCATCACCCCCACTAGGACCACCAGGGATATAGGTAGGCCCGGAAGAGCCTATCTACATCACAGGTTGGGGGTCATTCCGAGGTGGAAGGTTTACAGTCTCATGGGCTGGGGGAAGGGGGAGGAAGAAGGGGGGATTTTACGGGAACCAGAAGGGGGATTGGGGAGACTTTGAGTTGGAAAACCTAGCTCTATGGGTCTTGGCCAAATTCAGCTAGGGCCTGCATAACTCTGGCTGAATATCGGCTGGGACCTGCATAAGCTCAGTAGACCATCCCCACCAAATTTAGCCGCTGATATTCAGTGTCAGAGCCTGGACATGGTCCAGCACTGAATATCTGGAGCTAATCTAGCTGGCAATGATCAACATTAAAAAAACACTCTTACTGGTGCTGGCTGAATATCGGTCAGATTGTTCTTATAAATATTTGATGTACATTAAAATTAAGCATTTTTTTAAGACTGATCATTTGACTCATGCCCTTAGTCTGGAACAACGGAATGATGTTTGATTCTAGGCTGAGGAACAAAAGTGTTCTCTTTCAATAGAATACGGACCCTCATTACCCTCAGTCTGAAAGCTCCTTGAGCAGGGACTGTCCTTCTTTGTTAAACTGTACAGCACTGCGTAACCCTTGTAGCGCTCTAGAAATGTTAAGTAGTAGTAGTAGTAGTTTTCTCTGTCTACTGCAATAATAATTGAAAATCTACAGACTGGGATAGACAAAAGTGCCCAGTAGTGTTTTCTAAAATGAATAATCTTTCACGCCTTCATTTTAGGGTGCCGTCCCTGGAGCCCAACGAAGTTTCCAGAGTCCAGTTTGAAATCACCCCTTCCAAAAGTGGCCCGAAGCAGTTGCTAGTTGGTCTTACTTCCAGGATGTTTTCCGATATTAAGGGATTCCAGGGTGTTGAAGTAGCAGAAGCTTAATCTAGACACCTCGCCTAGGACTGTGGATAGTGCGGGTAATAAGGTGCTCATTTTCAAAGCACATTGGGTCAAACTCTATAAATGGTGCCTTAAAAATCCACACTGAAAAACCGCGTGGTTCGCATGATTCTATAAACTACGCCTAAAGTTAGGTATAGTTTATAGAATATGCTCACATGCCATTCGTGCGACTAAAATTGAAGTGCACCCAGTTAGGTGCAAATCGGATGCATTCCATAATAGTGCACATAGTTTTTTGAAATGCCCACAATCCACCTGTTCCGTGCCCGTGGCCACACCCCCTTTTAAACTGCATGCATTAGAATTTGCACACACTGCATTCTAGAGTACATCTAGAAAGTTATACATGTGCATAGAGGTATATAAAATAATGAGTGGAGTGGAACAGGTGGATGTGAAGCGTCTGTTCACGCTTTCCAAAAATACCAGGACTAGGGGGCATGCGATGAAACTACAGTGTAGTAAATTTAAAACAAATCGGAGAAAATGTTTCTTCACCCAACGCATAATTAAACTCTGGAATTCGTTGCCGGAGAACGTAGTGAAGGCGGTTAGCTTGGCAGAGTTTAAAAAGGGGTTGGACGGTTTCCTAAAGGACAAGTCCATAGACCGCTACTAAATGGATTAGGGAAAAATCCACAATTTCGGGAATAACTTGTATAAAATGTTTGTATGTTTGGGTAGCTTGCCAGGTGCCCTTGACCTGGATTGGCCGCTGCCGGGGACAGGATGCTGGGCTCGATGGACCTTTGGTCTTTTCCCAGTATGACATTACTTATGTACATTCTAATTAAGCCAATTAGTGCCGCTAATTGGTTGTTAAGTACCAATTATTGGCGCTGATTGGCTTGTTAATCAATCAAGTTGTGCGCAGTTCGACCATGTGGCCAAATTAGCACACACAAGGCACCATATATAGAATTTGGGGGGTAGACTTAAAAAGCTACGTGAAATCATTTAAAATAAATAAACCTTCGGTTTACAGCACATATATTTTACATATTGTTTGCCCTGTGTATACTGGAATAAGAAAGATGAAGAACTTAGTCCTAAATATTTTACATGACTGAATGAAATAAAAATCGATCTTTATGACCATATTGCTAAGACTTCCTTATTAAAATCCTGTAAATCAGTATTGAATAAACACCTTGTTGAGATGTGTATGGAATGGTATGGGATTTGCGTTACAAGACGTATGAGGACAGACTTGTTGACCTGAACATGTATATACCCTGGAGGAAAGGAGAAACAGGGGTGATATGATACAGATGTTCAAATATCTGAAAGGTATTAATCCGCAAACGAACCTTTTCTGTAGATGGGAAGGCGGTAGAACTAGAGGGCACGATACGAGATTGAAGGAGGGCAGACTCAAGAAAAATGTCAGGAAGCATTTTTTCACGGAGAGAGTGGTCGATGCTTGGAATGCTCTCCCGCGGGAGGTGGTGGAGAGGAAAACGGTAACGGAATTCAAACATGCGTGGGATAAACATAAAGGAATCCTGCTCAGAAGGAGGGATCCCCAGAAGCTTAGCCGGTGGTGGGAGGCAGGGCTGGTGGTTGGGAGGCGGGGATAGTGCTGGGCAGACTTATACGGTCAGTGCCAGAGCCGGTGGTGGGAGGCGGGGCTGGTGGTTGGGAGGCGGGGATAGTGCTGGACAGACTTATATGGTCTGTGCCCTGAAAAAGACAGGTACAAATCAAGGTAAGGTATACACAAAAAGTAGCACACGTGAAATTATCTTGTTGGGCAGACTGGATGGACCGTGCAGGTCTTTTTCTGCTGTCATCTACTATGTTACTATTATGTTACTATGTGTACAGCTACAAATTAAAAACTGCTTCTATTGTTAGACTTGCTGGTAGCATTGCTTTGCTTTAGGAGTTCAAGTAATAGAGGAAAATTGTTGTTGTTTTTTTTAACTTATTTTCTCTAATTTATATTGTTTATTTATTAAGGGCCCAATATTCAAAACCCCGATAAGGAAGCCATCCAGCAGTATTCAGCAGCATTTAAGCAAGTAGCACTGCTAAATTTTGCCTGTTACTGCCGTGGCCCTGTCCACGAGGGTGGAACATGGGCGGAGTCAGTTTTTAACTGGTTAGAGTGATATTCAATCTGTTAACCGGTTAAGTAAGTACAAAGTTAGGAGAGCAAAAAACCACCACCAAGCTAACTGGGCACCAGTCTCAATATCGACCAGTTCCCGGTTAACACTCTTACCTAGATGTTTAGTGCCAGAGCCCAGACATTACCCAGCATTGAATATCTGGCGTAATTAACCTTGAGGCTGTTATTGACTTAAAAGTCACTGAATATCGGGCCCTAATTTACTGATCCTTTTTAGAGGAAATGCAACTCACAATCTGAAGCTGAAATTCTCTGTACACTAAATAAGGTCCTGTTTCAGGTTCTTTTTTGTAGTGGTGTATTTATTCCAGGTACATGTGTTGCATACTCACCTCTTGTCAGATCACCCACCCCTCCTCCACCTCCCGCCCATGCCTTAAAAACATCTTTGCCCAGGCAGCGACATTCATAGACTGCCAGTGGCCTGCCCCGGGACTTTCTCTGTGAACCGTCCCGCCCCTTCTGATGTAACTTCCTGTTTTGTGAAGGGTGGGACAGTTCACAGAGAAAGCCCCAGTGCAGGCAGCCTATCAGTGCCAAAGCTGCTGCCGCTGCCCAGGTGAAGACTAAAGTGAAGCAAGGTGATTTTAAGGTACTGGGTGGGGGGCACTCCTGCTCTCCCGCCAAAGGATCACTAGTTTGAGGATGGCTCATGCCTGGTAGCTATTAACAAAAGTAGAAAAAAGCCTTGAATTTTCAGAGTTTTGTCCTTAGCCGTTCTGGTTAAAAATGATATGAAACAACATATATTTTCCATGTTCACATGTTGTTGCAAATGAGTGGATATCCCTAGCAAACAGCCAACTGTAGCCAAAGCAAAACATAGGTCTTCAGTGTCATATAAATTCAAAGAATGATCAACACATTCTTTTACCTGCAGGAAGGATGGGCATTTTGCAAATAATCCATTTCCCCGGATGTATTTGTTTAGGTATTCCACAAGGTGTGTTTTGGAATGTATCATGTATTGTATTTTTTAGACTAATGGGCATTGTTGTTTTATTTACATGTATTTCTAATCTACCTATTCCAATTCTAATTTTAGCTCAGGGCAGAATGTAACAGTATATAAACGCAACAGTAAAAATTACAGTGCTTTGTCAAATCAATAAAAATAGAGGAGTGTGGTAGCCGTGTTAGTCCACTCTTAAGGTTATCAATAGAAATCAAACAAAATAAAACATGGAAAAGAAAATAAGATGATACCTTTTTTATTGGACATAACGTAATACATTTCTTGATTAGCTTTCGAAGGTTGCCCTTCGTCAGATATCTGACGAAGAAGGGCAACCTTCGAAAGCTAATCAAGAAATGTATTAAGTTATGTCCAATAAAAAAGGTATCATCTTATTTTCTTTTCCATGTTTTATTTTGTTTGATTTCTATCAAATCAATAAATAAATTGTAATGCAATCAAAGTTATGAATAATAAAGATGCACTGTTCATTTGAAACAGTGCACGGCTAGGGATGTGCATTCATTTGAAACAACATGGAAAATGCTAATGATGTTTCTAACCTGAAATGATAGGTTTCTTTCCAATGTTGTTAAATTTCAGCATTTCCCCCCCATGTTGATAGGTATCAGGCAACAGACAACATAACCTATGACCTCCATGGTGGAAGGAAGCTACCTATAAAAATAATAAAAAAACAAGAGTGAGGACAAATGTGGAGGAAATCCAAGAACCTTTATTGGTAATCAACTAACGACCCGACACGGCCGTGTTTCGGCATCAAAGCCTGCATCAGGGGTCAAACAAATCATCTATGGTTGTCACTCTGTTAAAAACCAAAAGAAAAGATGATTGTCATTTCTGTGTACTGCCGTCGAGGCGCTTTATAGCCGATTTCTCAACTTCTTCATTTTAAGGAAGTCTGACAACCATCTTTTCTTTTGGTTTTTAACAGAGTGACAACCATAGTAAATTTGTTTGACCCCTGATGTAGGCTTTGATGCCGAAACACGGCCGTGTCGGGTCGTTAGTTGATTACCAATAAAGGTTCTTGGATTTCCTCCATATTTGTCCTCACGCTTTTGCTTTTATTGTTTTCGTTTTGCGTGAGGATTCTCGTCCCCGCTTGTTGCTTTCCATCCAGAAGGAAGCTACCTTCCAGGAAGAGATTGACTCTTGAGAGTCTACTATATCCAGCCCATAGCTAGCTATATTAATCTTAATCCATGTTTCCTGAGTGGCTTTTTGCCATCCGTAATCCTTGCTTGCCGTTTTTTGGCTAGATGCACTTCTTGGAGGTACAATGACATAAATGAGGTCCTTTTACAAAGGTGCGCCGAAAAATGGGCTGCGCTAGTATAGGTGCATGTTTTGGGTGTGCACAAATCCATTTTTCAGCGTGCCTGTAGAAAAATGCCTTTTTAAAATTTTTGCCGAAAATGGACCTGCAGCAAAATCAAAATTGGCGCGCGTCCATTTTGGGTCTGAGACCTTACCGCCGCCCATTGGCTTAGCAGTAATGTCTCATGCGGTAACCGTGCAGTAATCATCTACACTCGTAGAGTGACAATTACCACCCGGTTTCCGCTGCGTGCAGGAAAATAAAAAATAATTTCCGGCGCATATAGCGGATGCACTTAAAAAATGAAATTGCCGCCCAGGCCTCGCAGTATCTGGATGGTAACTCCAAATTGGACGCGTGTAGGTGCCTACGCAGCTTAGTCAAAGGGCCCCTAAGATATCCCTTCTTCTTGTCCTGTCAGATCATTTGAGTCTAACTAGAAAGGACACATCGGGCTTCTTTCCAGTATCATTAAATTCAGCTTCCCCCCACCCCTCAGTGGCGTAGCAAGGGCGGGGCGGTGGGGGCGGTCCACCCTGCATGCACGCCACTAAGGGGGTGTCGGCTCCGCTGGTTCCCTGCTCCCTCTGCCCCAGAACAGGTTACTTCCTGTCCCGGGGCAGAGGGAGCAGGGAACCAGCGGAACTGACACCCCCCCCAGTGGCGTGTACACGGCAGGCAAGAATGCACTCAGGGCGGGGTTGGGTGATGCGCTGAGGGGGGTTGATGTGCCAAGGGGGTTTGATGCGCCGAGGGGGGGGTGATGCGCTGAGGGGGGGTGTCATGCTGCACCCGGGGGGGGGGGTTCGCAGCGGCAAACCACCCCGGGTGGCAGCCACCCTTGCTATGCCACTGCCCCCCCCTTAGTATTAATAGATATCAGGAGCAGTGGCGTACCAAGGGGGGGGCAGTGGGAGCAGGGAACCAGCGGAACTGACACCCCCCCAGCGGCGTGCACACGGCAGGCAAGAATGCACTCAGGGCGGGCTTGGGTGATGCGCCGAGGGGGGGGTTGATGCGCCAAGGGGGTTTGATGCGCTGAGGGGGGGGTTGATATGCCGAGGGGGGGTGATGGCTGAGGGGGGGTGTCATGCTGCACCCGGGGGGGTGCGCAGCGGCAAACCACCCCGGGTGGCAGCCACCCACGCTACGCCACTGCCCCCCCTTAGTATTAATAGATATCAGGAGCAGTGGTGTACCAAGAGGGGGGAGGGCAGTGGGGGCAGTCTGCCCTGGGTGCACGCCGCTGGGGGGGTGCCGCGCACCTGTTGGCTCTTCATTTTCATGCTCCTTTTGCCCCGGAACAGGTTACTTCCTGTTCCGGGGCAGAGGGAGCATGAAAGTGAAGAGCCGGCAGGGTTAGGGTTAGGGTTCTTTCACCGGGGGATCGGGGGTTCTTTCGCCGGGGGGGGTCGCGCTGTTCTGGGGGGGCGCTGCACCCGGGGGGCGGGGCGCATCGGCGATCTGCCCCGGGTGTCAGCCCCCCTAGGAACGCCACTGATCAGGAGCAAACCAGTTTTGAACGTGTTACCATTTGGATAGGGAGCAGCTGTTTCCCATTAGAAGCCACTCTGCTCTTCGGGAGTCATTTATAGCCAGTCCATTTCTAGTTGGGTCTAGTGTTACTGTGACAGAATGAACCAGCGAATTTGCCCAAATTTAAAAGAAAAAAAAAAAAACAATAGAAGAACTCAGCTAGATTTGGTCAAACCTGAAAGTACAGGGAGAAAAAAGGCAGGTTCCTTTCCAATTTTAGCATTTTTCCCAGCGTTAATCACTATTGGCCCTCAGGTGAAAAGACAAGCACATTCGAAAAAGAGTATTTCTGTCTCTTGAGATCCCGTCACAACCAGTTTATTCCTAGCTGGGTCTTGTACTTCTGGTAATGTGAGTTCCTTTTTTCCTGACTGGTCCAGCAGGAACTCATTTAGGGCAGTCTCGAACATTTCTGCCCTGCCTCGGGGCCTGTTTCCTCTTGCTTTAGTATCTTCTTATCCAGTTGCACCCTAAAAAAAAAAAAAAAAAAAATTATAAAAAAACCATGAAACAAAACAAAAATTATAAAAAGAAATGAAACGAACTGAAACTAAACAAAACAGGCTGCACCTTCCTATGCACAACTAACACTGGTCTATGAAATGTAGCATCTAAAATCTTTCAACTCTACTTACGAGTCCACTTTCACACAGTATGGCGGCTTAAACCAAGACCTATTCACCTGAGTTCTTCAACACAGATAATTGATCCCCCATATGATATTGCTATAGTAACATAGTAGATGACAGCAGAAAAAGACCTGCATGGTCCATCCAGTCTGCCCAAGAAAAACTCATATGTGTATACCTTACCTTGAATTTGTACCTGTCCTTTTCAGGGCACAGACCATATAAGTCTGCCCAGCAGTATTTCCCGCCTCCCAACCACCAGTCCCGCCTCCCATCACCGGCTCTGGTACAGACCGTATAAGTCTGGCCTCCCCTATCCTCGCCTCCCAACCACCACCCCCTCTTCCCCCCACCTGCTCCGCCACCCAATTTCAGCTAAGCCTCTGAGGATCCATTCCTTCTGCACAGGATTCCTCTATGCATATCCCACACGTTTGAATTCCTTTACCGTTTTCATCTCCACCACCTCCCGCGGGAGGGCATTCCAAGCGTCCACCACCCTCTCCGTGAAAAAATACTTCCTGACATCTTTCCTGAATCTGCCCCCTTATGCCCTCTGACGTTGTTTTGATAACTAAGAATGAAGGGCGGCAAATCAGTGGTGACCTACATAGTTATATCAAGGCTAAAAAAGCATGTGGTGAAGGTGCCACTGCCAGAAAAGGCTGGCAGGCAACACGACCAGTTTGCAGCAGATCACGAGGTCATGGAAGAACTGAAATCAATGAAAGATCTCTTATGTTCTCATATGGACATTTCTCATTGCATATGGGAAGAAGTTGAGGAGGAGGAGGAGGAGGAGGAGCGCTCAAATGGACACTTTTGACCACTGCACGTCAAAGCTGGAGTTGGCCCTCCCACACGTTAAGGTAAACACCCTTAGCCATTAAAAAGTTGCAAGCAGATTGCAAAGATTTTGCAAAATCCCAGTAGGAGGTAACTCCCTACGGACATATTTTTCCAATATTTCCACTAGCGTCGAAAATGGCAGGGGTTGGAGCTACCATCAGCACCCACGATGGACTGGCGGTAATTCCAGATGGCTGAGCGATAAGCCCGCATTGGGCTTACCGCCACTTAGTAAAAGGGAAAGGGAAGGGAAATGTGACTTGATATACTGCCTTTCTGAGGTTTTTGCAACTACATTCAAAGCGGTTTACATATATTCAGGTACTTATTTTGTACCTGGGGCAATGGAGGGTTAAGTGACTTGCCCAGAGTCACAAGGAGCTGCAGTGGGAATCGAACTCAGTTCCCCAGGATCAAAGTCCACCGCACTAACCACTAGGCTACATAATGAGAATTTTACATTTAATATGATGACTAATCATTAGCTAGGGTGCTTCTTCGAGAATGTTACCTCCAATAATAGTCAGGTTAATTACATAAAAACTCACCAGAATGATTTTGCTAATTATGAATTTCCAATTTCTGAATCATGGGTAGGATTACAAAAGTCAGTCAGTGGTTGGCAGGTTTGAGGAACATGAGTACAGGTTTTAAGCCGTTCATCTCAAACTGTAAAGAAGCTGGTTTATATACCTCAAATACAAGACGTATCTCTGTAGAGCAGTGGCGTACCAAGGGGGGGGCGGTGGGGGCGGTCCGCCCAGGGTGCATGCCGCTGGGGGGTGCCGCGGCGCGTGCCTGCTGCATGAGTTTACTAAGTTCTCTCGTTCGCTGCAGCTCCCTCTGCCGTTCCGGGGCAGAGGGAGCTGCAGCGAACGAGAGAACTTAGTAAACTCGCAGCAGGCGCGCGCTGCGGCACCCCCCCCCCCAGCGGCATGCACCCGGGGGGGGGGCCCTTTCGCAGGGGGGTGTCTTTCACCGGGGGGGGGGGTCCTCGCTGCATCGGGGGGGGGGGGGCGCTGCACCCGGGGGGGCGGGGCGCCGCCCCGGGTGTCCGCACCCCTAGGAACGCCACTGCTGTAGAGCACTTAAAAAACTGCCAAAACTATTAGACTCTGCAAAGCTTTTCACAAAGCGAGGACTTGAGAAATCAGGTAACCAGAATTACAGGTACTACTGGATCTAATTTCAGTAATGCATAGCAATGCAGTGATTTCAAGGATAATGGTGAAGAACAAGCAATATATTATAATAGCATCACCAATTTCAGGTCACTCTGGGATAAATTTTCAAAAATGCTTAGCAACCTTTTGTGCAGGTGAAACAGTGAACCTGGCTAAGGATACCCTAAGGTAGGGTTGCCAACTGGATCCAGATTCACCCAACAGGGTTGATCCAGCCCTGGGATTACCCTATTGCATGTAGGGACATGCAAGTCTGATTTCTCCATTGCATTCCCTGAGACAGTGGTTCCCAAGCCTGCTCCTGGAGGCACCCCAGCCAGTCAGGTTTTCAGGACACCCACAATGAATATTCATGAGAGAGACTGACCTGCAGTGGAAGCGGTGCATGCAGCTTTTTCTCTTATGAATATTCATTGTGGGTATCCTGAAAACCTGACTGGCTGGGGTGCCTCCAGGAGCAGGTCCAGGAACCCCTGCCCTGAGAAAAGCAAGACTACAATTCCCTATATGCAATGGGGTAAAGCCAGCACTGTATCAACCCTGTCAGGTGAATCTGGATCCAGTTGGCAACCTTATAACAAGGCGAGCAGATTTCAAATTACCTGAAAATATAAATCATATGAGTCCAGTATAGTTTTCCGTACTTTTAAAAGCCCAGCATGTTCTGATGATGGCATTGGGGCAAATAGGTAACCAAAACAAGAAAAATGGACATTAACAGGGAGCACTTAAACCAGACAGACATGAAAAACGTTAATAACGCACCTCTATGCGCAAGAAATACAAAAATCATATAAGCTTAAATAACCGTTAGTTTGTGCCACATATAAATGGAATGTTCCAGAAATAAGGACATTCAGAGACAGGTCTTAAAAAAATCTCTGCTTACATTCAAGTTTCAAAAACAAGCAACGTAGCAAATATGCTGCTCATATTTGTACTTTGAGGTGTGTTCTATAAGTAGCTCCTAAAAATCAGTGCTGAAAGTTTAACACGTTTAAGGCCAGATTCTATATATTTTATTTTATTTATTTACTAGTAAAAAAGCCCCGTTTCTGATGCAAATGAAACGGGGGCTAGCAAGGTTTTCTTCTGTGTGCATGTGGGAGTGTGTGTGTGTCCCTGCCCTCTGCCCTCTCTCCCTTCCCCTGTGCTATCTGTCCCCTCCCCCCTCCGGAGTCGAGTCCTTCAGTGTTAAGTTTCCTGCTGTGCTGTGTTTGTGTTACAGAGATAGTGAGGGCTTCTGCCCTCTCTCCCCTCTCCCTTCTGAGTCCTTCTCTGTTACAGAGAGAGCGATTTGATTTCGTGCTTTGCTGTGTTTTCCTTCACTGTTTGTGTTACAGAGAGAGCGAGGGCGGGGCAGACACTCATGGGGAAACCGGATATCTCTCCCCCTTCACACTTCCAGCTGGAGGCTTCATTTAGAACGCTGGTGGTGCCTTTTATATAGAGAGATTATTACATTTGTACCCCGCGCTTTCCCACTCAAAGCAGGTTCAATGTGGCTTACATAATAAAATGGATTACAGAGTATTGATAGAGAAAATATTAGTTAATTGAAGCGGAGTAATAAAAAGAGATAGGTAGGCAGAGATGGGGAAGGGTGAAGGGAGTATGAGAGGTATGAGCAAGGGGTAGATGAGCATTGGAGGAGGGGTAGAGGAGGCGGGAGGGGGATAGTTATAGCGTGCCTAGAGATCTGCCCCAAAATCCAAGCGGATTCTATAATACCTCATGTAACTTAATTGGCTTAAGCAGCTAAACAGCACTTAATAAGCGCTAATGAGCACTGTTCGGCACTAATTAGAATTCATGCTCACAACTCACTAAGTATAGTCTGTAACGCCGTGCGCCTCATTTCTAACGTGAGCAGGTAAAAAGGGGCATGGTTGTGGGTGGGGAAGTAGGTGTTTCATGAGCGTTCTGGATTTTTCGTGCATAGTTATAGAGTGGAGGAGTGGCCTAGAGGTTAGAGTGGTGGACTTTGGTCCTAAGGAACTGAGTTCAATTCCCACTTCAGGCACAGGCAGCTCCTTGTGACTCTGGGCAAGTCACTTAACCCTCCACTGCCCCAGGTACAAATAAGGACCTGTATATACTATGTAAGCTGCATTGAGCCTGCCATGAGTGGGAAAGCGCGGGGTACAAATGTAACAACAACATGGAATGTTGCTACTATTGAGATTCTGTTGCTACTATTTGAGATTCTACATGGAATGTTAATGTTGCTATTCCACTAGCAACATTCCATGTAGAAGCCTGCACTTGCAGCCACGCAGGCTTCTACATGGAATGTTGCTAGTGGAGGAGTCGCCTAGTGGTTAATGTGGTGGACTTTGGTCCTGGGGAACTGAGTTTGATTCCCACGTCAGGCACTCTGGGCAAGTCACTTAACCCTCCATTGCCCCATGTAAGCCGCATTGAGCCTGCCATGAGTGGGAAAGTGCGGGGTATAAATGTAACAAAAAAATATGGCCCACAGTGTGTGCGAATCTATGTGCCAGGATTTACAACACATGTTCATTGGTGTAAATGGATGTGCTTAGATTTAGGCGCTGAAATATCAACTATGCATATTCTATATACTGCGCCTAAATCTAGGCGCCATTTATAGAATATGCTTAGTCGGCACTGATATCACTGCCAATTTGTTTTAGACACCATATATAGAATCTCCCTCTTAGCGTGAGTCCTTTACAGAATCACGCTTAGGCATAAACTCTTAGGCCTACGCTTACAGGCTTAAATGCTGGAACCTACAGATAGGCACAGTTTTGCCATATTGTATATCAATGCGCATAACATTTGGAAATGCCCCTATTCTTCACCCTCAAGTGTGTATGCCTGATAGGATTTAGGAGCACATCGTTATAGAACACGATATGCGTGTAAATAGGGTTACCATATGGCTCCAGAAAAAGGAGTGGAAAGAACAGCGAAGATGACTAAAATAAAAATTAAAAAAATAGAAAATAATAAAAAGAAAAAAAGGAAAAATGAATCTTAAATTCAATCCGTGTCTCTCGCTGTTGGAGTCCACTTAGGCTTCCCCTAAATTGCGCCGCGGGTTTCAGTGCTTTAGCGATGGGGGCTGCTGGGAAAAACAAGTTGGGTTGGGTCTTTTGTGTTAGCTGAGCAAAGCAATATTATCAGAGACGTCAGCATCTTGTAGTCATTAAATAGCGCCTATAAAGAACAATTGAGTGCAACATGAGCATTACCGATGTCTGCGTTCATAGACTGTTGTGAATTCAAGGCGGGCAACTTTAACCCAAGTCCCTGATGAAAGCACTGAAACCCGCGGCGTCGGGCGCAATTTAGGGGAAGCCTAAGTGGACTCCAACAGCGAGAGACACGGATTGAATTTAAGATAAGTTTTTTAGAAGTTTTGCACTTAGAGCACGTATATTTTTCAGCACTTTTGGAGCGTGTTTGCAACAGCACCATAAAAATAGTCAATTAAGGGATGACCCAATGAAGAGAGGCTATGCCACTAGGCAAGAAGTTATGAAGTTGCCTTAAAGTGGTATCTTCCGAGGGTTCCCAAACCAATATACAATTATATGTATTTTTATTTAATACAAGATGTTTGGGTTTTGTGATAACTAAAATAAAAAACATCCCATAGGTAGGCTGTTTGCATATATATAGTTCTCATCTTTGGATTGGTGAAGAGCGTGATTGAATTTACCAAAGATTTTTTGTAGTTTGGAGATCTCAAGTGGTTTCAGCTAGTGGAATAGCAACATTCCATGTAGAATCTCAAATAGTAGCAAGAGTGGAGGAGTGGCCTAGTGGTTAGGGTGGTGGACTTTGGTCCTGAGGAACTGAGTTCAATTCCCACTTCAGGCACAGGCAGCTCCTTGTGACTCTGGGCAAGTCACTTAACCCTCCATTGCCCCATGTAAGCCGCATTGAGCCTGCCATGAGTGGGAAAACGCGGGGTACAAATGTAACAAAAAAAAAAAAACCAAAAAGGCTATTGAAATTAACCCTTCTATCGATGGTCAGAGGCTAACGAGAAAAAGAAAGACATGTGCAAGGAGTATGGATTGAGTATTTCAAACATCAGTCTGGGTTTCATACAGATTTCCTCCAGTAAGCCAAATACGTGTTACTGTGGTGAAACAGAGGTCATGGAAAACTTGGAACTGGAAGAATCAAGCACTGTGAAGGGCATTTGACAGTACTACAGACCAGTGGTGTAGCCACAGGTGGGCCTGGGTGGGCTGGGGCCCACCCATTTAGAGCTCAGGCCCACCCATCAGTAGCACATGTTTGTTTAGCAGTAGCTGGTGGGGATCCCAAGCTCCGCCAGCTGAAGACTTCCCCCTGATAGTAATGAAAACGCTACTCTCCATGATACTGGAACCTGGACATGCTCAGTTTTCAGCGTATGCCTGCTGCAGATGGCCAAGGTGGAAAGAAGTGTTTTCCCACCAGCTGAGATATTTTTTTCATGGTGGTGGGGGAGGGAGAACACTTGGTGCCCACCCACTTCTTGCCCAGGCCCACCCAAAATCTGTTGTTTGGCTACGCCCCTGCTACAGACTGGATCATTCATTCCATATGCCATATTCTGAAAAACCCAACTACCTTCTTGGAATGATAGAGAAGCAGGTGAAGCCTATGAGAGAACTGAGCTACGCTCAATGTGACCTGTTCTTTTTTCCTAGTCATGGCTCATGTACTGTCATTAAAAAAAGGTGTCATGTTTTAGTCACCATTAACTCTTCATCATTTAGATTCTGCACATGAATAACATCCAGTTAATGGGAATTCTCCGCCCGTAACCACTCCCAAATGTGACAAAATATTATGTCTGAGACTCAGGAAGGGTGGACAAATAAAATGTTTGCGGCTGGATGTCTCGCCCTGAACTCATTTAAATTTCAGTCTTACAACGTACAGGAAAAGGCTGTAGATTTTTTATTTGCAGGACTTCATTGGAAGTGGCACTACCTAATTGGAAGTCCATCTATGAGTGTAAATTAAAAGCAAAGAGCTCACCAGGCAACAGCCAGCCATCATGGCAGGTAGGTAATGGCAATCTCTTTCTCTGCATTTGCCACTAGGTTCCTGGTCACAATCAGAAAAAATGACCATGTTCAATAGATGTAAACTTTTTTTTTCCATTTTTCAACCTATAGTAACTTTAGATGCCATATTATATTCCAGGTTGATGTGCAGAAATGTATTTGCCCTTGAAAAAGAAGCTGGATTTTTTTTGCAGATCCTGATATATCTTATTTGACCAACATATAATACTTTTGAGATGACATATGACCCTTCTCAGAACGGACATATCTGCCTTGCGAAGATCATGGACAGTAGGAGCTTTGGATGATTCTTAGGACGGTCCAACAAAAGATATGGCGTTCTTCTGTACAAACAGATTTCAGACTACAGAATATCCTAGCATACGAGGATTCAAGTATGCGTTCAGCTATCCTGCGGATTCCGTATATGTGCAGGCACCCAAGATGCGTGTGCAAATTAATTGAGTAGCGAACCCTTAACTGTCAATAACTGGGGGCTAACAACCAATTATTTCGTGTTAACTGGTACTCACTAAAATCTGGCTTTGCACTATTCTAGAAGGAATGGCACCTAGCTCTCCTTGCACATAACTCAAAAGGGGAATGGCCACGGGCGTGTCAGGGGCATTGTGAAAATTTGCACAAGTAATGATAGAATATAGCCTCAGGGCGCCTAAGTCTGTGTAAGTCTGGTGTAAGTCTGGCCCCTAAAGTTAAGACATGGGAATCAGTGCTTAAGTGTGATTTCTATGAGGGACCCTGTATAGAATTGTGCTTGGTGTTACGATTTTTTTCCTGTGCCAAATTTTGAGCATCATTTATTCAATTCCCTCCTATTGTATGGAATAAGGAAGCAGTAGAGAAATAGTTTCAAATAAATAGATATGCATTGTATTAGAAAGAAGATTATTTAATGAAATGGATAGCAGAGCATTCTACAAAACATCACTCAGTTGAAGTCATAGTAGGACAATGGGACAAGCTAGTAAAACTATTATAATACAACTAGTAAAACAGGCCCGTTTCTGACACTAATGAAACGGGCGCTAGCAAGGTTTTCCTCAGAGTGTGTATGTTTGAGAGAATATGTGTGAGATTGACTGTGTGTGAGAGAGAGAGAGAGTGAATGTGCGAGTGTGTGTGTGTGTGACAGAGAGTGAGACTGCTGGGTGTGAGTGTGTCTCCTCTGTCCCCCCCTCCAGCTACCCAGCGATTCTCCTCTCTCCCCTGCTCCCCCTCCAGCCACCCAGCGATTCTACTTTTTCCCTTGCCCCCCTCTAGCCACCCACCGACCGATGCTCTTCTCTCCCCTGCCCCCCCTCCAGCCACCCACCGAGTCTCCTCTGTCCCCTGCTCCACCTCCAGTCACCCAGCGAGTCTCCTCTGTTCCCTGCCCCCCCTCCAGCTACCCAGCGATTCTCCTTTTTCCCTTGCCCCCCTCCAGCCACCCAGCGATTCTCCTATCTCCCCTGCTCCCCTCCAGCCACCCAGCGATTCTCCTTTTTCCCTTGCCCCCCCCCCTCCAGCTACCCAGCGAATCTCCTCTCTCCCCTGCCCCTCTCCAGCCACCCAGTGATTGTCCTATCTCCCCTGCCCCCCCTCCAGCCACTCCTCCACTTTAATCAGCATATATTAAATTCCCCCCATGTACTACAGAAAAGCACCGAACACATCCTATATAATAAAGCGCACCTCCAGCGTTCTCCTGGGGGGGGCGCGGCATTGCGGCGAGGGCGGCAGGGACGGGGCCTTGTGCTGCTGTGCGGTTGGTCAGTGCTGCGGGTGAAGTACCCGGAACTACATGTCGTCAATTGAGGAGATGGAGCCTTACAGAGCGCACGAATGCTTCAAGGCTTGAAGGCTTCACTTTCTCGGCTTCAGAACGTTGGCGGTGCGTTTCATTATATAGGATAGGATATTATGGCACCACCAAACTGGAAAGAGATATATGGAATTATTCTGGTTATTGTGTAGCAGAAATTACAACGAATAATCTTATCTATGTTGACAATGACTAAAATATATGCTGACATTTAACAGGAAGCCACTGTTATTAAAATATGGAACTTACTTTGTTGAAGGTTTCCACAGACAAATATCAAAGTTTTAAAGAAACTGAAAGTACATACACATGGATAGTTTACAAACACGCATGGGACAAACATAAAGGAATCCTGTTCAGAAGGAATGGATCCTAAGGAGCTTAGCTGAGATTGGGTGGCAGAGCCGGTGGCGGGAGGCGGGGATAGTGCTGGGCAGACTTATACGGTCTGTGCCAAAGCCGGTGGTGGGAGGAGGGGCTGGTGGTTGGGAGGTGGGGATAGTGCTGGTCAGACTTATACGGTCTGTGCCAAAGCCGGTGGTGGGAGGAGGGGCTGGTGGTTGGGAGGCGGGGATAGTGCAGGGCAGACTTATACGGTCTGTGCCAAAGCCGGTGGTGGGAGGAGGGGCTGGTGGTTGGGAGGTGGGGATAGTGCTGGTCAGACTTATACGGTCTGTGCCAAAGCCGGTGGTGGGAGGAGGGGCTGGTGGTTGGGAGGCGAGGATAGTGCAGGGCAGACTTATACGGTCTGTGCCAAAGCCGGTGGTGGGAGGAGGGGCTGGTGGTTGGGAGGTGGGGATAGTGCTGGTCAGACTTATACGGTCTGTGCCAAAGCCGGTGGTGGGAGGAGGGGCTGGTGGTTGGGAGGCGAGGATAGTGCTGGGCAGACTTATAAGGTCTGTGCCAGAGCCAGTGGTGGGAGGCGGGGCTGGTGGTTGGGAGGTGGGGATAGTGCAGGGCAGACTTACACGGTCTGTGCCAGAGCCGGTGGTGGGAGGAGGGGCTGGTGGTTGGGAGGCGGGGATAGTGCAGGGCAGATTTATACGGTCTGTGCCAAAGCCGGTGGTGGGAGGAGGGGCTGGTGGTTGGGAGGTGGGGATAGTGCTGGTCAGACTTATACGGTCTGTGCCAAAGCCGGTGGTGGGAGGAGGGGCTGGTGGTTGGGAGGCGAGGATAGTGCTGGGCAGACTTATAAGGTCTGTGCCAGAGCCAGTGGTGGGAGGCGGGGCTGGTGGTTGGGAGGTGGGGATAGTGCTGGGCAGACTTATACGGTCTGTGCCAAAGCCGGTAATTTGTACAGCGCTGCGTAACCCTAGTAGCGCTCTAGAAATGTTAAGTAGTAGTAGTAGTAGTAGTAGTGGGAAGAGGGGCTGGTGGTTGGGAGGCGTGGATAGTGCTGGGCACACTTACACGGTCTGTGCCCTGAAAATGACAGGTACAAATCAAGGTAAGGTATACACAAAAAGTAGCACATATGAGTTTATCTTGTTGGGCAGACTGGATGGACCATGCAGGTCTTTTTCTGCCATCATCTACTATGTTACTATGTATATATCGTAACTCTGCCCTGCTTTGCCCCAGAAATACTTACAATCTGACCCTGTCTTTCCATGCAGCTACTTTTCTTGCATGTATATCGCCATGTAATTTTATAATAGCTTGGGAATATTGATGGAAAATAAAACTTTTCTCTCACTGAGTGCCTTTCCCCAATTTTCACACAAAGCTCCTTTTTTGTGTGGCTTTTGAGCCAACTAAGCTATTGAATATTTAGCCCCAAGGTGGCAATTCTATAAGTGGGCTTTTAGGCTCCCCGGTGCACTGAGGTGAGAGTCTGTGATTCCCAAAGCTGGTCCTGGAGGCACCCCAGCCAGTCAGGTTTTCAGGATATCCACAATGAATATTCATGAAAGAGATTTGCATATAGTGGAGGCAGGGCATGCAAATCTCTCTCATGAATATTCATTGTGGATATCCTGAAATAATAGACTGGCTGGGATGCCTCCAGGACCAGGTTTGGGAATCACTGATATAACAGATCTGGGCTCAGACATGGGAAGCAACTGCTTGCCCTGGGATTTGTAGCATGGAGTGTTGCCATGATTTGGGTTTTTGCCAGGTACTTGTGACCTGGCTTGGCCACTGTTTGGAAAACAGGATACTGGGCTAGATGGACCATTGGTCTGAACCAGTATGGCTACTCTTATGTTCTTATTTGAGACAGACATGGGAAGCAACTGCTTGCCCTGGGATTTGTAGTATGGAATCTTGCTATTCTTTGTGGCTCTATATGGAATGTTGCTACTCTGAGATTCTGCATGGAATCTTGTCACTCTTTAGGATTCCAGAATCTTGCTATTCTTTGGGGTTCTACATGGATTGTTGCTACTCCTTGAGATTCTGAGTGGAATCTTGTTACTCTTTAGGATTCCAGAATTTTGCTGTTCTTTGGGGCTCTACATGGAATGTTGCTACTCTTTGAGATTCTGCATGGAATCTTATTGCTCTTTAGGATTCCAGAATCTTGCTATTCTTTGGGGTTCTACATGGAATGTTGCCACGATTTGGGTTTCTGCCAGGTACTTGTGACCTGGCTTGGCCACAGTTTGAAAAACGGGATACTGGGCTAGATGGATCATTGGTCTGACTCAATATGGCTACTCTTATGTTCACCCAGATTCCACATAAGCACATAAGCACCGCCATACTGGGAAAAGTCCAAGGGTCCATCAAGCCCAGCATCCTGTCTCTGACAGCGGCCAATCTAGGCTTCAAGAACCTGGCAACCCCCCCCCCCCCCCCCCCCCAAAAAAAAAAAATAATAAAATGAAATAAAATAATAATGTTCAATGGACTTTACCTTCAGGAATCTGTCCAAACCCCCCTTAAACTCCGTAAGGCCAGCCGCTGCCACCACATACTCCAGCAACGAGTTCCAGAGTCCAACTACACGCTGAGTAAAGAAAAACTGAATACTAGTATAACTAAGCTATGTGTCTGTAGCTACACCAGTTATAGACCTTCAGTAACTGTGAGTGCTTAAATGCAGAAGGATGCACGTAACTTACAATATTCTGTAAGGTTCCCGCATAAGTGGCAACACCACCCGTACTCCTCCCATGTAAACCTCCCCCTTTGCATTTATGCACTGTGGGGCCCTTTAACTAAGCAGCGGTAAGACAACTGTGGGCTTACCATACACTGATCTGGGACTACCACACCTAAATTTACACGCGGAGGGGTCTTTATTCTGTAATTATGCGTGTGACTGAAAATTCTACTCCTAAATGCTGATGACCATCCTTTTTCCACACCCCCTTTTTTGGGCTTCACGTAAATTTTAGGGGCGTATGACGCGCCTAAAGTTAGGCACACCTCACCCAATTAAATCTAATGTGCCAATAATTGCTTGTGAAAAAGCCAATTATTGGCACTAATTGGCTCGCTATTCAAATAAATTGCACTTGCTGATTGGGATTGCGCCTAAATTTGCACGCACAATTTTCAGTGACCGTTACAGAATCAGGGGGATGGTGCATACATTTGCGCACACAATTTAATTGATCTGCCAGCCCTTAACTAACAACTAATTATTGTAGTTCACTGACATCGATTAGAATTTTCACTCCCAACTGGTTGCGCACTATTCTATAAGGCTTGTTGCCTAACTCTCTTAGCACAGATCTTAAAAGGGGGTGTGGCTAGGGGGCAGGTCAAGGACATTTCAAAAAGTGGCGCACGGAATTACAGAATTTGCCAGAAGCACACCTAAGTTGAGCACCAGCCTTTACAGCTGCTTTTAGAAGGAATAAGTATGGTGCCCAAAAGTTAAGCGCCGGATCCATGCCGAACGCTATTCTTTAAAGGGCGCACTCCCCGAAATTTTGGTGCCATTTATTGAATTCTCTCCTACATGTCCACTTACCCATGAAAACGATGGGCATTCTGTACGTTTGTGAACGCAAGGGGCATGCAAATGTGGCACCCGGTTATAGAATTGCCCTTCGCGTGCTTAACATACAAGCATGAGATTGAGAGTACGCAAGAAAAGTGATTTGCGTGTGTAGAGAAAAATCTCATGAGTGACCAGGCCTAAGAGATGGCGTTTTAGTGGAAGAATTACAGTAAAATTCATGAAGGTACAACTTTTATTCAATCTTCTTTTACAGCTCTTAAAGTGAGGAACTATGATTTGCAGCTCATTTCAAATATGGTGGCACACCATACTGATTACTACAACAGCTCAGACCTGATAGTAAGGAGAGGACAGTCATTTAGTATCACGCTGAATTTCAACAGACCTATCAGCAAAGGTGACACACTTCATTTTGTTGCAGTAACAGGTATGTAAAACTGTCATTGCAGCAGGTAATCTGTATCACATGTATGTCATCAGGCTCACTTTAGGGGCCCTTTTAGGGGCATAAGATTTTGCACTTACTGCATCTTAGAGCAAATAATTTAGGGGTCCTTTTTTATTGTTCATAATTTTTATTAATTTTATATACTTATTACAGAGATTATCATACTGCAAAAGTGTAATACAGCCATTAAATAATAATACAGGAAAATTATAATTGAAAAACGTCCTAATAAAGACAAAGTTTGGCTTCCTTAGACCTCAATAATAGGGGGGTAGGAATTAGTGAAGATAACACAATCATAATATATAAATAAAAATTAATATGGTTCCGTCAGTCCCATATATATCTCAACTCTATCGTTGTTTATTGTCTAGGAAGGTCTGAAGCTGATCAGGCATATAATATATATATTTAACTTGATTTAACCTGATGACACATTTACAGGGATAAGCCAGGAGGAAAGAACCTCCCAATTCCAAAACTTTTGACCTCATAGAGAGAAACATTTTACGTTTTTCTTGTGTAAACTTAGTCACATCCGGGTAAAGCCAGATCTTCTGGCCAGCAAATACACGGTTAGTTGATTTAAAGTAAAGACGCATTACTGCATTTAAATCCTGTTGAAATACAAAAGAAATTATCAACGTCCCCCTTTCAGATGGTTCTTCAATTGTTTGCTCCAAAATGGCTGTGACATTTTGTAAATCTATTGAATTCTCTGTCCCAACTTTTTTCATCGTGCTTGGTATGTAATAAATCTTGTTCAAAGGAGGAAATACTTCTTGGGGAAAATTTAAGTTTTCTTTTAAGTATCTCTGGAACGTATCTTTTGGGGGTACTCCCAATATTCTAGGAAAATTCAATATTCGGAGATTTAATCTCCTATTAAAGTTCTCTACTTGTTCCAATTTTCTTCTAATTTCCATATTATCTTTTATCACAGCCATTTTAAAATCATCAGTTTGCTTTGTCTCTCTCTGTAAGGCATCAATCTTAGAAGAAAAGTCTTGTTTTGCCATATCTAAGGAGTTTTTTCACTTCCTGCACATTCAAACTCAGAGTCTTTACCTCGTCCGAAGATTGTCTCAGGGTTTTTTCTATTTCCAGTAACTTCAGCCAGATCTTACCCAGGCTCACCTCTGTCTCTCCTGCAGCTGCAGATATCCTTACAGAGTTGGACTCTGAGCTCTTCGGAATCACCCTTTCCGGGATCCGAAAGAAACCCCGTCCCGCTCAAGGCAGTTGCAGGGCAAGGAGGCGTCGTAGAGAAAGGCGGGGAGAGAGATATTTCTGTTTCCTGCGGGGGGATCGCTTCACCGGTCCCTCCCGCTAAGGACTCCGCTCCGCTTCTTCGGGACAATGCGGGGAAGAAGCGCTCCAAACCTCCACTTGCCGGTGTGGACGTCGCGGGGTGAAGGGGAACCCCCCGGATCGTCCCCTTACGTTTAGTATGCGGCATATCTCAAAAGCAGGTATTTAAATCAAATTTCAGCAGTTAGTAGGCAGGAGCTCGCTTCTAACACCACCGCTCACGGCGCCATCTTGACACGCCCCCCAAACCTTTAGGGGTCCTTTTAGTAAGCTGCGGCAGTAGCGTAGCCAGAGTTTAATTTTTAGATGGGCCTGGAGGTGGACTGGATGGGCAGAGGCCTCGCATTTCTTCTCCACCCACTAACACCCCCCCCCCCCCCCGTGACAGCCCCATGCACATGGTCAGTTCTGGTCATTTTTACTGACCTGAAGCGCCGTTCTCCCTCCAGCACCGGCGATTCCCATAGCCAGCCTTCTGCCGGCGCGCGTCGTCGAAGCCTCTTCTCAGGTGCGTCCCATCCCGCCTACTCTGCAACTTCCTGTTTTCCGCAAAGGTGGGACGCAGGAAGTTGCAGAGTAGGCGGGACGTGCCTGAGAAGAGGCCCCGACGACGTGGACTGGCAGAAGGCTGGCTATGGGAATCGCCGGTGCTGGAGGGAGAACGGCGCTTCAGGGCAGTAAAAGTGAGCAGACCACGCGGATGGGGAGAGCGGGCAGAAGAGACTGGGCGGGGCTGGAGCAAAAGTGGCTGGGCCTGGGCCCGTCTAGGCCCACCCGTGTCTACGCCCCTGAGCTGCAGTAAAAGGGGGCCTGTGCTAGCATTAGCGTGTGTGTTTTGGATATGAGCTGAGGCCCCCTTTTACCACAGCAGGTAAAAGTCTGTCTTTTTCTGAAGAAAAGAAATGGCCATGTGGTAAGTCAAACATTTACCACACAGCCATTTTGGGGGGGGGGGGGGGAGCCCTTAATACCACCCATTGAGATGGCGGTAAGGACTCCTGAGCTAACCCGGCGGTAACCAATGCCCAATAATCACTGGTTAAGTTCCGGTGCTACAAAAATAGGACATATTTTTGTAGCACCAAAAATAGCGCACGCTAGGGGTGGATCTAACGCCAGGCCCTTGTAGCCCGGCGATAGTTCTGGATTGGGCACACGGTAAGCCTGCGATGGGCTTACTGCGCTTAGTAAAAGGGCCCCTTATTGTGCAGTAAGGATAATATGCAGTAAGGTCCATGGTGCAACGTCAACTTGAGTATTGCATTCAAGTCCCTTCGCACTATCTCAAAAAAGATATAGCGGAATTAGAAATGGTTCAAAGAAGAGCGAGCGACCAAAATGATAAAGGGGATGGAACTCCTTTCATGTGAGGAAAGGCTAAAGAGGTTAGGGCTCTTCAGCTTAGAAAAGAGAAGGCTGAAGGGGGATATAATTGAGTTCTAGAAAATCCTGAGTGAAAGGGGAAGTACTACTAACAGTTGATTTTAATATGTCAGTTGTTGATTGGGGTTTCCCTACTGCAGGGTCTTTTAGAAGCAGGGAAATCCTGGATTCTCTACAGCGGGAACTATTCAAGCAGTTGGTAATGGAACCCACTTGGGATGGGGCCACACCTGACTTAGTACTTTCTAATGGGGAGACCGTTTCTGCTGTTATAGTAGGTGATCATCTGGGGGGAGGGGAAAGCAGTGAGCAAAACTGGAAGGAGCTATTCTAAGGAAAGTAAATCAAAGTAAGAGGAAAAGGAGGCCACGTTGGTTCACAAAAGAGGTAGCTGAAAAGGTAAGGAAAAAGCCTTTATAAACTACAAGAGATTGCAGAAAGAGGAAGACAGAGGCAACAATATCTGGAAGGGCTAAGAGAAGCTGGTAGAGTAGTCAGGAAAGCAAAAATGCCAATGAAAGAAAATATAGCAAATACAGCAAAATAGGGGACAAGACAATTTTTTTTAGATATGTTAGTGGTAGGAGGAAGTGCAAAAGTGGCATTGTGAGACTCAAAGGTGAAGGCAAGGAATATGTAGAAGCTGATAAAGATAAGGCGGAATTGTTTAACAAATATTTCTGTTCTATGTTCAATGCTGAAGGGCCGGGAGCAGGACCAATTAAAAGTTACACACTATGTTGTAGAATATAGCTGGATTTCAGCATGAAACACAAGCAGGCTTATTTTTGAAAGAGAAGGTCGCCCATCTTTCGACAGAAATCGGAAGATGGGCGTCCTTCTCCCAGGGTTGCCCAAATCGGCATAATCGAAAGCCGATTTTGGGCACCCTCAACTGCTTTCCATCGCGGGGACGACCAAAGTTCCCAGGGGCGTGTCGGCAGCGTAGAGAATGCGGGACTGGGATGTGCTTAAGAGATGGGTGTCCTCGGCCAATAATGGAAAAAAGAAGGGCGTCCCTGCTGAGCATTTGGCCGACTTTACTTGGTCCATATTTTCTTGCGGCCAAGCCTCAAAAAGGTGCCCGAACTGACCAGATGACCACCGGAGGGAATTGGGGATGACCTCCCCTTACTCCCCAGTGGTCACCAACCCCCTCCCACCCTAAAAAAAACTTTAAAACATTTTTTGCCAGCCTGTATGCCAGCCTCAAATGTCATACCCAGCTCTATGACAGCAGTATGCAGGTCCCTGGAGCAGTTTTAGTTGGTGCAGTGCACTTCAGGCAGGCGGACCCAGGCCCACCCCCCCCCCCCCACCTGTTACACTTGTGGTGGTAAATGTGAGCCCTCCAAAACCCACCAGAAACCCACTGTACCCGTAAGGGCTATGGTAGTGGTGTACAGTTGTGGTGAGTGGGTTTTGGGGGAGCTCAGCACACAAGGTAAGGGAGCTATGCACCTGGGAGCTTTTTCTGAAGTCCACTACAGTGCCCCCTAGGGTGCCCGGTTGGTGTCCTGGCATGTCAGGGGGACCAGTGCACTACGAATGCTGGCTCCTCCCATGACCAAAGGGCTTGGATTTGGTCGTTTCTGAGATGGGCATCCTCAGTTTCCATTATTGCCGAAAATCGGGGACGACTATCTCTAGGGATGACCATCTCTAAGGTCGACCTAAATGTGGAGATTTGGGCGTCCCCGACTGTATTATCGAAATGAAAGATGGCCGCCCATCTTGTTTCGATAATACGGGTTTCCCTGCCCCTTCGCGAGGACGTCCTGTGACAATGCCCTCAGGAAAACTTGGGTGCCCTGTTCAATTATGCTCCTCTTTTAGGCCCTTCAAGCTCACAGAAATAAGTATTAAGGCACCCATCTAACTGGAAACAATCTATTTTCTAGTTTTGTTTTAATTTTGGTTTTAATTATTCCACCAGGGCTATGGTTGACTTCATTTCAAAATTCCCCTTCTGTTTTTCCCCCCACAGGGCCTCCTTCTTCAGATTATAATACTAACCCCATCTTCCCTCTTTCCACTTCTGGGAGCAGTGGTTACTGGAGTGCCGTGAATGAAACCAGTGGTTCCAGTAAGGTGAACATCACTCTCTCCAGTCCAGCAAATGCTGTCATTGGATATTACCAACTCAGCATACAGATCTCCACCAAGCGAGGAAAGACCACCTCCTTCAGACTTGGTCACTTCATTCTTCTCTTTAACTCTTGGGCACCAGGTACAAATCAAAGTAGGGTATACACAAAAGTAGCACACATGAGTTTTCTTGTTGGGCAGACTGGATGGACCGTGCAGGTCTTTTTCTGCCGTCATCTACTATGTTACTATGTTATGTTATGTCTTTTAATGTGATTTTCCATCATCAAGCATAAACCAGGATTACGTATCGCTTCATCATTATGTAACCGTCAAAAAATTGCAAATGCTGCACTGAAAAGTAGTACAAAAGGCTAAAAATGTTGGCTTATGAGGTGCTATTATGAGCAGCAATCGCACAGCCTAAGTGAGATTCAGAAAACACTTAATCCTGCATGAGAATGAATTGTCTCCCAGAATACCATAAGTACATAAGTAATGCCACACTGGGAAAAGACCAAGGGTCCATCGAGCCCAGCATCCTGTCCACGACAGCGGCCAATCCAGGCCAAGGGCACCTGGCAAGCTTCCCAAACGTACAAACATTCTATACAATCAAGCCATTGTGACATCACTAATGAGGTTGGCTCTTATTGGTGGAATGAGCCACTATGACATCACAATAGGTTAAACCACGGCTCTATGTAATAAAAGTGAGCCAAGTAGAGGACATAAGTACATAAGTAATGCCACACTGGGAAAAGACCAAGGGTCCATCGAACCCAGCATCCTGTCCACGACAGCGGCCAATCCAGGCCAAGGGCACCTGGCGAGCTTCCCAAACGGGAGGGTCCAAGAAAGCACGAAGGCAGACGGTCTGCAAACTCCAAGATGGAAAACAAAAAGAGCAGATCGTGTGGAAATGAAATGCAATTTATTTAAACAATACAACAATATTTATATGAGTACAAACAGCCCGACACAGGCCGTGTTTCGCCCAACTGGGCTGCTTCAGGGGCTATAAAAGATATGTAAAAAAATAATAAATAAAATTGGTGAGTAATCTGCTATAATATTACATATCTAGGTAACATATATAAAATATATAAAAAATATATACACATACATGTATATGCACGTACAACAGATATATCATGTATATACATACATAAATTTAAAATCATATGTATCTCATAAAACATGCCCTATATATAACACTTATCGCTTGGGCAATACATATATAGAAAACATCATCTAAAATTATATCAAATATTGATAAAACAGAACTCAAAAGAAACCGTCTAACCCCTTTTTAAACTCTGCCAAGCCAACCGCCTTCACCACATAAGTACATAAGTAATGCCACACTGGGAAAAGACCAAGAGTCCATCGAGCCCAGCATCCTGTCCACGACAGCGGCCAATCCAGGCCAAGGGCACCTGGCAAGCTTCCCAAACGTACAAACATTCTATACATGTTATTCCTGGAATTGTGGATTTTTCCCAAGTCCATTTAGTAGTGGTTTATGGACTTGTCCTTTAGGAAACCGTCTAACCCCTTTTTAAACTCTGCCAAGCCAACCGCCTTCACCACATAAGTACATAAGTAATGCCACATTGGGAAAAGACCAAGAGTCCATCGAGCCCAGCATCCTGTCCACGACAGCAGCCAATCCAGGCCAAGGGCACCTGGCGAGCTTCCCAAACGTGCAAACATTCTATACATGTTATTCCTGGAATTGTGGATTTTTCCCAAGTCCATTTAGTAGTGGTTTATGGACTTGTCCTTTAGGAAACCATCTAACCCCATGATTCTGAAAGCTCCTCAATGAAGTCACTGGCCCTCATAATTACTAACATTTTCTGCAATATTGTAATTACCTATAAAGGAGAAACTTCTGTCTGCATTGCCTCTCTGGTTGCAATGAAGGACGGTATGTCAAGTGCAACTAAACTAAACCAAACCATGCACGTGCTGAAGATACAGTTCTTCTGCGCACTGAGAATTAATTTGCTTAAAGGGTTCATTTAGAGCTCCTTTTACTAATGTGCGCTAATGGATTTAGCATGTGCTAATGATTAGCGTGCACTAAATACTGAGAAGCCGATATTCAGACCATGGGAGACAGACCAGCAAACTCCCGCAGACAGCGCTAAAACCGTAAATTCAATGACGGGCCATTTCTGGTGACCGACATTAAATATCTGGTTTATTTTTGTCCATTTTAAAGATAACGGCTAAGCAGCTTATTTTCGAAGGAGATCGCCGGCCATCTTCTGACCTAAATCGGGAGATGGCCGGCCATCTCCTGAAGCCGGACAAATTGGCATAACCAAAAGCCAATTTTGGCCGGCTCGAACTGCTTTCCGTCGCAGAGCCAGCCAAAGTTCGCTGGGGCGTGTCGGAAGGGTAGCGAAGGCGGGACAGCGGCATGCCAGGGCGTGTTTAAGAGATGGGCACCCTCGGCAGATAATGGAAAAAAGAAGGGCGTCTCTGGCGAGAATTTGGTCTACTTTATTTGGTCCCTTTTTTTCAGGTTCAAGTCCCAAAAAAGTGCCCCAACTGACCAGATGACCACTGAAGGGAATCGGGGATCACCTCCCCTGACTCCCCCAGTGGTCACTAACCCCCTCCCACCCTCAAAAAAACAACTTTAAAAACTTTTTTTGCCAGCCTCAAATGTCATACTCAGGTCCATCGCAGCAGTATACAGGTCCCTGGAGCAGTTTTAGTGGGTGCAATGGACTTCAGGCAGGCGGACCCAGACCCATCCACCCCACCTACCTGTTACACTTGTGGTATTAAATGGGACCCCTCCAAACCCCCCCTGAAACCCACTGTACCCACATGTAGGTGCCCCCCTTCATCCATAAGGGCTATGGTAATGGTGTAGAGTTGTGGGGAGTGGATTTGGGGGGGGGGATTTGGGGGGCTCAGCACCCAAGGTAAGGGAGCTATGCACCTGGGAGCTATTTTTTTTTATTTTTAGAAGTGCCCCCTAGGGTTCCCGGTTGGTGTCCTGGCATGTGAGGGGGACCAGTGCACTACAAATGCTGGCCCCTCCCACAACCAAATGCCTTGGATTTGGCCGGGTTTGAGATCGCCGGCCTTGGTTTCCATTATGGGCAAAAACCGAGGCCGGCCATCTCTGACATTTGGGCGGCCCCAACCGTATTATAGAAACGAAAGATGGCCGGCCATCTCGTTTCGAAAATACGATCGGCCCCCGCCCCTTCGCGGCGCCGTCTTCAGAGATGGGCGCCCTTAGAGATGGGCGTCCACGATCGAAAATGCCCCTCCATGTCAATATCGTGACCTACCCTGTTATCTTTAAACTGGCCAAAGAAATACCAGGTTTTCACATGGCCAAATATAGCCGCAAAACTGGCTTTTAAATCAGTGGATAGCTGGTTATATTGGCCAATAAAACCATCTATCTGCCGATTGCTAACTGGGGATATTCAGCGGGGGATAGCCGGTTAAGCACTATTTAACCAGTCAGCAGCCGTTCTGGCTGGTTAAATAGTGCTGAATATCGGAGGGGGGGGGGGGGGGGGGAGTAAGAAGCCTCCTATGAACTGCTTAGTATTTAGCATGTGCTAATTGTGAGTGCGTGCAAAATCCGTTACTGCACCTTAGTAAAAGAAGCCCTTAGTAAAGGTCAGTAAAGTTTTGTACTTGCTGCTCAATCAGGGGGTGTTTCTATTCTATTCTATTTTATTCAGGGCATTTATATCCCGCTAAAATCAATAAAGAGTCTAAGCGGGTTACATAAGTATAAAACATAAATTGAAAAATTAGGAAAGCTTACAAAAATTACTCATTCAAGTATTTATCGAAAAGATAAAGTTTTCAGTCCCTTGCCAAATTATAAATAACTAGAAATCGTACGAAGTTGTACAGGTATGGAATTCCACAACTTAAAGAAAAACAATCATCATGGATTCTTTAATAACAAATTTTCCTAACAGATGGGATCCCCAACAACAAAGCAGAACAGAAATGAGCGCTCCTTAGCAACGCTGGATGAGCTATCAACTGCGGAAGGAGAGAGAAACAGTTCCCCTGCAATATGCTAAACCCCATACAGGCAATCTTAAAAACTATCCGAGCAGAAACTGATCACCATTGCAATCATCTGAGCAGCACTGTCGCATGGTCATAATGTGAATAATCATATATCAATTTAGCTGCGGTATTTTGCAATAATTGCAACGTACTAATTAGTCTTACTTACTAACCTAACTGTGGCAATATTATAGACTGAAGCAGTATATGTGGTAGGAGCAGTGCCGGAGGAAGGGCGGGGCGGTGGGGGCGGTCCGCCCCGGGTGCACGCTGCTGGAGGGTGCAGAGAGCAGCCGCGCGCCTGTCGGCTCCGCTGGTTTCCTGCTCCCTCTGCCCCGGAACAGGTTACTTCCTGTTCCGGGGCAGAGGGAGCAGGGAGCCAGTGGAGCCGACAGGCGCGCGGCTGCTCTCTGCACCCTCCAGCAGCCAAGAATGCACCTGGGGGGGGGGGCTTGATGCACCGGGGAGGGGGGTGTCATTGCACCGGAGGGGGGGGGGTGTCGTGCTGCACAATGGGGGGACGGATGTCGCTGCACCCGGGGGAGGGGGGGTGCGCAGCGGCGATCCACCCCGGGTGGCAGCCAACCTAGGATCGCCACTGGGTACGAGGTCTTAATCTGTATCAGAACTTAGACGCCTAGGCATAGGTCCCAGCTCTGTGGGTGTTGTGAGTGCTTGAATATTCCCCATTTTGAGCAAACTTCTTTCCTGTGAAGGGGGAGCATTCACATGTATTCACTGTAGCCCCCCCCCCCCCCCCAATCATTTTGAAAAGTTGGCTCCCATGCACCTTGGTTCAATTATAGAATACTAGAATAACCTGCTAGTACTCTATAATAGATGGGCACCCAGATGTTAAGCATAGCTATGCTTAACATCTGGGTGCCCATACTTATGCCAGCCATAGAACTGGTATAAGTGGGAGCACCTAAATTGAAGAACATTTTACCAAAACTCACTCAGGGGCCCTTTCACTAAGCCACGTAGGCACCTACATGTGTCAATTTTGAGTTACCGCCCAGCTACCGCATGACCCTTGCGGTCATTTCATTTTTGACGCACGTCCGCTACGCGCGCCAGAAAATAAGTTTTATTTTCTGGCACGTGGCAGAAACTGGGCGGTAATCGTCATTCTACTCGCATAGATGATTACCACACGGTTCAACGCGTGAGACCTTACCGCTAGGTCAATGGCTGGCGGTAAGATCTCAGTCCCAAAATGAACGTGCACCAATTTTTATTTTGCCGCACGTCCATTTTCGGCAAAAATTTTAAAAAGGCCTTTTTTTTTACTAGTGTGCTGAAAAATGGATCTGTGCATGCTCAAAACACACCCCTACATTAGCGGAGACAATTTTTCATCGCACCTTAGTAAAAGTACCCCTCAATTCATCAGCAGCAGTTTTCAGAAAAATAAGTAGCGACTTTTTGACTGAGTCCCCCTGTATTCAAAACCATTTAACTGGTCAGGAATGGCACGTGGCCAGTTAAATGGTACTTAGTCAGCTATCCAGTGATATTCAGAGGGAGACAGCTGGCTATCTCCTGCTGCTGTGGCCTAGTGGTTAGAGCACCAGCCTTATAATCATAAGGTTGCTGGTTCAAATCCCACCTAAGGCAAGTCACTTCAGGGTCAAACTTTGATCAGCGTATAGTGGTTAGCTGGTTATATTGTGCGATATAACCAGCTAGCCGGGAATATTCAGCAGCAGTTAAGTGGCCAAAAGTGGCCACGTGAATAGGTGGAATGTCTTTGGCCAGTGCTGAATATTGACTTGGCTGGTTAACTTCAAATCAGTCAAAAGTAAACTGAAAATTCAAACCTGGTGACCAGAAACGACCTGGCATTGAATATCTAGACTTGACACTGACCGCGGGAGGCAACCTGGCTACTCCTGTGGTCTAAAGATCAGGCCCATTGAGTTTTGCGTAGAGTATTCAACACAAAGTCATTAAAATACCATGGACCGAGTGAGTTTTTGGCCCAGGAATAAGCTACAGTAAATGAATCTTGCCTTGATGAACAAAATTAATCACATAACTCCAGTGCGTTTTTTCCAGCAAAAAAGATGCCGGTTCATAAACGCTAGGTCACCCTTCAGGGGTGGGGTGATCACTGAAGGACCCACCCCACAATAGCCAGGCCTTCTGCAACCAGTCACAGAATCTATGACAAGGCAGAATTGGTGCGTAGAGCCTGAGCTCTTTCATTAAAACTTGGGGTCCATGGGTCAATTTTAGCAGACAATGGAAAAGGTGCCGGTACTCAGTACCCCCTCAAAAAGAGCTCTGCATAACTCAAAACCGACAAAAAATAGACTGAGTGAGTTTTGGAAAAGTGCTCTTCAACTGGGAAATTGTGTACACTCTTTAGAAAGAGGGCGCCCTCTTTTGGAAGGATGTGCACTACTTTAACTAAAACAAAACAAAAATTCTAATGAATGACATGGGAAACTAAACAAAATGAAAATTTGGGGGCTGCATGCTTTAAATATAACGTGTCACTGCCACTGAAAATCAGGCCTAATGTGTCTTTATATTCTAGGATAATGAGCCTGGTTTCCTACCTAGTTTTGATTATTTTATATTTTTAATGCTAGTATTTTTATGAGAAAAGTTTCTTTTTTGTGTGAACTACATTTTAATGTTTTATCTCTGTACACCTCTCTGGGAAATGAATGAAAGTGAAACTAGGTCCCTAAATTTAACTGCTCATTCCTAGTCTCTTTTCAAAGGAGCAGATTTAGGTGTCTAACTCCTAAAGATAAACATTTGGAAAAATAAGGGGTCAGCTTTCAAAAAGGGAAGAACACCTAAAGTCGGACATATTTTGACCAAGTACATGAAGCAGATATTCCACCAAAGCGAGGCCTCAGATCTTCTTCGACAAAGGGACAGATTTAATGGCCCCCTCATATTTTGGTTTTCCAGATGATGACGTATACATAGAGGATGAGGAGGAGAGGAAGGAGTATGTTCTGAATGACCATGGAATCTCTTACTTTGGACATGAAAAACTTATTAGGGAAGAAGGATGGAACTTTGGACAGGTGAGGAGCAAATGGTACCTTCTAGCGCGATCCTGGTTTTAGTTCACTTGAATTCATGGAAATAAAGGATCAATAAGCAGAAGGGATGTGCTCTTGGTTGAGAAGTAGCCTAGTGGTTACAGCACAGGGCTGGTAATCCTACTACTACTATTTAGCATTTCTATAGCGCTACAAGGCATACGCAGCGCTGCACAAACATAGAAGAAAGACAGTCCCTGCTCAAAGAGCTATGTAATAAAAGTGAACCAAGTATAGGACAATCAAGCCATTGTGACATCACTGATGAGGTTGGCTCTTATTGGTGGCCTGAGGCATTATGACATCACAATATTAGCTCTGGTTACAAGAGACTACTACTACTACTTATCACTTCAATAGCGCTACAAGGCATACGCAGCGCTGCACAAACATAGAAGAAAGACAGTCCCTGCTCAAAGAGCTTACAATCTAATAGACAAAAAATAAATAAAGTAAGCAAATCAAATCAATTAATGTGTACAAGAAGGAAGAGAGGAGGGTAGGTGGAGGCGAGTGGTTACAAGTGGTTACGAGTCAAAAGCAATGTTTAAGAGGTGGGCTTTCAGTCTAGATTTAAAGGTGGCCAAGGATGGGGCAATACGTAGGGGCTCAGGAAGTTTATTCCAGGCGTAGGGTGCAGCGAGACAGAAGGCGCAAAGTCTGGAGTTGGCAGTAGTGGAGAAGGGAACAGATAAGAAGGATTTATCCATGGAGCGGAAGTCCTTACCACCTCTTACCACCTAGTGGAGGGGAGGGGAGGGGAGGGGAGGAGTAGCCTAATGGTTAGTGCAGTGGACTTTAATCCGGGAAGTCCTGGTTCAAATCTCACTGTTACTCCTTGTGATCTTAGGCAAATCACTAAGTTGCCCTTTTAGTAAGCCACATAAGTGTCTACGTGCGCCCAACACGTGCCAAAATGGCGTTACCGCCTGACTACCACGTAGCTTGTGCGGTAATTTCATTTTTGGTGCACATCTCATACACGTGTCTGAAAAATATTTTTTTATTTTCGGGCGCGCGTAATGAAAACGCGCCAAGTGGCATTTGATGCGCATAGGTCAATACCACCCAGTTACCGTGTGAGTCTTTACCGCCAGGTCAATGGCTGGCGGTAAGGTCTCAGACCCAAAATAGATGCATGACTATTTTCATTTTGCCGCACGTCCATTTTTTGCAAAAAGAAAGGGGCCTTTTTTTACAGGCGCGCTAAAAAATGGATCGTCGTGCACGCAAAACCCGCACCTACACTACCGCAAGCCATTTTTAGTACACCTTAGTAAAGTAACCCCTAAAACCTCCAGTTCTTCACGTACAAACTTAAGGACCCTTTTACTAAAGCTTAATCGCGCTAACGGACATTAGTAAACACTAACCCCCTAATTCTGTAAAAGGCACCAAACCTTGTGCCTTGATAATGGATCCCGCAGTAATGGCTATGTGCTAATGGGGAAGTTAGCACATAACCATTACAAAAAAAATATGACAAGGTGGCCATTGTACCGCAGTGGTAAAAGTTGCCACAGCACGCTAAAAGTGGCATGACAATAGAGCTGGCCACTTTTTAACGAGACTTGGTAAAAAGACCTCTTACTGATTAGTGGAGAATTAACATGGGAACTCTTACCACCTAGTGGAATGGAGTGGAGTGGAAGGGAAGGGAGGGGAGGAGTAGCCTAGTGGTTAGTGCAGTGGACTTTGATCCTGGGGAACTGAGTTCAATTCACACTGCAGCTCCTTGTGACCCTGGACAAGTCATTTAACCTTCCATTGCCCCTGCTACAAAATAAGTACCTGAATATATGTAAACCACTTTGAATGTAGTTGCAAAAACCTCAGAAAGGCGGTATATCAAGTCCCATTTCCCTTTCCCTATTTGAGATTCTACATGGAATGTTGCTATTCCACTAGGTAAAAATATAGACACAGGGGCACTGGTTCCAATTCTTTTTAGCTCAACTTATAAATACAGAATCAGTTATTCAAAAAGTAAGTCAAAGATTATCTCATATAAAGAGGAAATCGCCTCAAGAATAAGCTCCTCCCAGTAAATTGCAACATGGGATAAAAGCTACACTTTCTTCATCATGGGCGTTTTGCTCAAATTCCTCTTATTTTAAAAAACAAATTTTTTTTTTTTTTTTTTAGGACAGCTCTTCTACCTGCTTAAATTGCTGAATATCGTGGGGTTGAATTTTAAGGATTTTTTTAAGTGATTAAAAGTTGCAATCCACTCTGTACAGAGTGGAGGAGTGGCCTAGTGGTTAGGGTGGTGGACTCTGGTCCTGGGGAACTGAGGAACTGAGTTCAATTCACACTGCAGCTCCTTGTGACTCTGGGCAAGTCACTTAACCCTCCATTGCCCCATGTAAGCCGCATTGAGCCTGCCATGAGTGGGAAAGCGCAGGGTACAAATGTAACAAAAATAAAATAGATACTATTGGAGATTCTACATGGAATGTTGCTATTCCACTAGCAACATTCCATGTAGAAGGCTGTGCAGGCTTCTGTTTCTGTGAGTCTGATGTCCTGCATGTACGTGCAGGACGTCAGACTTGCAGAAGCCTGCGCGGCCACGTTGGTGATGCCGACTCCTACATGGAATGTTGCTAGTGGAATAGCAACATTCCATGTAGAATCTCAAATAGTAGCAACAGTGGAGGAGTGGCCTAGTGGTTAGGGTGGTGGACTTTGGTCCTGGGGAACTGAGTTTGATTCCCCTTTGATTCCCACCTCAGGCACAGGCAGCTCCTTGTGACGCTGGACAAGTCAGTTAACCCTCCTCCATTGCCCCAGGTACAAAATAAGTACCTGTATATGTAAGCTGCATTGAGTCTGCCATGAGTGGGAAAGCGTGGGGTACAAATGTAACTAAAAATAAATAAAATAAAATTCAGAAACAGTGGGCTATAAAACCCTGTATTAAATGAAATGAAATTAAACTGCTAAATTATAACCAATGTTCCTGCTAAGCAGCTGTGAGGGAGTCCTCTCTGATGTTCCTGCTGGTGGTGCTACAATATTGTGCTTTCAATCCTGAGGGACAGTGTAGCTTGAAACTGCTTCGTGAGAATAATGCTTATAATAAACCTATGGTATGTCTAATGACAGCTTTTTAAAATGAGGCATTGCAGTTCATTTTAATTTTCTCTTTTTTTGTTGAAGTTTGAAGAAAACATTTTGAATATCTGCCTTGCTCTACTGGATAGGAACCTGAAGTACCTTGAAGACCCAGTCTTAGACTGCTCCTGCAGGAACAATCCTTTGTATGTGAGCAGGGTAGTGAGTGCCATGGTAAGGACCTGATGTACACATTGTATACTCTAGAAAGGCCATTCTATGAGCTGGCACCCAAATTTAGGTGCTAATAGTGGGCATATGTTACAGAATGCTAGGATGTACACATGTGATTGGCACCAATAATTCACGAGTGGTAGGTGCTAATCTATAACTGGTAAATAAGGAGACATACATGTCAGCAGAGCATGGGTGTATTGCCAATGACACATGCAACTTATAGAGTACAATTAGGTGTGCCTGTTATTATTATTATTATTATTACAATTGTACCCCGCGCTTTCCCACATATTGCAGGCTCAATGCGGTTTACGTGGAGGGGCATAATTGAACGAAAACGTCTATCTCCATGGGCGTTTATCTCCGAGAACGGGTCCGTGAAGGGGCGGACTGAACCGTATTTTCAAAAAAAATAGACGTCCATGTTTTATTCGACAATTTGTGAGCTGGGCGTTTTTGTTTTTCAGCGATAATGGAAAATGAAAGCGCCCAGCTCAAAAACGAATAAATCCAAGGCATTTGTTCATGGGAGGGGCCAGGATTCGTAGTGCACTGGTCCCCCTCACATGCCAGGACACCAACCGGGCACCCTAGGGGGCACTTTTACAAAAACAAAAAAAAGGTAAAAGAGCTCCCAGGTGCATAGCACCCTTCCCTTGTGTGTTGAGCCCCCCAAATCCCCCTCAAAACCCACTGCCCACAAGTCTACACCATTACTATAGCCCTAAGGGGTGAAGGGGGGCACCTACATGTGGGTACAGTGGGTTTGGGGGGGTTGGACGACTAAGCATTAAGCAGCACAATTGTAACAGGTGGGGGGGGATGGGCCTGGGTCCACCTGCCTGAAGTCCACTGCACCCCCTAACAACTGCTCCAGGGACCTGCATACTGCTGCCAGGGAGGTGGGGATGACATTTGAGGGTGAAAATAAAAAGTTGTGAAACATCATTTTTTGTGGTGGGAGGGGGTTAGTGACCACTGGGGGAGTCAGGGGAGGTCATCCCCAATTCCCTCTGGGGGTAATCTGGTCATTTAGGGCACTTTTTGGGGCCTTATTCGTGAAAAAACAGGGTCCAGGAAAAGTGCCCTAAATTCTAGCTACAAACGCATACTTTTTTTCCATTATCGGCGAAAGGCACCCATCTCTCCTCGGCCGATAACCACGCCCCAGTTCCACCTTCGCCACGCCTCCGACACGCCCCCGTCAACTTTGTACGCTTCCGCGATGGAGTGCAGTTGAAAACGTCCAAAATCGGCTTTCCATTATACCGATTTATTCGTTTTTGTGAGATAAACGTCTATCTCCCGATTTGGGTCGAAATCTAGGCGTTTTTCTCTTTCAATTATAAGGTGGATAGTAAATACAGTTACAAAGTCTAGATGAGAATCTTACAAGTTGTAGTAAACGTAGTAATTGTGAGGTTTTGAGGAAATGTGAGTTAAAAACTAGAGACAAGCAAAGAGAGAAAATCGAAAGGAAAAGAGATAGGGAAGGGTAAAAGATAGGAAGGATGGTAAGGAAAGATAAAGGGAAGTGCATGAGTAGAATTGGGAGATAAAGTCAGAGGTATAACAGTCCTCAGGACCAGGATCAAGTGGATAAGTTTAAAAGTTTAAGTACAGTCAGTCGGGTAAGCTTTCTTAAAGAGGTAGGTCTTCAACATTTTCCTGAAGGGTAAATGGTTGTTGCATGGCACACTAAGGAACGCCAACTTACACCAGCCATTCACATGACATCAGTTGGCGTGCCTAACTTGTTAAAGTAGCTTTGTGCTGGTATTCTGTAATGGTTTAGGCATGCCTACAGGGTGAGGCAAAAAAAAAAAGTAACCCCTGCCCCCCTAAAGATTTTTGCTGTTTTCTCAGCAACCGCTTGGAAGGTCAATGTGAAATTCTACAGTTGTATTTCTTGTTACTATCTATGTTTATGTGCCGAGTACAATGAAATTATCTTTAAACATGACGAAGTTACAGACTTTTTAGCATGGCTACCCAGAGATTTTCGCACGTTGAAAGATGTTTGCACTACAAAACTCCAACAAAAAAGCACCAGGAGCCTTCAGAAACAGGACACAATTCTGAAAAAATAGGTGTTTAAGTATAGACCCGACACGGGCCGTGTTTCGGCACACAGCACCTGCATCAGGGGTCTCAGTTCTTTCTGACAGAAAATGAATGTTATATGCAGCGATCGAGTTTTCTTAATCAAAATAGGAAACTGTCCTGAGCCAGGTCACAATCACCACACATCAGCAGGAGAAACCTTACACTACAGGACAGCTTCTCTCCTCCTAAGGCACTGCAAAACTACCATTATTTAAAAAAAAAAAAAAAAAAACCTTAGGACACCAGCTTACTGTTAATGATATACAGTGATATAGACTTTTGTCTGGGTGGGGGGGCAATGTTGGAGGCCTATCACGAGCTCCACCCAAAGCCACAAGCAATCGCTGAACTCAAGGAAGCGCTGCAGATGATCTGAGACAACCTAACTCAGGGACCGATCGGCAAGGCTGTTAAGAACTTCCCATAGTGACTGAAGGCCTGTGTTAAAGCTGGGGGGTGGACACTTTGAGCAGTCACAGTGACTGCAAAATTCTGACCATTGTAAATTGTATCGTTTGAATGACATTATTGTACTGTGTTTTAGCTCAAACATTTTTAATGCGCAAAAATCGATAAGTAGTAATGCTAAAATGTAAGTAACTTCAACATAGCTTAAGATAATTATATGCTGTTTAATAGTAATACGTAAGTATGGTGATTAAATAAAGTATGTAAAATTTCACATTGAAATTCAAAGCAGTTGCTGAGAAAACAGCAAAAAAAAACAAAACAAAGAGGTTACTTTATTTGCCTCATCCTGTAAGAATTAGTGTATGGGCACCCCTATATCTCAGTGGCTTGTATAGAATAGCCCCCCCCCATTGCCTTTAAGGGATGAACACTGACTACAAAAGGAGGCAATGAGGGTCTATATATATGGCACCTAAAAATATCGGCACTGAAAAATACCCGCTTAAACAGTATTCTGTAAGCCGTGCCTAAAGTTTGGTGCGGGACAGGTCACGCATAGATTTAGGCACCGCCATTTGCACCAATGAATATGTGGTGCAAATGTCTGTACCTACATTTGCAAGCAGAGTGCCATTATTCTGCAATCATGCAAGTAACTCAAAACCATGCCCCAAATCTGCTCCAAAACACCCATGACCCTCCCATTACCATGTGTAAATTTTAGATGCAGATTCCATGCCCACCTTTACATGTATTAGTCCCAATTAAATCTAATTAGTGCCAATAATTGCTTGTTAAAAAGCCAATTATTGGCATTAATTGGCTCATTATTCTGTTAAATTGTGCAGGGAAATCCAGAACGCGGCTTAATTTGCGCACACAATGTTTGGCAACCTTTATAGAATCAGGGCGAATGTTTCTTCTATGGTATCTCTGGGACAAGAGAGGGTGAGAACATTCAGACTATAATGTACCTTCTGGGGAAATTCATCAGACTGCTTTTTAGACCTCAGTGAGGATGACTTTCAAAACCCAATTATCTGAGTAGATACACAACGTGTTAAACTATCTACTCTTAAGGGAAGGGAAGGGAAGGAGGAAGAGATATGACCGATAGACCTTTTCACCATAAATATTGATGACAGATGAAGGCGGTTTCTTATAGACTAACCAATTTATTGAGGCATGAGCTTTCAAGGAGTAGAGTCCACTTCATCAGATGCAACTGGAAGAAGTCAACAGTTCACACTCAACCCATATACGTTTCCTATCCATTTCTCACCCCATTCCATGCTATGTATGTAATAAATGAATTTACGCACGTCAAGCCAGCATGTTACTATGTATCAGTGAAGTTCTGATAAGTACCATGGTTTTTTGAGGTCTTCTCCGCCATTATTATTAAAAATTAAATAGTACAAGTGAAGAATTTGATGGATTGTTAAGCACTATCCCCGGGATTCTATATGTCGTGCCTCGATTTCCGTGTAGATATTAAAGCGTATTCCATAACAATTTACATAACTTAATTAATTAACAAGCTAATCAGTGCTGACACCTGTGTCCTAACAGCATGTTAAGTGACAGGTTATGTGCTTAACAAATTTTAATAGAACGGTCCCTTAGTTTTGAAAACAAAATGAAGTCAAATAGGACATGAAACCAAAGCACATCCTTACGATCATTTGCAGACTTGCCACTATTTGGTGTTGCAACGTATTATCTAGCTTGGGTGCTTAGACCAATTTTACAAAATGTCAATTGTTTTGTTATTCGTTCAGTTCTACTAATATTTCGTTGAACTTGTAATGTTTTATTTCTCCCAGGTGAACAGCTATGATGATAAAGGGGTGTTGGAAGGACTCTGGGGTGAAAACTTTTCTGGTGGGGTTAACCCAGCCCTGTGGAGTGGAAGCGTTGAAATCCTCTGGAGATGGCGCAAAAGAGGGTACAAGCCTGTAAAATACGGCCAGTGCTGGGTCTTTGCAGGAGTAGCGTGCACAAGTAAGTTTTCGACTAAATCAGTAATTCCCAAACCTGTTTTGGAGGATCCTCAGCCAGTCAGGTCTTCAAGATATCCACAATCCCCCTAATATTCAGCGCTATTGTGTTCAATTCTGGTCGCCGCATCTCAAGAAAGATATAGTAGAATTGGAAAAGGTGCAGCGAAGGGCGACTAAAATGATAGCGGGGATGGAACGACTTCCCTATGAAGAAAGACTAAGGAGGCTAGGGCTTTTCAGCTTGGAGAAGAGACGGCTGAGGGGAGACATGATAGAGGTATATAAAATAATGAGTGGAGTGGAACAGGTGGATGTGAAATCGTCTGTTCACACTTTCCAAAAAGACTAGGACTAGGGGGCATGCGATGAAACTACAGTGTAGCAAATTTAAAACAAATCGGAGAAAATGTTTCTTCACCCAACGCGTAATTAAACTCTGGAATTCGTTGCCAGAGAACGTGGTGAAGGCGGTTAGCTTGGCAGACTTTAAAAAGGGGTTAGATGGTTTCCTAAAGGACAAGTCCATAAACCACTACTAAATGGACTTGGGAAAAATCCACAATTCCAGGAATAACATGTATAGAATGTTTGTACATTTGGGAAGCTTGCCAGGAGCCCTTGGCCTGGATTGGCCGCTGTCGTTAACAGGATGCTGGGCTTGATGGACCCTTGGTCTTTCCCAGTATGGCATTACTTATGTACTTATGTATTTATGTTATTTAACTGACCAGAATGACTGCTGACCAGTTAAATAGATATTAACCAGCTATTCACCGATATTCAGCGAGGGATAACTAGCTGTCTCCTGCTGTGTCTTCCGGCATCGACACAGCTGTAAGCGAACCAGAGAAAATAAAAGCTGGAGCGCTGTTTATCCCTTAAAAAGGCCATGGGCAAAATGGGACCCCGTTGGGATTAGTAAGGTAAATGTGCCTCCGGTTATTCTTTTGCTCCTGCTCTGTATATTGTTACTGTTTTATGAACATTGATGAAGAGAAATTGAAGAGAAATATATACAGTAAAACATAGGCGGTCAGTGGCCCAACTGTTTGGGGAGGCTAAAGGGGGCGTGGTTAGGGGGTGGGGCCAGGGGTGGGGCTTAAATCCATAATTGTCTGATAACACACAGAAAAAAATAAATATATAAAAATAAAAGTCACAATTAATACCTTTTATTAAATTTAGATATTAGATATGTATCATATGTCAAAGAATAAAGTGGTTGCTCAAAGCATATTCTAAGCACAATCGCTCAACTGCAAAACACTATGCACAACTTTGTGCAAAAACACACTCAGAACCTTACTGTACCATAAATATTACACTGGGCAGAACCTAATACACCAAATATACCACCCATACTGAAAATGCAGACCGTCAACAATATGAAACATGGGATCATAATATCACAATTCTCATGTAGAGCCACAAAACACCCTAATTCATGTTTAATGTGGGATAAAATGCCATAAATAACTAAATAAATATAAACGTTTAATGTTGAGCACCTGATTCTCAAAGTGGACATATTCCAAACACTATAATGAAAATAAAATGATCTTTTCTACCTTTGTTTGGTGACTTTTTCTGATCATGCTGGCCCAGTATCCAATTCTGTTGCTATCTGTCCTCAGTGCAGGTCAGGAAGTCATCCTCTTTAAATATCTCCCTGGCAACACAGGACACCTCCAGCCAACCCCCCCTCCCCCGCTCTCCCAGCAGTAAGGTAAACAAACCATAAACCAATTTCTACAACTGCTTACAAAAGGCTAGAGGGCTTTCACTGCAGCTCCTGCTGTGAGGATGGAGGTAAATCAACAATTTAAGCCTCTCAGAGCACAGCAGGGGAGGCTTAGCCTGTCCAAGTCTCTTATACCGGGCGCCTATGCTAAAAATATTGAGTGAAGAGTAATATATGCAATGAAAAATTGGAGGTTTTTGACCAATTATGGCGATTTATCCTGTGGTTACTATATATCAGTGAAGTTCTGACAAGTACCATGGTTTTTTGAGGTCTTTCTGCCATTACTATTAAAAAATTTAAATACTACAAGTGAAGAATTTGAATGGGTGTTAAGCAATATCCCCGGGATTCTATATAGCGAGCCTCGATTTCCGAGTGGAAATCAAGCGTATTCTATACCAATGCACATAACTTAATTAGTTAACAAGCTAATCAGTGCTGATAATTGGATGTTAGCAAGCAATTAGTACTAATTGGCATTAATTAGAATTGACATGCAGTACTTGCAAAGTGTATTCTGTAACATGGTGAGCATAAATTCTAAATCGCATGGTTGAAAAGTGGACGTGGCTATGGGCGTGAAATGGGCGGGTCGTGGGTGTTTCTAAAATCTGTGCCCGTTGTTATAGAATACACTCACTCTGCGCCTAATTTAAGCAGAGGGATTTACACCAGATTCTAGCTGGCGTAATTGACCGAGACTAAATTTAGTCGCGTCTCTAGAGCTTAGCACATCCTAATTATTAGCATGTGCTAAATACGCTAGTGCATCTTCGTAAAAGATCTCCCCCCCCCCCCCTCTTAATACACAGAAAAGTCTTTCTAAAATGACCTCTTGGATCTGCCAAATCAAAAATGTCCCCTCCCCGAGCAGCTAATTTTAAGTGCTTAATAAGTCAGCAGGTCCAGGTCAGGGAAACAAAGTTAGAATATCAGCACTAATTATAGCATGAGGAGCTTAGTCCTTTTACCAAGCTGCGGAAAAATGTGCCCTGCGCTGACAGTGGGTGCTGTTTTTCCCGTGCACCAGGACCCTTTTCACCACAGCGGGTAAAAACTACCCAGGCTTTCTAGAATTTTTAGCGTGTGCTATAAATGAGAGCATGCTAACCATGTAGACACCCATAGGAATATTATGGGCATTTACATGGTTAGCGCGTGCTAAAAACGCTAGGACACCTTTGTAAACAGGGCCCATAATATGATATCATATGATTTTGCTTTCGATTGTGTATATAACTGATTGTATGTGATTTTTTTTTTATTATGTATGTTCTTTTCTAAACCACTTGAGTTGATTAAGTGGTATATACCGTATTTTTCGGACTATAGGACGCACCAGACCATAAGACGCACCTAGGTTTTCCTCCCAAATTTGGAGGGAAAAAAAAGTGCATCTTATAGTCCGAAAAATAGATACAGGCCCCCTCCCTGTTCCAGGCACCCTCCCTCCATTACAGGCTCCCTCCCTCCCCCCATTACAGGCTCCCTCCCTCCGTTCCAGGCACCCCTCTCTCCCTCTGTTGGAATTTTAAAACTCCTCACCTCGTCGGTGTGACTCGCGGTAGCAGCAGCGCTTCAGCGTGCACGTCGCTCTTCACTCAGCCTTCTCTCTCTCAGCTCTGTGGTCCCGTGTCGCTCTTCACTCAGCCTTCTCTCTCTCAGCTCTCTGGTCCCGTGGGCGCAGCAAGCAGCGGCAGACCACTCCTTCCTTCCGTGTCCGGCCCTCGCAGGTTACGTCAGGCGAGGGCGGGACATGGAAGGAAGGAGTGGTCTGCCATTGCTTGCTGCACTTTTGAAGGTGAGGCACTTAAATCCAATGTCAGGGAGCGACAGAGGGCGGGTGGGCCGGACTGCGGTGGCAGCACCGGGCCCCCCCCGGAGGCCCAGGCCCAGGGAATTTTGCCCCCCCCCTTCTCGGTGCCCCTGCTCAGCAACCACTAATTCCTCCTTCTCCTAAGGGATCCCATGTGCCTGCCCCACGCTTTCTTAAATTCTGACATAGTCCTTGTCTCCAAGACCTCCACAGGGAGAGGCCATTTCACACTTCCACCACCCTTTCCGTGGAAAAGTATTTCCTTAGATTCCTCCTAAGCCTATTTCTTCTTATCTTCATCCGATGCCCTTTCATTCCAAAGTTTTCCTTCATTTGGAAAAGGCTCACCTCCTGTACATTAATGCCACTGAGGTATTTAAACGTCTCTATCGTATCCTCTCTCTCCCGCCTGTCTTCCAGTGCATACATGTAGAGATTTATAAGCCTGTCCCTATACGTTTTATGGCAGAGACTTCTTACCAATTTTGTAGCCTCCCTCTGGCAATGGCGTTCCTAGGGTGGGCGGTGGGTGCGGTCTGCCCCGGGTGCACGCCGCTGGGGGGGTGCCATGTGCGCCTGTCCTCCGTTCGTTCCATGCTTCTTCTCTGCCCCGGAACAGGTTCCTGTTCCAGGGCAGAGAAGAAGCATGGAACGAACGGAGGACAGGTGCGCGCGGCACCCCCCCCAGCGGCGTGCACCTGGGGGGGTCCTTCGCGGGGTGGTCCTTTCGCCGGGGGGGTCCGCGCTGCATCCGGGGGGGGGGGGGGGCGCTGCACCTGGGGGGGCGGGGCGCATCGGCAATCTGCCCCAGGTGTCAGCCCCCCTAGGAACGCCACTGCCCTCTGGTCCTACTCCATCGGGCGGCTACAAAATTGGTAAGAGGTCTTGTCCCCTCCTCCAGTGGATTGTACCTTGCCTTCTCAACCCTTTCCCACAATGTTTTCTGTATCCGAACCAAGCAGGCTTTACACATGTGCACAGCTTTATAAAATTACCTTGAAAGTTATATTTGGTGAACTAATAATGAACTCTTTATGCTTGATTTAGTCCTGAGGTGTTTGGGAATTCCTGCACGTATGGTGACCAACTTTGTCTCTGCTCATGACAAGGATCAAAACCTCAGTATCGATGAATATTATGACAGTACTGGAAGGACTCTGAAGAAAACCATTGATGCTTTGTGGTATATGGAAAATCTTATACAATCTCATACTCTATATGTCATGTATTTTTCTATATTTTATTTTTGCCTTTTTCTCCTCACACTGTCTTCAGAGCTGTTTGTAAATCTACCCGTGAGAGTGAGACCATAAATTCTCGTTAACTAGAGTATAAGAGATGCTGAATTAATCCCAAATCAGATTATCTATGTTCATTCTCATCTTCAGGAATTATCATGTGTGGAATGAATGTTGGTTCAAAAGAAATGATCTGAAAAAATCCTACAGTGGGTGGCAAGTTGTGGATTCAACTCCCCAGGAGATCAGTGAAGGTAACAGGGGTTCTAATATAAGTATTTGGGGGTCAGTATTGAAAAACTTGCTGATGAAGGCAATATTGATCCTGTTGTCTATACATGGATATTCAGTTGTATTTAACTGGTTAGTCAGTGACTAACCAGTTAAATACAACTGTGGTTAGAGCACTGGTCTTGCAATCCAGAGGTGGCTGGTTCAAATCCCACTGCTGCTCCTTATGATCTTGGGCAAGTCACTTAACCCTCCGTTGCCTCCAGTACAAACTTAGACTGTGAGCCCTCCTGGGACAGAGAAAAATCCAGTGTACCTGAATGTAACTCCCCTTGAGCTACTACTGAAAAAGGTGTGAGCAAAATCTAAATAAACATATGGAATGTTGCTACTATTGAAGATTCTACATGGAATGTTGCCACTTTTTGAGATTCTGGAATGTTGCTACTATTTGAGATTCTACATGGAATACTGCTATAGTGGAGGTGTGGCCTAGTAGTTAGCGCACCGGTCTTACAATCCAGAGGTGGCCGGTTCAAATCCTGCTGCTGCTCCTTGTGATCTTGGGCAAGTCACTTAATCCTCCATTGCCTCAGGTACAAACTTAGATTGTGAGTCCTCCTGGGACAGAGAAATATCCAGAGTACCTGAATGTAACTCACCTTGAGCTACTACTGAAAAAGGTGTGAGCAAAATATAAATAAATAAAACTAGGGGCCCATTTATCTTAGGGTCCTGTTTACTAAGCCACACACTAAAAATTGGCATGCACTGATGCTACAGATACCCATATATTCCTATGGGTGTCTCTAGCGTTAGGATGTGCTAATTTTTAGCTTGCGCTAGGGGCATATCTGAGGTTCGGCGGTAGGGGGGGCAGGGGCTAAAGTGAGGGGGCACATTATAACCCCCCCCCCACACCGCTGTTAACCCTCCCCCACCGCCGTTAACCCTCCCCCGCCTACCGCCAACCCTTTCCCTGCCTACCGCGGTCACCTACCCCCCCGAGGTCCGCTCCTGCCGGTTTTTTAAAATATTACTTCAGCTGGCGGGGGACCCCAACCCCCGCCAGCCCAGCCGAGGTCTTTAACTTCTTCATCCTCGTGCTGTTAAACCTGCAATGCATCCTTCCAGTTGGACGGAGTTTGACGTCGCAGCACGTTGACATCCTGCACGTATAACGTGCTGCGACGTCAAACTCCGTCCAACTGGAAGGATGCATTGCAGGAACAGCACGAGGATGAAGAAGTTAAAGACCTCGGCTGGGCTGGCGGGGGTTGGGGTCCCCCGCCAGCTAAAGTAATATTTAAAAAAAACCGGCAGGAGCGGACCTCGGGGGTAGGTGACCGCGGTAGGCAGGGAAAGGGTTGGCGGTAGGCGGGGGAGGGTTAACAGCGGTAGGGGGGTCCAGGGCGAAATCTGCGGGGGCCCAGGCCCCTGTGGCCCCACGCAGATACACCCCTGGCGTGCGCTAAAAAGTTAGAGTGCCTACAGCCCAGCTTAGTAAACCGGGCAGAAAGTATGGTACAATCTGGGCTTATCGCATTTCAATATAGGATTAAACCTGGATTTAATGCAGTACTTTTTATGGGCTTTATTCTTTTCTTTTCCTTTTTTCTTTTGTGTGTAGGTTGAGTGCTAATAGCATGCGGTACTTGCAGAAAATTAACTTAGGAGCAGCATTTACTGCCTTCTGTTTAAGAGGTGCTAAGCGCTCATATTTATCTGTGCATTGCCCAATTAGTGCATATTAATCATAATGGGCCAGGTTCAAAATATGGCACAAAAAAACCATGCTTAGCGTTTTAAAACAGACTCTATGTCAGCAGATCCTGTTGTAAAATGCTAGCGGAACTTGAGATGTCCTGACCTGGATGTCCCAATTCTGATTTGTATGTCCTTTCTAAAATGCAACTCTTTGATCTCCTACTGCCTTGTGCATCTACAGTTCTTCATCTGTCTTGCTGTTCCAGGAAGGTATTGCTGTGGTCCTGCTTCAGTCAAAGCCATTAAGGAAGGAGATGTACAGATGGACTATGACACTGCATTTGTGTTTGCCTCAGTGAATGCAGACCGATCTACCTGGATTTACTACGACAAGAATATAAAAGAGAGAGTTTACTGTGATACCAAATTAGTTGGACAAAACATCAGCACCAAGGCAGTAGGCAGTGATGACCGTGTAGACATTACAGCAAATTACAAATACCCAGAAGGTAAAGAAAAGCTAGCACTGAGTATGATCTTATAAGCTAAAAAAAAGTTCTCATATATATATATATATATATATATATATATATATAAAGCTAATCTGCATGATATTCAACAGTATTTCACCGGCCAGAAACAGTACCTGGCCAGTTAAATACATTTAAGCCAGCTATCCACTGAATCAGGGGCGTAGCCAGACTTCGGCGGGAGGAGGGGCTAGAGCCCAAGGTGAGGGGCACATTTTAGCCCCCCATCCCCCCCGGTGTCGCCGATCCCCCCCCCCCCCGCCACCGCCAACTTTGATGACCCCTGCCGATGACCCTCTCGACCCTCCCGCCGCCAACTCTCTCCCGCCGTCGACGTGGGCTACCTTTGCTGGCGGGGGACCCCCAATCCCCGCCAGTCAAGGGGGTCCTCTTCTTCCTCCGAAGGCTTCGTTCTGTTTCTGACGTCCAGCAAAGGTAGCCCACGGCGACGGCGGGAGGGGGGTCCAGGGTCAAATCTACGGGGGCCCAGGCCCCCCTGGCCCCACGTAGCTACACCACTGCCACTGATATTCAGTGGGAGATACCCGGTTATCTCCCACTGAATATTCCGGTCAGCAGCTAGCCTAGTCACTGGCTCGCAGGACATAGCCAGTTACCACTGATTTTCAGCAGCTGACCGGTTAAGTTTAGCAGCCGGATAGACCTGTGTAAATAGCAGGTCAATCTTTGGCCACTAGAACCTTGCCAGTCAGCCAATGAATATCAGCTTATCCAGCTATGTTTGAAGCACCAACCCCCCCCCCCCCCCCCCCCCCCACACACACACACACAAATTCAATGCTGGTGGCCGGATACTGCCCCAGCATTGAATTTCCAGGGTTCACCAGTGACAGTGGGAGTTAGCTGCTCTAACTCCCGCTGTCTCAATGTTGGGGCCAATGATTATAATAGTAACTTTCTTATACTGTATTTCTATGAGTTCACTTAAGGTATTACATAGTTATAGTGGGAGGAGTGGCCTAATGGTTAGTACAGCGGTCTTTGATCCTAGTAATCTGGGTTTAATTCCCACTGCAACTCCTTGTGACATGGGCGAGTCACTTATAATCCACTATTGCCCCAGGTACAAAAACATAGATTGTGAGCCCTCTAAGGTCAGGGAAAGTACCTCCACATGTGTACAGCACTGCATACATCTAGTAATGCTATATAATTGATTAGTAATAGTAGCATTATAATGAGAAGAAATGCTTATTTACATACCTTGTTATGTGATTACTCTTAGAATTTAGTCAGCTACTTCTTTTGTTTGTATTATCATTTTTGTAGTATACTATGGTATTTTTGGCTTTTCATGAGGTGCAGTATATAACCATATTCCTGTATCCTTCAGGATCTGCTAAAGAAAGAATGGTGTATATTAGGGCACGCAAAAGGCTACTGAAAGCTGGAGTAATCGACAAAAAAGACATGGGAAGAGCCATTATCGGGAGGAATAAGAAGCCAAGAAAAAGACGCCCTAATATCAGATCTGAAGCCTCCAGTGAAGTCCCTGAAGATCCAGGTGTGCCTGACATTTCTGGAAAGTTCCAGCTGCGTGAGTCCCCTGCATTTGGCGACGATATCCACATACTTCTGACTCTCAAAAATTTGACCTCCAAGAGCAAGCACGTAAAGGGCAAGATTAGTTCTTCAACCATCATGTACACCGGGGTACCAACATATGAGATCTTGAGGGACTCGATTTATGCAACAATTGGTCCAAAAGAAGGTAACCTTTCAAATTATAGCATAACATACTTCACTAATTTTTCTTTTCTTATTTCATGAAAAAACAGATCAGTGCCTATGAGAAAAAGTAACAATCCACCTTATAATCGAAAGAGAAAAACGCCTAGATTTCGACCCAAATCGGGAGATAGATGTTTATCTCACAAAAACGAATAAATCGGTATAATCGAAAGCCGATTTTGAACGTTTTCAACTGCACTCCGTCGCGGATGCGGACAAAGTTGATGGGGGCGTGTCAGAGGTGTGGCGAAGGTGGAACTGGGGCGTGGTTTTCGGCCGAGAGATGTACGCGTTAGGGCGATATTCGAAAAAATAAAGGCGTTTTTAGCGAACATTTAGGACACTTTTGTTGGACCCTTTTTTTCACATGAACAGGTCCCAAAAAAGTGCTCTAAATGACCAGTTGACCATCGGAGGGAATCGGGGATGACCTCCCCTGACTCCCCCAGTGGTCACTAACCCCCTCCCACCACAAAAAAATGATGTTTCACAACTTTTTATTTTCACCATCAAATGTCATACCCACCTCCCTGGCAGCAGTATGCAGGTCCCTGGAGCAGTTGTTAGGGGGTGCAGTGGACTTCAGGCAGGTGGACCCAGGCCCATCCCCCCCTACCTGTTACAATTGTGCTGCTTAATGCTTATTAGTCGTCCAACCCCCCCAAACCCATTGTACCCACATGTAGGTGCCCCCCTTCACCCCTTAGGGCTATAGTAATGGTGTAGACTTGTGGGCGGTGGGTTTTGAGGGGGATTTGGGGGGCTTAACACACAAGGGAAGGGTGCTATGCACCTGGGAGCTCTTTTACCTTTTTTTTTGTTTTTGTAAAAGTGCCCCCTAGGGTGCCCGGTTGGTGTCCTGGCATGTGAGGGGGACCAGTGCACTACGACTCCTGGCCCCTCCCACGAACAAATGCCTTGGATTTATTCGTTTTTGAGCTGGGCGCTTTCATTTTCCATTATTGCTGAAAAACAAAAACGCCCAGCTCACAAATTGTCGAATAAAACATGGACGTCTATTTTTTTTCGAAAATACGGTTCGGTCCGCCCCTTCACGGACCCGTTCTCGGAGATAAACGCCCATGGAGATAGACGTTTTCGTTCAATTATGCCCCTCAATGTGTTAGAAGGACCTGTGGGCTCCTCCCATTTTATTTATTTATTTATTTATTTATTTGCTGCATTTGTATCCCACATTTTCCCACCTATTTGCAGGCTCAATGTGGCTTACAATTATGCCGCAATGGCAATCACCATTAACCATTTTGCTTCACTTGGTGAAACTTGTTATTTCATGAAAACAAGTTTCACCAAATGAAGCAAAATGGGAGGAGCTCTTCAACAGGAGTTGGTACAGCATCATTTATTACTGACGGCGTTTTTCGCAGCGTACACAGACTACTTACAGACTTTGGGATACATATCCTGAGTGTTTATTCTATTTTATCTTATTAATCCTTGAGCAGACCTAAAGTACTATCTTGACCCCTGATGCAGGCATTTACACGCCGAAACACGGCCCATGTCGGGTCATTGTCAGAATAAAGGACAACATTTTTCTCAATCCTGAAGGCCCAGTGTTTGCTTTTCTTGTGTTTCTGTTTATATTTGTATGCTGTTACCCTCTCTTTTGTTACTGTATGTGCAGTAAGTTAACCATTTTGCTGCACAGCATTTTCACGAGGGATGGAACCTATAGATAGGTAAGAGAGTAAGAGGAGTTAGAAAATAAAGGAGTAATTTAAAGAAAGTTTCACATGAGGTCAGAGAGATCGTTAACATAGTAACATAACATAGTAGATGATGTCAGAAAAAGACCTGCACGGTCCATCCAGTCTGCCCAACAAGATAAACTCATATGTGCTACTTTTTGTGTATACCTTACCTTGATTTGTATCTGTCATTTTCAGGGCACAGACCTTATAAGTCTGCCCAGCACTATCCCCACCTCCCAACCACCAGCCCCGCCTCCCACCACCGGTTCTGGCACAGACCGTATAAGTCTGCCCAGCACTATCCCCACCTCCCAACCACCAGCCCCGCCTCCCACCACCGGCTCTGGCATAGACCGTATAAGTCTGCCCAGCACCATCCCCACCTCCCGCCACCATTAACATATAGATAGGTAAGAGAGTAAGAGGAGTTAGAAAATAAGGGACTAATTTAAAGAAAGTTGCACATGAGGTCAGAGAGGTGATTAAATATTATCTGAACTAGGGTAGGAGTGGATAATCATGTCCTGCTGCAGTATATGCAGCCCGTGTCACTCCTTGTGTGTGTGTGTGAGTGAGACTAACACATTAGTTACTTCTTCCATTAAAGGCCTGTTTGAAGAGCCAAGCTTTCTCCTGCTTCCTGAAGTAGTACCTTAAGCTATGTTGACGTTACTGACATTTTAGCGTTACTACCTATAGATTTTTGCACATTAAAAATGTTTGAGCTAAAACCCAGTAAAATAATGCCATTCAAAGGCTACCATTAACAATGTGGAGGAGTGGCCTAGTGGTTAGGGTGGTGGACTTTGGTCCTGAGGAACTGAGTTCAATTCCCACTTCAGGCACAGGCAGCTCCTTGTGACTCTGGGCAAGTCACTTAACCCTCCATTGCCCCATGTAAGCCGCATTGAGCCTGCCAGGAGTGGGAAAGCGTGGGGTACAAATGTAACAAAAAAAAAATGTGTCAGGATTTTGCAGTCACTGTGAATACTCAAAGTGTCTACCCCCAGCTTTAACACGGGCCTTCTGTTGCTTTGGGATGTTCTTAACAGCCTTATCGATCGGTCCCTGTGACAGGCTGTCTCCGATCATCTGCAGCGCTTTCTTGAGTTCAGTGATTGTTTGCGGTTGTGGGTGGAGCTTGTGATAGGCCTCCAACATTCATTCCTAGACACGGTACAAATTGTTCAAATTTAGATTATTATTTAGGTACCTCACCTACGTAGCACTTAGTCTATAAACGAAAGTAGGTGCCTACTTGCCTTTATAGAATATTAGTGTAATAGATGAAATTTAGAGAAAACCCTAGGTTTGTTTATTTATTTATTTGGATTCATTTACTGCCCTTTTGAAGAAATTCACCCAAGACAGGAAGAATGATCTGGATATAGGCAATAGAAAAATTCAGCAGAAAAAAATATTCAAATAACAGTGCACATTCCCCAAAGTTCAATAAATGATGCCTAAAGTTAGGGGCTCAACTTTCCTCTTGTGTAACTGCAAAAGGGGGTGTGGCCATGTGAAGGGCATGGGTGGGTAAGGGGAATTCTCAGGATTTAGGCGCAGTGTTATAGGAATAATCTCATTTCCATGCCTACATTATGTGCCAGCATTACACCAAATTTCAGCATGCGTAAATCTCATGCCAAAAGTTAGGTATGAGAGTCACGCTAAGCGCTATTCTATAAAAGGCGCTAAAAATTGCACATGCAAATTTGGATATGCACCTAATTTGAATGCACAATTTAATTGAATAATGAGGTAATTAGGGCCAATAATTGGCTTTTTAGCAAACAATTATTGTCACTAATTAGATTTAATTGAAATGTACATGCATTAATTTAGGCACGGGTCCACGCCTACAGTTTACATGTGAGTCAAAAAAGGGGGTGTGGAAATGGGAGGGTCATAAGCGGGTCATGGGCAGATCGAAGGCATTCCTTTAAGTTATGCACGTAGTTGTGAGTAAATCTACGTGCAGTGATTTACACCAGCTTTTCGTTGGTATAAATGGACGCACTTACATTCAGTTGCAATAACTATGCCTAAGCGTATTCTAAATACCACATATAGATTTACGCGAGGCATTTAGAATACGCTTAGGCATAATTACCTAGCGTGCATTAATTTTAGGTGCCATAAATAGAATCAAGCCCTTAGCGTGGATCTTAATGGTGCATAATTTTGGGTACAAGTTACTAACTCTACGCCATTATAGCATTCGTCTTCTTGGATATGCTAACCACAACGGTAGGTGTCAAATAAGCTGCATAGAAGCTGACTGTATGTCCATTGCCTTACGACTGATTTTTACCGTTTCAGAGAAACAGTTCCCATTAGAAATTTCACACTCTGAATATGAAGCACATCTAACTAAAGACTGCATGATAGAAGTGTCGGCCCTGTGTGAAGTGAAACAAGGGAGGAAGTTGCTAGTGCGGAAGGTCATCTCTCTGGAGAAACCTCCAATCAGAATCATGGTAAAGAACTGTCCAATCAGCTGCCTTGAATAGAAATGCGATAAGGAAGAATGAAATAGCAATCGTGGGGGGTTTCCCCCCTTTTTTTGGTTTCCTTTATTATGGGGGCTTTCATAGTTTTTTGTTTCATTTCATTTTCAATTTTAGAGCACATACTTTCCAAATAGCATACACGAGAAATAGAATGAAACAAAATGAAATTTAAAAAAATGGGCCAATATTTATCCATCAGTCATCCTTTTTTTTTTTTAACACTGGCCACCGCACACCTTCAGCATTGCTATTTGGATTACAGGTGGCACTGAACATCCAAATTGAGCAGTTGGGGGCACTTTTACAAAGGCGCGGGGCATGCCCAATCAGCACTACTGCCGTTGTAGCGTGTACACCCGGCAATAATTCTGATATTGGCACACACCGAATCCCATGGTAGAAAATTATTTTCTATCACGGGGGCGTTCCCGGCGGTAGGCACCCATGCCCATCCAACGCGTATCAAATTTGGCACCACCGCCCGGCTACCACAAGCCCCGGGCAGTAATTCCATTTTTGATACATGCCCAAAACACAAGGTAGAAAATATTTTCTACCGCGCGGCGCTTACCCGGCAGTTTACGTGCGCTGACCACTTACCGCCCAGTTACAGCGTGAGACCTTACCGCTAAGTCAATGGGTGGCGGTAAGGTCTCAGCCTGGAAATGGACAAGTGCTGGTTTTAATTTTTCCGCACGTCCATTTTACGGCGCACAAAAAAAATGCCTTTTTTTCCAGGCGTGCTGAGCAAAATGGGCCTGCGCGCGTCCAAAACACATGCCTGCACAAGCGCAGGCCACTTTTAGGTGCACCTTCGTAAAAGGGCCCCTAAATGTTTATTAGAAATTTCATATACCGCCACTACTTAGACAAGATCGCAGCGGTTCACAATGAAATAAGATATAATAAAATTGAAACTGAAAAGAACTCCACAAAATATTGGACAGGAACAGTCATAGTAGAATAGACAATAAAGGTATTTTCAAGTGTTTACGTCACCTATAAATTATCCACTGCATAAAAGTGTGTGCGATGACAAGAACTCGCATCCGTGATCACAACGCAAGTATAGTCATGTTCAGAGTTGGGTTTTGGGTGGAGTATGTGCAGTATATATAATAAAATATACACAGTCACACATGTGAACATTTACACCACCACAAATGTCTGTGGCTTCATTTCAGAAGCAATTTTTGGTGTTTTTCAGAACTAGTTTTATAAAGACATACAGGTTTTCCCAAAATTGCCACTAAGGGGGGAAGTTGTCAAGCTGTATTAGGGCTTTAAGACATGTTATTGCTCGTTAACATAGTAAAAAGCACAATGCGGTGTGCACTGGGTCTCAAAATCATGCTAAAATAAACAAAGACAAAAGCTAGGGTTATTTTACCAAGCTGGAGTACTGGGCCTGAAAGCAGTGGCCTGATACTACCAGGTCCATTGTTAAAGAGGTTGCGGTGCTTCTGTTAATCCCCTATCATGCCCCTCGATGAAGGCTACCCCTCAAAGCCACACCCTCAAATCAAGATCTTCCAAAGACTCTATAGATCAAGACCCTCAAAGACCTCTACTATATCAAGGCCACCCCAAAGACCTGCCTACAGTAAGGGCTTCATGGCCCTTTACTTGTTGGTGCAGTGGCTGTTTGGCAGAAGTGATCCCCTTTCACTCCTGCCCTCTTGGCATTGTGTCCAAAATGGCACCCTTAGCAGTAGTCTTGCTAGGGGTCATATTTCCTACTGGTTCACCAAGTAAGGAGCCATTGGTCCCTTGCTGAAGGTGGATCTTTGAGGGGGGTCTTGTTCAGAGTATTCTTTGGAAGGGATGATCTTCATCAGGAGGTTCTTCAGAGGAGGTGGCTTTGATCAGGGGGGGCTTCATGGAGGGTCTTGATCTAGGGGGATATTCAGAGGTGTCCTTCATCGAGAGATCTTTAGGGGGGTATTGATCCTGGGGAGTCTTTGAGAAGGAGCTTGATCTGGATGGGGCTTCAGGGAGTCTTGATTAGGGGTCCTCAGTAGGGCCTTGATCTAGGGGTGCATTCGGAGGTGGCCTCCATCGGGGGTCTTCAGGGAGGGTCTTGATTTGGGAGGTCTTCAAGGGGGTCTTGATTGGAGTGGCTTCAGAGGATATTGATCTGGAGGGAGTTATGGGGAGGTCTTGATCCAGGAGGTCTTTGGAGGTGGTCTTCATCTGGGAGGCACGGTGGTTGCTGAATCCCATGGAAAATTAAAGTGCAGTAAAAGCTAGCTGTTTACCAAACTTTGATACCTTACCTCCTAAGTTAATTTTCAGTTGCTCTGAGGATAGGAAAGAAATCAAAGTCAAATGATTCTGGGTCAAGAAGTTGTGTTTGTTTGTTTTGTTCACAGGTGCATGGAGATGCTGTGGTACATGAACCAGTTGAAGTAGAAGTCATGTTAGTCAATCCTCTCTCGGAGTGGATAAAAGATGGTGTACTGCATTTGGAAGGCAGTGGTTTAATTGAAGGGAAACTCAGGAAGTGGTAAGTAAAGAGGGATGTACTCTTGTTGGTATTGTTGAGTCACTCCAAGAAAGCTAGTCTTTGAATCAATGTTAAAGAACATCCTGCACATGGAGGGGGAGAGCTTTTTCCAAAAGGACTTCCATAAAATTGTACGACCGTATACATGCATAGAAAGTACATGCACAGAAAGAGGGCAATTTTATAAAGGGCCCTAAAAATTAGGTGCCCAAAATCTGTGGCAGCCATCATTCATGATGGGTGTTCCAGCTGGTAATCAAATTTTTAAAAAAGTTCGTTGTAGTCCAGTTTTTTTAGGCTATCTGAAAATGCTGAAGCAGAGTAAATACTGGACGAGTGCATAGAACTTACATAGGGCTCCTTTTAGCAAGCGGCAGCAAGTATCTCCTTTTTGGGCAGCCAGCTTTGGAATGCTCTACCAAGACCTATACGATTAATTAACGACTACTTGCCCTTTAGAAAAATGTTGAAAGCTCACCTCTTTAAGCAAGCCTACTCTAATGTCCCAACCTAATCTTACCAACCTCCATTCCCAATTCTGTTCTGACTTAGAAACCGACCTCATCATTGGTTTTACTTACCCCTCCTCCCCATTCCCCCTCTACGCATCCCATCCTTCTCTTCTCCATCTCCCCTTTATTATATCCTTCCTTACCCCCTTTCCCCCAACTTATACTATCCTATCCTGTCTACCCTATTTTATCCTAAACATACATTATCAAACTCAACTTATCATACATTATTTAAGCTCAACTTTATTTGAAAAGACTTTGTATTTTGAATTACTATGTAAGCCGCATTGAGCCTGCATTGTGTGGGAAAGCGCGGGCTACAAATGTAATAAATAAATAAATATTCTATAACAGCCTCTAGGTGCCCAAATTTGATTATAAAATAGAGCCTAAGTTGGCATTTGGGTGCCAATGCACCATGTAAAAAGTAGATGTAAAGGTTGGAACCTAAATATTGGCACCTAGTTATTTTATGAGGGTCCCTTTTAGAAAGGTGCGTAAGCACCTACACGTGTCCAACGCATATCAAATTGGCATACCGTCCGGCTACCACGTTCCCTGGGCAGTAATTCCATAGGCACCTATCTTACTTTGAAAAAATAAACAAACTTGGCACTTTTTGGGACCTCACATAGGCATTCTGTTATAAACCAAACCCTAAAAGTCCTTATTTTATTGACTAAAGCAGTGGTTCTCAAAAGAATACAGACAAAATAATCACCAGTTGTACCCTAACCCAACCCAATCCATCCCACTAAACAAGAGGATCTTCAAAACCGAAGCAATTACTTCGAAGCAAAATCTTTATTCTCAGAAGCCAAGGAGAAAATTGCCCAGCCAGGTGAAAATTCCAACTTATACTTGACGAATTGTAATCTAACATTGAGTGGGTTTTCTGAGGTTGCTGGGAGCATCCAATTTGTGCCACATGAACTGAGCATAGCAGGTCCTCTCAGCAGTGCGGAAAGTCCCAGGTTCCTCCCCTCGCTGTAACAAATATGAAATAAAAATAACAGATGAAAACGAAATAATGTGCAAAACACATGTTTAAATTTGAGGATCCCTTTAAGCTCGAGGCCCAAGCCTTATAGATCTCCTGATCCCTCTCTAACTTACTCTGCCCAGTGCTGATGTCACTAAGGAGGCACCTAACCACCATACCTCTGTTCAGGAAATCTAGACTGCCCCAACTTGACATTTCGCCCATTAGATTGTAAGCTCCTTGGAGCAGGGACTGTCCTTTTTGTTAATCTGTACAGCGCTGCGTAACCCTAGTAGCGCTCTAGAAATGTTAAGTAGTAGTAGTAGTAGTATTCTATATATGGTGTTTAAAAAAGCGTCACTCCAACTTCAGGCACAGGCAGCTCTTTGTGACTCTGGGCAAGTCACTTAACCCTCCATTGCCCCATGTAAGCCGCATTGAGCCTGCCATGAGTGGGAAAGCGCAGGGTACAAATGTAACAAAAATAAAATAGATACTATTGGAGATTCTACATGGAATGTTGCTATTCCACTAGCAACATTCCATGTAGAAGGCTGCGCAGGCTTCTGTTTCTGTGAGTCTGACGTCCTGCACGTACGTGCAGGACGTCAGACTCACAGAAGCAGAAGCCTGCGCGGCCACATTGGTGATCTGCAAGGGCCGACTTCTACATGGAATGTTGCTACCAGTGGAATAGTAACATTCCATGTAAAATCTCAAATAGTAACAACAGTGGATGAGTGGCCTAGTGGTTAGGGTGGTGGACTTTTGGTCCTGGGGAACTGAGTTCAATTCCCACTTCAGGCACAGGCAGCTCCTTGTGACTCCGGGCAAGTCACTTAACCCTCCATTGCCCCATGTAAGCAGCATTGAGCCTGCCGTGAGTGGGAAAGTGCAGGGTACAAATGTAACAAAAAAAAAAAATAAGCGTATGCTAGAATAAATATGCATAGTTGATATTTCAGTCCTTAAATCTACAAGCATCCATTTACAACAGTGAAAATGCGGTGTAAAATCCCAGCACGTAGATTTAGGCGCACTGGACCATATTTATTTATTGGTTGCATTTGTAGCCCACATTTTCCCACCTATTTGCAGGCTCAATGTGGCTTATAATATTCCATCATGGCAAGCGCCATTCAAGAGTAAAGAAACAATTGGTATTACATAAAGAACAAGTGTAACATAGTAGATATAAGCAGTGACGTAGCGAGGGCTAACGGCACCCGGGGCGGGTCGCCGCTGCGCACCCCCTGTGCAGCACAGCGCGACCTCCCCCCTCCCGGAGCGCAACCCCCCCGGACTGCGTTGTTACATGCGGGAGGGCCGATCCACCCCGAGTGCACGTCACTCGGAGCTGCGTCGGCCCCGCTGGTTCCCTGCCCTCTCTGCCCCGGAACAGGAAGTAACCTGTTCCGGGGCAGAGAGAGCAGGGAACCAGCGGGGCCGGCACCCCCCGAGCGCGTGCACCCGGGGCGGACCGCCCCTCCCGCCCCCCCCCCCCCTTCCTACGCCACTGGATATAAGCAATTCGGTATATATACGTCCTTGATATTCTGACTGTTTTCTTAGTCAGAATATCAAGGACGTAGTGATGAGTTAGAATTCCTATTATTGATTATTATGGTATGCCTTGTTGAAAAGAAACGTCTTTAGTGATTTTCGGAAGTTGATTAGATCGTGAATAGTTTTCAGGTCAAGTGGCAATGCATTCCACAGCTGCGTGCCTATGTAGGAAAAGCTGGACGCATGTATTAGTTTTCATTTTAGACCTTTACAGCTTGGGAAGTGAAGACCCCAGGAAAGTGCCTGCTGATCTTTTAGCGTTCCTCGGTGGCAAGTCAATAAGGTCTGACATGTAGGCCGGAGCATCTCCATGAATGACTTTATGAACCAGAGTGCAGACCTTGAATATAGTACGTTCTACAACTAGGGGCATAAATTTTGGAATGCCAATGAAACACCCATTTCCCCACCCATAACCCTGCCCATTTTGGCCTGTGCGCATTAGAAGTTTGGCGCACATTGTTACAGAATACACTTAGGAAGTTGTGCGCCTAAATTCTAATCAGTGCCCATTATTACTCATTATTGCTTTGTTAAGTGTTGTTATTAGCGCTCATTAGCTTGTTAAGGTACGTGCATTCTTATAGAATCCACACCCATTTTGGCGCAGATTTCTAGACGAGCTATACAGAATGCGGGGGTGTCCGTAGTTGCTATCACAAAAAACAAAAAGTACCAGGGGCCTTCAAAAAAGGGGAACACCTTTGGTCATATATTTTGTTGAAAACAATCCTTAAATGGACCCGACACGGTCTGTGTTTCGGCGCGCAGCGCCTACGTCAGAGGTCTACATTAAACACAGAAACAATATCTTTTAAAGTTAAATATATGTGTATTTATATTGTTGATAAATTATTGTTTCTGTGTTTAATGTAGACCCCTGACGCAGGCGTTGCGTGCCAAAACACGGACCATGTCGGGTCCATTTAAGGATTGTTTTCAACAAAATACATGACCAAAGGTGTTCCCCTTTTTTTTGAAGGCCCCCGGTACTTTTTGGTTTTTGTTCTTCGGACTTTGGTTTGTACTTTGCTCCCTCTCTTTGCTATACTAGTAGTTGCTATCACAAAATGGTTGATTCCTGCAGGAATAATGAAGCGTTCTGCTCTGTGTAAGCAACATTCACAATTCATTTGGGTCTAACGCATGTTGATGAACTCACTAAGCACCAGCAATAGCCAGAAATCAATATTTGCGTGGACCGATGGGTAGGTTGGCTGGGCACATATTTCCTGTAAAATTAAACGTGCTGTACCTTAACTGGTGAGGATACCTAGGCCTCACCAGCTGAAGACATCAGCCGTCTGCTGAAGTTGCGAATCCCATCGAACCCCTTCCCCCCACCCACCCCAGTCAGCACCGCCAAAGTCGACACCTTGCACAAGCGCAATTTTCATGCTTGAAATGAGCATTCACGAGAACCGCGCATACATGCGGTTCTGGCATCGACGGCTTAGACCGCTGACTGCTGCAGTTTCTGACAGGGTTTCACAACACTGGCAGGATGTATTGTATTGTATTAATGAATTTCAATTCTGCTTTTAAGCCAAAGGTTGCAGAGCGGATTACAAGCAATAACAAATCTTCTCATAAAAGCAGGAATTAACAATAACAAAGAAAGAAGTCAATGGTAGCAGTATCTATTAATCTGACTAATGTAAAGATCATTTCTATCTAGCAAGATAAAACACATATTTCTGAGTGGAATTGTTGCTTTGAAAAGAAATAGGTTTTCAGCACCTTTCTGAGCAAAAGTGGAGTGGAGGAGTGGCCTAGTGGTTAGAGCACTGGTCTTGCAATCCAGAGGTGGCCGGTTCAAATCCCGCTGCTGCTCCGTGTGATCATGGGCAAGTCACTTAACCCTCCATTGCCTCAGGTACAAACTTAGATTGTGAGCCCTCCTGGGACAGAGAAATATCCAGAGTACCTGAATATAACTCACCTTGAGCTACTACTGAAAAAGGTGTGAGCAAAATCCAAATAAATAAAGATTCTAGAATTCTAAAGAATAACAAGATTCCATGCAGAATCTCAGAGTAGCAACATTCCATGTAGAACCCTAAAGCATAACAGGTGGAGGAATGGCCTAGAGGTTAAAGCACCGGTCTTGCAATCCAGAGGTAGCCAATTGAAATCCCTCCTGGGACAGAGAAATATCCAGAGTACCTGAATGTAACTCACCTTGAGCCTGCAAATAGGTGGAAAAATGTGGGGTACAAATGCAATAGTAACATAGTAGATGATGGCAGAAAAAGACCTGCACGGTCCATCCAGTCTGCCCAACAAGACAAACTCATATATAGTACTTTTTGTGTATATCTTACATTGATTTGTAACTGTCATTTTCAGGGCACAGACTGTACAAGTCTGCCCAGCACTAACCCCACCTCCCAACCACCAGCCCTGCCTCCCACCACCAGCTCTGGCGATAAATAAATAAATAAATAAATAAATACTGGGCATGTTTGTGACATATTCACTTCCCGAACAGTGCAAGACACAAAATAGCGTGATTTGAATGAACTTGTCAACCTGACAGATGATAAATTAATCTTGCAGTTCACTACTAACCCCATTAATACCGACTGACAAAACTCATCCTGAAACTGACTGATGATAACCCAGCCTGTTTTTCTTTTATGCCTTAGGGTTCCATCGCTCAAGCCAAAAGAAAGCGCCAGTGTCATATTCGAAATGGTCCCCTACAGGAGTGGCAGCAGACAGCTGCTGGCTGACTTTACTTCAAAAAAGTTTTCGGATATTAAAGGATTCAAGAGTATCGAGGTGGAAGAGGCTTATTAATCATTTCATATCACACAACGCTGGGCAGAGACCACATTTGGATCATCATCCGGCTCATGTACTACTTGGATTAGACCTGCCAAAATCCTGTTCAAAATAGAAAACAGCATTTAATGTACAGACGTGAGTCAAAAGTGTCCACATGTCCCATAATTGCAGAAGATGAGATTCGAGTCTTATCCCAGCTCCATGTTTCACTTGGGTTTCTGTGTATGAGTTTTAAACTTTAATGATTGGTAGGGTATGTTCCAAGCAGCGGAAAATGCGTGCCTGAAATGGATGGAATGGACTTTGCCCTCAGTATCTCCTGAAACTATGTATTTACCATAAATCTTCATTTTAACTTCTTCCATCGCATATTATTTATATTTAAAATCTTTTTTATTATTAGCTATAGCATAAAATAACATGTACGTTACTCGAAGTAAAGAATACATACAGAGTATCATCATACAACTGAAGTCACAGTGTATTTTACATTTTCTTCCCGCTTCCCATCTTCCTCCCTCCATCACTTTCTATTCTATGGTTTCAACGTTTTAATGGAGAAATTATGTGATGAGACTCCATATCAAAACAGTATTATTATTTTATGTAAAAACTCATACTAATAGATCTATCATGCAAACATTCACAGTTTTAGCCTCCTCCACGTGCTTTCTATGTCAGTCATTTTTGTTACTGATATATGCAAGTAATAACCAAGTACCATACAAGACACCAGCACCTTTGGCCATTAACAGGTATCAAATTCAACACGTTTAAACCATCATAACAGTTTTCCCCCTCCCCCTCCCCCCCACACCATTAAGTACATCCATATACCTATAGTGACTAAACCTAACTCTAAAGTTCCCAATGCATCTAAAACTCTAATGATCCCCAACGGCACTCCATGACTCAAATAACCACAAGTCATTCCCCAACTAACCAAAAATTCCCATCAGGGCATCAACAGACATTGTCCTCAAATGGTCTAAAGTCTCTTCCCCACCAAACCTCCCAACCCCCCCTCGCTCCCCCCCCCCCCCCCCCCCCCCCCCCGAGTTTCCATGGTGTACTGTCAACAATTAAGAATTCTACTACGCGCTACCGGGGTTAATGAATCCCAGAAAGGCGACCACCTCCGACAATAAGCATCCCCTTTGGGTGAGGCCAGGTCTCCCACCCCCCTACGTTCTAATGCACATAAGGAAATCATTCTAGACCTCCATTGCTGATAAGTGGGGGCTTCTGCCGTTATCCATTGGTGAAGGATTACTTTCTTACCCCTAAGAACCGCCCGTTTCAAAAAGGGCCTAAGTCCCACTGCCCCTGGAGCTGATAGTTTGAACTGGTCAAATAATTATTTAAGATATCCAAAACGTCTTCAATTCAAGGTTTGAGAAATTCAAGGTTCAGTGAAACTGGAGCTGGATTTTATATTAATCCTCCTGTTTACTGAGTTGCGATAGTGGCCACCTCGCAGCAACGCCAACACAGCCCGTTCAAAGTGAATGGGCTGCGTCGGCATTAGCGCGCAGCGGCCGCTAGCACGGCTTAGTAAACAGGGGGGTGAGGTAACACATGGAGCTGTTCAATGGGTTTGGGTAGGCGTGGATGTCGGGGTTAAGAGGCATGGACGGAAATTAGAACCCTTTCCAACTTGTATATTTGTTCCATTGTTTAAAACAATACTTGGTTTTGTATAATTAATTTAAGACATTAAAAGGTTGCTTTTTTTTCTCTAATAATTTACTGGTTCCAAGATTGGTTGCTAATGTAGAAATATAAGAAAAATATTCTGATCACAATGAAGAAAAATGTTATATAGATATATAGTGATACCTCGGTTTTCGTTGATAATCCGTCTGACAACAATCGGCGAAATCCGAAACCGACGAAAACCGAGGCAATTATTTCCATATGAATCAATGAGCAGGAGAACACATGGGTCGTGCTTTGTTTTCACAAAATTAGCAGTGAGGTCACATGGGCACGCCAACGAAATCCGAGACAAATTTTTCGTGGAATAAAAAATAAACGAAAACCGAAACCAACGAAAACCGAGGTATTACTGTATAAGTATCTTATTTTAGCAATAATGCACCTTCACAAACAAAGCCTTCTAGTGTTTCCATACCTGGATGTTGAGATTCTAGTGGCTCAGTCAGACTCACAGTCCTTAATTTGTCTACAGAAAACAATTGAACTTCTATAGTGTCTAGGATTCCTTAGCAGTTTTCAGAAGTCTATACTTCGTCCAACCAACATCTTTTCTTTTACTGGAGAATGTCTTAGACTCTACCCAAGCCAGTGCTTTTCTTCCTGAAGACAAAATCCAAGTGCTCAAAGCAAATGTTCAAGTTTCGCAGCCAGCTGGGGCACATGGTTGCCACTCTCCACACCATGCCTTTAGTGTGTCTGGATATGCAACATTTGAGTGGTTTCTCAAATTCCGGTGGAACCAGCGCTCACTTCTTTGTGTCATATTCTATATACCGTCCCATCTTCATCTTCTGTTAAGCTGATGGATACACGCATCCAACCTAACAGGGTGTGTGTGTGTTTTGCACCATGGCAGCATCAGATAGTCCTCAGCACAGATGCTTCATCCTGAGAGTGGGGAACTTATGCATACAACCAATATTTACAAGGAATGTCTCAAAAATGGCTTAAAGTAGGTTTTTGGTGGGGTTTGGAGGGCTCACCGTACAAAATAAAGGGGTAATGGTGAGATGTGTACTTGCCACCTTTCTATGTGATGTCCAGTGCACTGCTCCCTAGGCTGCCCCACTGCTCTACTGGGATGTCTGTGTGGCCAGTCTACTAAGAATACTGTCCCCCCATACATCCCAGTGACTTGTTTATGTGCATTTTTCCCTTGCATGTGGGGGTTCAAAAATGGTCCTACAAGAAACATACACTGAGCACCAAAACATCTAGCAAATGGCTATTTTCAAAACAAAAAGTTGGATGTTTTTCTGGTTGAAAATGGTCATGTTCACTACTGGATTTTTGGAAATATTTTGCAAAAGTCAGATGGGGAATAATGTCTCAAAAATGTGGACCAGATACGAGAGGACTCTTGACATTAACCACCTGGAGCTCAAGGCAATCTTTTATGCCCTAAGGGTATTCTTGCCCACATCTTCACAGTCCTTCTGTATTAAGTCAGATGAACAGTTAAGTAGCAACATTTTATATAAACATGTAAGAGAATTCAGGCTCACTTTATCTCTGAGAAGCAGCCAGAATCTGGGACTTAATGGTAGCAAAGCAGATCCCAGATATAGGCCACTTACATACCCAGATTGAGGAATCAGTTAGCCAAAAAGCTCAGTAGGTGCTTCAACCACACAATGTAGATTTTCTGATGTTCCTCTTAGATTGGGGAACACCTCAGACCTCTTTACCAATGAAGATAATGCAAAGCTTCCTGTCTGCTGTTCCATGCTATCTTCTCCCTCATATCTCGTAGCAGATACACTACCAGTTCTACAAACTTGACTGTTTCTTTATGGTTGCCATCCAATTCCACTCAGAATACTGCACAAATTTCAACAGAGCAATTGTACAATGATTCTCATATACTAATACCCCACTGGCCTCCAGAATCTGGCAGTTCTACCTCCTCACAACCTGTTTCATTTCCCAGCACTGACCACACATCAGGAGGGCTGGCTTCTCCATCCAGACCTCATCTCTAGCCTTTACAACCTGAAAATTGAGAAGTTTCAAGCTTCTACCCTTGGTATTCCACAGTAGAGAGCTACACGTGAGCGGGGATAGCAGGATTCCCGCAGGGACCCCCTCCAGGTCTGTGGGGATCCCATGGGGATTAACCCAGGTCCTGTGGAATCCCCGCAGAAGTGCCTTCCCTCCCCCAAGTGCAGGGTGCCCTCCCAGCACATACCTCAAGTTACCATGGTGGTCTAGTGGCTTCTTCGGGGCAGGAAAGATCCCCACTCTTTACTGCCTGCTGCCATAGCACTGATCATCTTGTCTCTGCCTTTTTTAAATGACTGCCGAGTCTTCCAGCGGTGCCCTCACAATACTTCTGTGGAAGTCTTCTGAGGCCACTGCTGGAACTCTTGGCAGCCATTTTTAAAAAGCAGGGACAGCGAAAGGATCACCAGCAGGCAGGAAAGTGTGGGGATCTTTCCTGCCCTGAAGAAGCCACTAGACCACCAGGGTGCCTTGAGAAATGTGCCAGGAGGGCATCCAGGGCCGGAGGGGAGGTGGATAGATGGAGTCGGGTTGATAAAAAGTTGAAGCCACTTAGGTGAATCTCTGTTTCCCCTTCCACGCACAGCCATCATCACCATACACTCAAAACTATGCAAGCAAACTTCTGAGCTGCTGTATCCATGTTGTCGTTCTTTATTGCTTCCGGCTGTATCCGGCAGTTGGCGTTCACCGACCGGTCGCCATGCATGTAGCACGTGAGCCCTTAGCACTAGATCAATAGGTGGTGTTAAGGGCTCAGGCCGGTTTTAGGCACGTGCCGGTTTCAGTTTTATCGCATGCCCTTTTCCCGTCCCATTTTACACAGACACGGTTAAAACTGGTCCAGCGCACGCCTAAAACACACATCTACACTACTGCAGGCCACTTTTTACCGTGGCTTAGTAAAAAGACCCCTAACTTAAGATTGTAAATTTCGGGCCCTTACTATTTTGTAGGGAGATGGAAGGAATTGTCCAGCAGATAAGGAGTGGCCTAGTGGTTAGGGTGGTGGACTTTGGTCCTGAGGAACTGAGTTCAAGTCCCACTTCAGGCACAGGCAGCTCCTTGTGACTCTGGGCAAGTCACTTAACCCTCCATTGCCCCATGTAAGGCCGCATTGAGCCTGCCATGAGTGGGAAAGCGCTGGGTACAAATGTAACAAAAATATAATAGATACTATTGGAGATTCTACATGGAATGTTGCTATTCCACTAGCAACATTCCATGTAGAAGGCTGCGCAGGCTTCTGTTTCTGTGAGTCTGACGTCCTGCACGTACGTGCAGGACGTCAGACTCACAGAAGCAGAAGCCTGCGCGGCCACATTGGTGATCTGCAAGGGCCGACCTCTACATGGAATGTTGCTAGTGGAATAGCAACATTCCATGTAGAACCTCAAATAGTAGCAACAGTGGAGGAGTGGCCTAGTGGTTACAGTAGTGGACTTTGGTCCTGGGGAACTGAAGAACTGAGTTAAATTCCCACTTCAGGCACAGGCAGTTCCTTGTGACTCTGGGCAAGTCACTTAACCCTCCATTGCCCCATGTAAGCCGCATTTAGCCTGCCATGAGTGGGAAAGTGCGGGGTACAAATGTAACAAAAATAAATGAAGTAATGTGATAGAATATGACAGATGTTCAGTTTTATCCCAGACAGCTCCATGCTATGATACATACTCAGTTCAATGTTACGTCTCTGGTTCATTTCAAAAGTAATACATGGGACTGAGCAATGCTTCTGGATGTGCATCATATCATCTTATTTTGCTTCTCATGTAACTCATGTTCTCCTCAACCACACGAACTATAGATGCCCTCTCCACGTTGCACAACTTGATTGTAACTCCACCAAAATGTGAATTGTAAGCCACTTTGAACCGAAACTCGTTTTTGGATAACAGTGGGATACAAGAATCAAACATAAATGGCGAGTGACCGACTCACTCGCAAATGTGCAGTAGAGACTTCCCTCTCTGTCCCGCCCCCACGTCAATACGTGATGACGGGGGGGGGGCGGGACAGAGAGGGAAACTGCGCTGCCGAGGTCGCTACCACTCCCCCCCCACTCGGAGTCGCCACCGCCGCCACCCCTCCACCCGGCCCGGGCCCTCTCTTCCCTTCTGAACTTACACATCCATTCGCCGAACGCAGCAACGCACATCAGCTGAGCTGCAGTGAGCCCTTCCTTCTTTGCCTGTGGCCCCGCCCTCCTGTGACATAACGTCAGCGAGGGCGGGACACACACAGGCAGAGAAGGAAGGGGCAGCTCAGCTGATGTGCGTTGTTGCGTTCGGCGAATGGATGTGTAAGTTCAGAAGGGAAGAGAGGGTCCGGGCCAGGTGGAGGGGTGGCGGCGGTGGCGACTTCGCGGGGGGGGGAGGGGAGCGGTGGTGACCGCGGGGGGAAGAAAACCTCAATACCAGCCCGTTTTTACGGGCTCAACGGCTAGTGAATAAATAAATAAAACTGTATATGCAGTGGCATGACTTGCATAGATGTGGGACCCTAACAACCCTAACTGACATATGTGTAAGTCAGGTAGATCCTCAGAAGTATAGAGAAGGAAACCTTCTAGTGTATTTCCATGCTTGCTTTCTTTTTTTATTCCCCCTATTCAGTCATCAAACTCATGCCAAATCTATTTGTCCCAACCTTCTTCAAAGCTGTGGGCATTATTCAAGACAGCCACTGGGGGGCGCTCAGCAAAAATGCATAGCTCTCCATCTCTCCGCAGCTCTGTTCACTGCCTCAGTAGTTCAGCTTCATATAGCATCTTAATCTACTATAGACTAGGAGTGTGCAGCCGAACATTTTCATTTCATTTACATAGAGTAACATAGTACATGATGACAGATAAAGACCTGTATGGTCCGCCAAGTCTGCCCAACAAGATAACTCATCGCGTTAAGGGGTCCTTTTACTAAGCCACGGTAAAAAGTGGCCTGAAGTAGTGTAGGTGTGTGTTTTTGGCTCGTGCTGGGCCAGTTTTACAATGTCTGCAAGGGGCGTAGCCAGACAACAGATTTTGGGTGGGCCTAGGGAAGAAGTGGGTGGGCACCAGTTGTTCTCCCTCCCCCCCAACCACCACCCAAAAAATATCTCAGCTGGTGGGAAAACACTTCTTTCCACCTTGGCAGTCTGCAGCAGGCATGCGCTGAAAGCTGAACATACGCAGGTGCCGGTATCATGGAGAGTAGCGTTTTCGTTACCATCTGGAGGAAGTCTTCAGCTGGCCGAGCCTGGGATCCCGCAGCTACTACTAAAGGTGGGCTACTGTTCGGTGGGCCTGAGCCCTAAGTGGGTGGGCCCCGGCCCACCCAGGCCCACCTGTGGCTAAGCCACTGGTCTGCAAAAAAAAGGGCTGTTTTTAATGGGATGAGAAAAGGGCATGCGTTAAAAACTGAAACCAGCGAGCTCCTAAAACCAGCCTGAGCCCTTAATGCCACCCATTAATCTAGCTGTAAGGGCTCACGTGCTCTACGTGGGGTGACTGGTCAGCACACGTCAACTGCCAATTACCGCTGGAAACGCCACATGGGAGGAATTAAATCACCCAGGCCTTATGGGCGTGAGGTAAATCTGAAATAAATGCCAGGGGTGTGCAGTAGCCTGGTGGTAGTCTCATGTTGGCCCCCACTGCATACGCATAGAGCCTAACACAGCTTTGAAAAAGAGCCCCTAAGTATGATGTGAACTACATATGTATATTAGATTATGATTTGTCCTTTCATTTCCATGTCATTTATGGGAATTTTCTTTGTGTTTCTTTGTTTGTTTGTGTCTGAAGAAATATCCCTAATAGTTTGCACTCTTACGTACAAGTGTGCACTGCTGGGAGTGTGGATTATTCACAAGCAGAGTGCACTATTTCCAAAAGAACACAAGCTCTTTCCTGATAGTGCATACATGTGTGCACTTCCTGTATCTTTGGGGGGAGGAGAAGGCAGGATTGGGCCAGTGGGGGGGGTTGTTTCCATTCCAGGGGGTCGGAGGGGGATTATACAGGGCCGCTACCTAGAAGGTAACTGGGCACCAGATGCATGCACTATTCATGTGTGCACTATTCATACATGCATGCTATCAGGAAACTGCATAGTCTTTGGGAAATAGTGTACAGTCTTCAAAAAGTGTACACGCTATTTTTCAATAGTTAGCAGTGTTCGTGAATACTGGTGCACTCTTTCCCAACAATATGCACTTTTTCAGAAAAGTGTGCACTATTTACAACACAGGAAAAACCACAATTTCAAGTTTTTCTTTTTCATTTCATTTCGCCCCTTTCTTTCTGAACACGCCACCAGAGCCCTTATCCACACCCTTGTTACTTCTCGCTTAGACTATTGCAATTTACTTCTCACTGGTCTTCTGCTCAGCCATCTCTCTCCTCTCCAATCTGTCCAGAATTCTGCAGCATGACTTATTTTCTGCCAGAATCATTATGCCCACACTAGCCCACTCCTCAAGTCACTTCACTGGCTCCCTGTCCGTTTCCGTATTCAGTTCAAACTCCTCTTACTGACCTTTAAATGCATCCACTCTATGACTCCTCACTACCTCTCATCTCTCATGGACGGGGCAGGGGAGAATGGAGAGCTGCTGGACATGGATGGAGGGGAGGGCAGGGGAGAGAGGAGAATTGCTGAACATGGATGGATGAATGGAGGGGGCAGGGAGAGAGGAAATTTGCTGGATATGGGTGGATGGAGGAGAGGGCAGGGGAGAATGGAGAGTTGTTGGACATGGATGAATGGATGGAGGGGAGAGAAGTCAGGAAGGAGATGCACGTGGATGGAGGGGAGGCAAGACAGGAGAAATGCTGGACATGGATTGAGGGGAGGGAAGAGAGGAGAAATGCTGGACATGGATGGAGTCTGCGTACTCTTTATCTTTTAAAAAATACTATAAATAAAAATCACAAAAAAAGAAAGATTAAAAAAAAAACCATAGATAAAACAATCCATATCTCATACACCCTTCTCAATTATTACTAATCACGACAGAACATTTCTTCTAACGGTTCCCTTAAAAACATAATCGCCATTACATGATAACCTTGCTAGCGCCCGTTTCATTTGTGTGAGAAACTGGCCTTTTTTACTAGTGAAATGATATTTTCAGACACAAAATACTCCAGACATTTTAGGCCCTGTTTACTAAGGCGGGTTATAATTTTTAACGTGCCTACAAATAACGGGCATGCTAACTGTATAGATACCTATAGAGATATTGTAGGTGCGTAGACAGTTAAAGTGCATACATGATTAGCACGCATTAAAAATGTTAACATGCCTATAATGCAGCTTAGGAAACAGGGCCCTTTATTTTTTAATTGAAGATTTTTCAAAAACCATTAGCCCACATCTCGGGAGGCAGAGAAGATACAGGAAAAAAAATCAAAGAAAATATAATTAAACAATAATTTCTCCTGGATATTACTTTAAAGTGACCTAAACAAAATTCTACCTATTGATCAATTACTCAGCTTCCTTATCTATCACTAGCCTTTCTAGCTGATGTGGTTCAAAGAAAACATAGTTGGCATCAGGAAAAGTTATAATACATTTTGAAGGAAACTTTAGAAAAAAAAAAAGTAACCCGTAGAGTTAAAACACGACTCTTTAATTGCAAAAACTGTTTATGCCGAAGCTGCGTAGCTCTAGCTAAGTCTGGAAATATTTGATGTTTTGCACCACAAAATAAAATAATTTTTCATTTTAAAATAAGTTTTCAAAACCAAGGGGATCTTTTTTACAAAGGAGCGCTGAAAAATGGCTTGCGGTAGGGTAGGCACAGGTTTTGGCATGCGCCAATCCATTTTTTAGCGCGCCTGTAAAAAAAAGGCCTCTTTTTTTTTGCCGAAAATGGATGTGCGGCAAAATCAAAATTGCCGCACATCCAGTTTGAGTCTGAGACCTTACCGCCAGCCATTGACCTAGCAGTAAAAAATCCAGGCGGTAATGACCTAAACGTGTCAAATGCCACTTGGCGCACGTCCGTTACGCTCGGCCGAAAATAAAACATATTTTTCAGATGCGCGTATCGGACGCATGCCAAAAAATGAAATTACCGCAAGAGCCACACAGTAGTTGGCTGTAACTCTATTTTGGCGTGCGTTGGGCGTGCATAGACGCTTATGCAGTTTCGTAAAAGGGCCCCTTAAAACTTTTTCCAACTCTGAAGCAAAGGAACTAATAAAGTAGAACGCACAGTGAAATTATCCTGAGTAGTTTCCAAAAAAACCAGTTACACCTGAAATTTCATTCTCCAGAAATTTAATAAGCACTTCGGCTGGAAATTCAAATTGGTCTGATCTCTGCTGCTTTGTAATTTTAAAGAATCTCTTAATAGTCACTATAAATCTATGACACTTTCTCAACCCAGTCCTGCAGGCACACCTATTTTATTTCTGGATAGTTGGAGTGAACATGCATGAATTTGATTTGCATTCACTCCAGAGCCAGATATGGAAATGTATCTTACACATCATTGCAGGTATTCTGAAAATCAGGTCAGTTGGGTGTGCCTCCAGAACAGAGCTGGGGGACGCCGAGGTGCAAAATAAGTCCTGCATCCTCGGCATCACTATCCAAGAATAACCAATGAGAGAGGCACCTGTCCAAGGGGAGATGATGAACTGGTGTCATGGTTATGCCTGCTGCCCCCCACCCTTGACAGTACAATGTATAGCACCAGTATACAGACTCTGCGTCTGAGATTATCAGGGCTGCCGAGATAGGGGGGCAGGGGGTGGGGCAAAATCCCCTGACCTGGCGCCAGCAAGCTTCTTCAGCCTGCCTGCTTCCGGGTCTGTCTCTCCTGCTCCTGCTGCATGCTGCCCAGGAACCGGATGATTGCATTAACGCGATATCACGTTAATACAGTCATCCGGGTCTGACTCCTGGCACACAGGAGTAGGCGAGAACAGCAGCAGTCACTGAGACAGGAAGGTAAGGGGGTGGGGGGGTGGCTCAAGTGGGGGGGGGGGGCGGTGCGGTGCTGCAAGCGGCCCAAGTGGGTGGAAGCAGAGGCAGCCCAGGTGGGAGGGGGGGGGGGCGTTGGTCTGGTCCTGCCCCGGGCACTGGCTGGGTCTCTTGGCGGCCCTGGAGATTATCGCGTCTTTTTTATTGCGGTGCAATGCGCAGGGGCTCCTAGAAGCAGAATTTCTGCAGCACAAATTCGCAGCAAAATGGCTGAAGCAGGTGGGGAAAATGCATGGAGAAGGCCTGCTTCTACCGCGCTCTTTTTGTCACTGGAAGCAAGTGGGGAAATTCTGGAGAATGCAGACAAAGGTCAAAATGTATTATCAATTGTTTTCTACTCTTTGTACAGAAATTCCACATCCCACCGCCTCCCCCCTCTTGCTCTTCCCTCAGTAAGGTTTACGGTAATTAGATTTCCTGTTCCGCATATGCTTCAGATCTTTCACCCAATGAAATTCAAAATATTTTGTACATCCTGCAGTACGAAGAAAATGTTTGATGAAGTGTTAGTATGCTTTTTTCCCCCAAGTTTATACGAGCTTGCTATCCTCCTGCCTATCAGTAACACCAGCTAAGCGGCGTACAGACTATACAAAAAAAAAATTAGAAAGATAGAGAAAACAAAGACACACTGACCAGAAGAGGAAAGGTGGGGGAGCTACAATATTAAAGATAGGAAGACAGGAGATAAGGGGACACACATGAGGGCAAGGACAGGCTCAGAGTGGTCAAAACCTGCAGTGGTTGCTATGGGAATGCTTGCTGAAAAAGGTAGGTCTCTGCTAACTCCAGACTCCGTTCCTTTTATCTTGCTGCACCATATGCCTGGCACAGACTTCCTGAGCCGGTAGGTCAAGCTCCTTCTCTGGCAGTCTTCAAATCTAACTAAAGCCACCTCTTTAACATTGCTTTTGACCTCGTAACACTTGTAACCACTCGCCTCCCCCTACCCTCCTCTCTTCCTTCCCGTTCACATTAATGATTTGATTTGCTTACTTTATTTATTTTTTGTCTATTAGATTGTAAGCTCTTTGAGCAGGGACTGTCTTTCTTCTATGTTTGTGCAGCGCTGCGTATGCCTTGTAGCGCTATAGAATGCTAAATAGTAGTAGTAGTTAGTAGTAGGTAGCCTCGTTAGGAAAATTTGGGAGAGATACCGGTGCCAGAAATAGTATTCAAAGCTGACGAGTCGGAGTAACTAAATGGAAATCTCTATAAACCTGGAAGATGTAATGGTGAAATTGACAAATTGAAGAGTAGCAAATTGCCTGGACCAGATGGTATTCATCCGAGAGTACTGATAGAATTGAAAAATGAACTTGCAGAACTATTGTTAGTAATATGTAATTTATCTTTAAAATCAAGCATGGTACAGGAAGATTGGAGGGTGGCCAATGTAACGCCGATTTTTAAAAAAGGTTCCAGTGGTGATCTGGGAAATAATAGAATGGTGAACCTGATGTGAACCTACTGGGCCAAAATGGTAGAGATTATTACAAAGAACAAATTACAGAACATATTCAAAAGCATGGATTAATGAGACAAAGCCAACATTGATTTAGTGAAGGGAAATCTTGCCTCACCAATCTACTACATTTCTTTGAAAGGGTGTACAAACATGTGGATAAAGGTGAGCCGGTTGATATTGTGTACAGGGGCGTAGCCACGGGTGGGCCTGGGTGGGCCCAGGCCCACCCAGTTTTGGTTCAGGCCCACCCAGCAGTTGAGGCAGCGGAGCGGAGGGAGCAGGCTGAGCTCCGTTCCCGCATCTGCCTCCCTCACTCTCACGGCAGCGCTTCCCAAACGCTGCCCACCGCCGCCACGATCGCGGGATTTACCTCTCTCCTCTCAGCACTCAGCAGCAGCGGTAGCGAATCATACACACTGCCTCCTTCTAACCCGGAAGCGGCAGAGGAGACGCTTCTGGGTTAGAAGGAGGCAGCGTGTATGATTCGCTACTGCTGCTGCTGAGTGCTGAGACGGAGGGAGGTAAATCCCACGATCGTGGCGGCGGTGGGCAGCATTTGGGAAGCGCTGCCGTGAGAGTGAGGGAGGCAGATGCGGGAACGGAGCTCAGCCTGCACTGTAAATTTTTTGGAGGGGAGAAGAGGGCTCCGGGCAGGCAGGTGGAATCGCAGGACATGGATGGGAGCGGGAGGGGCGAGAGGAGAATCGCTGATGGCTGGAGGGAGGGGACAGGGGAGAAAAGAGAATTGCTGGTATAGATGGATAGAGGGGGGCAGGGGCAAGAACAGAATTGCTGGGTATGGCTGGATAGGGGCAGGGCAGAGAGGAGAATTGCTGGGGATGGATGAATGGAGGGGGGCAGGGGAGAGAAGAGAATTGCTGGGGATGGATGGATAGAGGGGGGCAGGGAGAGAAAAGAATTGCTAGGTATGGATGGTGGAGGGAAGAGGAGAGTTGCTGGACATGCGTGGATGGGGGCGGAAAGAGGAGATAGGAAGGTTGCTGGACAGGGGTCTGAAGGGAGGGCAGGGGAGAGGAGGTTGCTGGACATGGATGGAGGAAGGACAGGGGAGAGGAGGGTGCTGGACATGGATGGAAGAAAGGGAAGGGAGAGAAAAGAAATGATGGACATGGATGGAGGAATGGAAGAGTGAGGAAGGAGATGAGGGAAAAGGAAGACAGGAGAAAAACTGCACATGGATGAAGAAAATAGGCAGAAGCTGGATCCACTGGACAGTCAAGTCTGCGGAGGACCCAGCTTTACTTATGGATATAGAGCAAGAAATGAAGCAGAAAGGAGGAAAGTAAAGAAATACAATGGAAAGGAAGCCCTGGAAACGGAGTAAGAGGACAGATAGCAGCAGAATCGGATACTGGGCCTTGAGCATGATCAGAAAAACAGTCACCAGACAACAAAGGTAGAAAAAATTCATTTTATTTTCATTATAGTGTTTGGAATATGTCCACTTTGAGAATCAGGTGCTCAACATTAAAAGTTTATATTATTACTTATTTATGGCATTTTATCCCACATTAACACATGAATTAAATTGGAACTGGGATCATTTAATCTTTTTTTTTCTGGAGAGAGTAATGCATTGCCCCCCCCCCCCCAGGCTCTCTCCCCGGCTATAGCCAGCTCTGCAATTGGAGGGAGGTGCACAGGTGGACGGGGTGGGGGGGGGGGGGGGAGGGGGGTGCAGAGGGGACCAGGGAGAGAGCTGTTGTTAACATTACCAGCACACCATGTCTAGTGCCCACCCATCCAACCTGTTGGCCCACCCAAAATTGACTTCTGGCTACGCCACTGATTGTGTATCTGGATTTTTAGAAGGCATTTGACAAAGTACCTCATGAAAGACTCCAGAGGAAATTGGAGAGTCATAGAAGAGGAGGTAGTGTCCTATTGTGGATTAAAAACTGGTTAAAAGATAGGAAACTGAGAGTAGGGTTAAATAGTCAGTATTCTCAATGGAGAAGGGTAGATAGCGGCTTTTCGATTGCCAGCTCCAGGCACCCCTTGGAGGCCAGGCCAAGAGCAATCTTGCCCCCCCCCCCCCCCCCCTCGGTGGCCCTGACCAGACCGATGAAGCTGGATGATCCAATATATAAGGGCCTTTATTAAAGGAGACACATCATCTACTGTTGTTTTCTGATTTTGCATTCTTTAGGATTGGATTTTCTTTTTTGCAATGGGCTTTGTATAATGGAGTAGCTAAGATGTGGAAGTGGTGCCACTTATATGTAGATGTTTCAAAATTGCCAGTTCCACATGGAAGCTATTGGTATCTTGAGCTGTTGGTATCTTGATGTTCATTTTATCCATGTTTGTGGTTCTACAATGGCTGCTCACATTGCACATGCCAGTAAATATATGTGCACTCCTGAAGGTAGTTTCAGAAGAGACTCTGTTGACCCAGAGCCTTTTCTAAATGACCACAGCAATGGAGTTCATCTTGACCTGGACATCTTAATCTAATCTCCACGTTCTGTATCAGATAATACTTGTTAAAATGTTCTAACAAAACCTACTACGCATCCAACTTCTCCGTTATAGGCAGCAAACTCTGGAATGCAATACCTCAACGCATACGAACAACCAATGAACATCTACTCTTCCGAAAGCTGCTGAAAACGTACCTCTTCAAACAAGCCTACCCTAACAACCCAACTTAATTCTTAAACCTAATCCACATCCACATCACTAGCACCGTCCAAATTCCAATCCTCTCCCCCGCATATCGTATCGTCCTATTGTCCTACTCTTTATAACTGGGTTATCTCTGTGATACTTTGTACCATACTTTATATTATCTCTGTGATACTCTGTACCATACCTTGTAAGCCGCACTGAACCTGCTATCGAGCGGGAAAGAGCGGGGTATAAATGCTATAAATAAATAAATAAACTAACATGTTAAAAAAATGAATGTGTTAAGCAAACCAAATAAATGCCTGAAAATTGGGGCAAAGGTCTGAAACTGAGCTGAACACCAACCCAAATCTCTACAAGATACACAGTCACAAGAGAAGAGCTTTAACATCATCAATGATAGCAGAAAAAGTCCAGTGGCCTGAAAGATCAAAATAAGTCTTCCCAGGAAGGAAGCAATTATGAAATGTGCCATGGGGTTATTTTTAGTGGTGGTGTTACCTGTATTGCACAATTAATTGGGTGTGTTGCCCTAGAAGATTTTTCCCCATTTTATACTCCTGGGAAATATACTAAATACCTCTGGCTCTATTACTGCATATTTTAGGAAACTACAACAAAGTTCACCACAGTTGCTACACAGATGTTATGACATCACATTTCTTATGAGTTCATCCCTTCTTTTACTTGAGGTATCATATGTTTAACTGTATATTAATGTATAAGAGCAAATATGGGGTGTTCATGGAAAGAAACAATTTCATTTGTTTGCTTTAAAAATGATAGAGGCAGGTGGTAACCCTCTAGATGAACTGATTTATTGTGGCATGAGGACAAGAGTGTACTTCATCAGATGCATGCAAATGTCTGATCCTTGAAAACCCGTACCTCAATACATTGGTTAGTCTACAAGGAGGGGCATTTTCGAACGGGGACGCCCATCTCTAAGGGCGCCCATCTCTGAGGATGTCCCCGCGAAGGGGCGGGGCATCCCGTATTATCGAAACAAGATGGGCGTCCATCTTTCGTTTCGATAATACGGTCGAGGACGCCCACATCTCAACATTTAGGTCGACCTAAGAGATGGTCGACCTAAATGGTGAGATGGTCGACCTTAGAGATGGATGACCTCGGGTTTCACCGATAATTGAAAACATGGACGCCCATCTCAAAAACAACCAAATGCAAGCCCTTTGGTCGTGGGAGGAGCCAGCATTCATAGTGCACTGGTCCCCCTGACATGCCAGGACACCAACTGGGCACCCTAGGGGGCACTACAGTGGACTTAAGAAATTGCTCCCAGGTGCATAGCTCCCTTACCTTTGGTGCTGAGCCCCCCAACCCCCCCCCCAAAAAAAAACCCACTCCCCACAACTGTACACCACTACCATAGCCCTAAGGGGTGAAGGGGGCACTTTGATGTGGGTACAGTGGGTTTCTGGTGAGTTTTGGAGGGCTCACATTTACCAACCTGAAAGAAGGACGCCCATCTCTTGATTTGTGTCAGAAGATGGGCGTCCTTCTCTTTCGATTATGCCGCTGAAGGTGACACCTGTCTTTGTCATTTTTATTACACCAGACTAACATGGCTACCCCTTTTAAAATATTTGTTTGTTTTCTTCTGTTTTATTTCGTTTTAGTACGAGGTTAAATCCAAAAGATTTAACATGTGCTAAAATGGGAAAACTCAAGGAAACAAAATATTTAAAGGCCCTTTTTTTCAAAGGTGTGGGAGGGCTAATGCATGAGAAGTGTGCGTCCAATCAGCACTACCGCCGGGGTAGCGCGTGTGCCCAGCGGTAATTCCAATTTAGGCGTGCACCAAATCCCTATTTTCTACCACATGGGGCGTTCCCACCAGTAATCTGTTGCACCCATGTTGGCACGCGTTGCATGGTTACTATGTGGGTAGTACATGAGACCTTACCGCTAGGTCAATGGCTCAAGCCATAGTAGGCATGCACTAGTTTTAATATTAGCGCAGGCCCATTAAAAAATAGCCTTTTTCCCAGCCGTGGTATAAAATGGCCCAGCGCATGCCTAAAAGACGTGCCCACACTACTGCAGGCCACTTTTTAAAGCGGTTTTGTGAAAGGACCCCTTAAGGTTTTATTTTCAAAACATGAAATGTAATAACAAATCTGGTCAATATTCAAAGTGACAGTACATGAAAGTGGAGATGGAGAGGTACCAGCAGATATACAGGTGCCAGTGATATTCAGCATCGGTTCCACATACTACTACTTATCATTTCTATAGCGCTACTAGACGTACGCAGCGCTGTACACTTGAACATGAAGAGACAGTCCCCTGCTCGACAGAGCTTACAATCTAATTAGGACAGAGAAACAGGACAAATAAGGGATAGGACAAAGGGTAGCAAGATTCCGGAATCCCAAAGAGTAGCAAGATTCTGGAATCCCAAAGAGTAGCAAGATTCCGGAATCCCAAAGACTACTACTACTACTTATCATTTCTATAGTGCTACTAGACGTATGCAGCACTGTACACTTGAACATGAAGAGACAGTCCCTGCTCGACAGAGCTTACAATCTAATTAGGACAGACAAACAGGACAAACAAGGAAATACAAATTCAAAATCAGACAAGCCAAAAGAATGCACTACAGAACTATAATAGGACCAAATTACAAGGACACGCACAAACTCTTCTCACTTGTAAACAATCACCTAGACACCACACTGGTCACCTCAAATAGCACAGAAACACCATCGGCTACTAACCTAGCAAAATATTTCAAAGAGAAAATCACTAAGCTCCGACACATGATTCCAATCACTACCACTGAATATACAAGCATCCTTGAATGCCTAGACCCGAAACCTGGGGAATATCCAGCGGACAGATCATGGACCAACTTTGACTTGATTACAATGGATGAACTCACACACTGGCTTGGAAAATACGCCAAATCTCAATGCAAACTTGACATCTGCCCGATTAGCTTACTAAAAGCTGCCCCCAAACAATTCAAAATAGACCTCACGAACCAACTGAATTACAGACTCCTAAATGGTCTCTTCCCTAAGGACAAAGGAAATATCCTTCTCACACCATTGCCAAAAGATGCCAAGAAAAGCACAATGGACCTAACAAACTACCGACCAGTCGCCTCCATCCCGCTCATAACAAAACTGATGGAGGGCATAGTGACAAAACAACTCACGGAATACCTAACCAAACACTCAATCCTACATGAGTCTCAATCAGGTTTCAGATCAAACCACAGCACTGAAACTGTACTTGTGTCTGCAATGAACTCATTCAAAAAAACAATTGCAACCGGCAAAAACATACTCGTACTACAATTCGACATGTCTAGTGCTTTCGACATGGTAGACCATGAAATATTACTACACTTATTAGAATATTTTGGAATCGGAGGCCCAGTTCTCAACTGGATCAAAGGCTTCCTTACCACCAGGTCCTACCAAGTAGCAACGAACAATGACAGATCACCAACCTGGACACCGGAGTGTGGAGTTCCTCAGGGATCCCCCCTCTCGCCAACTATTTTCAACCTGATGATGACACCACTGGCCAAATTACTTGCAAATCAGAACCTTAACCCCTATATATATGCGGATGACGTGACGATCTACATCCCGTTCAAAAATAACCTAAACGAAATAACCAACGAGATCAATCAGAGCCTCCACATCATGCACTCTTGGGCGGACTCATTCAAGTTAAAACTGAACGCAGAAAAAACTCAATGTCTGGTCCTCACATCCCAGTACAACACAAGCAACTATCCTACCATAACCACACCTTACTGCACACTTCCCATCTCAGAAAATCTGAAAATTCTGGGAGTCACTATTGATCGAAACCTCACACTCGATACCCATGTGAAGAACACAACGAAAAAAATGTTCTACTCAATGTGGAAACTCAAAAGAATAAAACCTTTTTTCCCTAGATACGTCTTCCGCACCCTGGTACAATCACTAGTGATAAGTCACCTGGACTATTGCAATGCTCTGTATGTAGGATGTAAAGAACAGACCATTAAAAAACTCCAGACAGCCCAGAACACCGCAGCCCGTCTTATTTTTGGAAAACCCAAATACGAAAGCGCAAAACACCTAAGAGAGAAACTACACTGGCTCCCGCTCAAGGAACGAATTGAGTTCAAGATCTGCACGACCGTATACAAAATCATTCACACAGAGGCCCCAATCTACATGCTGAACCTAATTGACTTACCACCCAGAAATGCCAGAAGATCAGCCCGTAAGTTCCTCAACTTGAACTTCCCCAGCTGTAAAGGAACCAAATACAAACAGGCATACGCTACTACTTTTGCGTACAAAAGCACACAGCTATGGAACGCACTACCCAAGACCCTGAAAACAACGGACAACCTAACCAACTTTCGCAAATCTTTGAAGACATTTCTCTTCAACAAAGCCTACAAAAATAATCCTTGATGAATCAAACTACAAATCTTTGAAGACATTTCTCTTCAACAAAGCCTACAAAAACAATCCTTGATGAATCATAGTACTCCGTACATCACCCAAACGCTCTAAAACACTTCGACACGACCTTACCCATTACCTTCTAATTAATTCCTCTTTTACTTCCAATTTATTACCGACTGTATCTAACACTATGTAACGATCATACCAAATTAACACCCTGTAAGCCACATTGAGCCTGCAAAAAGGTGGGATAATGTGGGGTACAAATGCAATAAATAAATAAATAAATAAATAAAATAAGGGATTATTAAAGTGAGGATGATAAAATAAGGGTTCTGAACAAGTGAATAAGGGGTTAGGAGTTAAAAGCAGCATCAAAAAGGTGGGCTTTTAGTTTAGATTTGAAGACTGCCAGAGATGGAGCTTGACCTACCGGCTCAGGAAGTCTATGCCAGGGTCCTTCAGGAAGCAGGTGAAAGCCTGGCTCTCCTCACAAGCCTTTAATACATAGGGTGAATGACTATACACTCGCTCCACACCTGAACTAGCTTGCTGCACACCGTGTAACTTAGACCAGTTCCTCATATCTTGTTTAACTGTACAAAGATTTTGCATTGAGTTTAGCCACCCATCTATTTATCCCAATTGACACTGTACCACCCATCTTGTTCCCATCTATATATCTGCACTTGGCCTCTCAGCTACATAGAAAAGCACTAGCATCATATCTATTATTTGAATGTTCTATTGCGTTGCTTATTAGGTGTTTTCATTGGTATTATGCAGACATAATACATAGTAACATAGTACATGACGGCAGAAAAAGACCTGCACGGTCCACCCAGTCTGCCCAACAAGATAAACTCATATGTGCTACTTTTTGTGTATACCTTACCTTGATTTTTATCTGCCATTTTCAGGGCACAGACTGTAGAAGTCTGCCCAACACTAGCCCCGCCTCCAAATCACCAGCCCCCCCCCACCACCACCACCACCACCGGCTCTGCCACCCAATCTCGGCTACGCTTCTGAGGATCCATTCCTTCTGAATAGGATTCCTTTATGTTTATCCCATGCATTTTTTAATTCCATTACCGTTTTCATTTCCACCACCTCCCGCGGGAGGGCATTCCAAGTATCCACCACTCTCTCCATGAAAAAATACTTCCTGACATTTTTCTTGAGTCTGCCCCCCTTCAATCTCATTTCATGTCCTCTAGTTCTACCACCTTCCCATCTATGGAAAAGGTTTGTTTGCGGATTAATACCTTTCAAATATTTAAACGTCTGTATCATATCACCCCTGTTCCTCCTTTCCTCCAGAGTATACATGTTCAGGTCAGCAAGTCTCTCCTCATACGTCTTGTAACGCAAATCCCATACCATTCTCGTAGCTTTTCTTTGCACTGCTTCAATTCTTTTTACATCCTTAACAAGATATGGCCTCCAAAACTGAACACAATACTCCAGGTGGGTCCTCACCAACGATTTCTACAGGGGCATTAAAACCTCTTTTCTTCTGCTGGTCACACCTCTCTCTATACAGCCTAGCAACCTTCTAGCTACGACCACCACCTTGTCACAGTGTTTCATCACCTTCAGATCCTCAGATACTATCACCCCAAGATCCCTCTCCCCGTCCGTACATATCAGACTATCACCGCCTAACACATATGTCTCCCATGGATTTCTACTCCCTAAGTGCATCACTTTGCATTTCTTCGCATTGAATTGTAATTACCAAACCTTAGACCATTCTTCTAACTTCTACAGATCCTTTTTCATGTTTTCTACTCTCTCCCGGGAGTCCACTCTGTTACAAATCCTATTATCATCCGCAAAAAGGCAAACTTTACCTTCTAACCCTTTGGCCATGTCATTATATCTATGTTATTTGAATATTCGTCCATGCTGTCTATTACCATACTGTATTTATGTTTATATTTGTTCATTTTACTATTGCTACAATGTTACAAAATTGTAAGTTTTATGTTAAAACTGAACCTGCTGTACATCGCATTGGGTGAATCTGTTCATAAAGGTTGTTAATAAATCCCAATAAATAAATAAATGAATATTAATAACTGAAAGTGACATATTATGTCTTTACAGTAGCCCACATTGATAACGCCCCCCTTGCACATGTAAATGCTGCTATATTCATGTGGAATTTAGCAGCATTTACATGGTGAGGCCCCATTTAGAATACTGTGTGCAATTCTGGAGACCACATTTACGGAAAGATTTAGACAGGATGGAGTCGATCCAGTGGGTGGCTACAAAGTTGGTCTGCGGTCTTGGTCATAAAACATGGAGTGGAGGACTGGCCTAGTGGTTAGAGCACCAGTCTTGAAATCCAGAGGTGGCCAGTTCAAATCCCACTGCTGCTCCTTGTGATCTTGGGCAAGTCACTTAACCCTCCATTGCCTCAGGTACAAACTTAGATTGGGAGCCCTCCTGGGACAGAGAAATATCCAGAGTACCTGAATGTAACTCAGCTTGAGCAACTACTGAAAAAGGTGTGAGCAAAATCCAAATAAATAAATACAATATAGGGATGGGTCATGAACCTCAACATATATACGGTGGAAGAGAGGTGGGAGAAAGAGGATATGATAGAGACATTTAAATACCTCGGTGACGTTAATGTACAGGAGATGAGCCTTTTTCAAATTAAGAAAACCTCTGGAATGAAAAGGCATAAGATGAAGAGAAAATAAGCTTAGGACGAATCTGAGGAAATATTCTTTCACAGAAAGGGTGGTGGATGCATGGAATGGCCTCCTGGTGGAGGTCGTAGAGAGTAAGAAGATGTGGAACAGACATGTGGGATCCCTTAGGAAAAGGAGTTAGTGGTTACTGAGGATCAGCAGACTAGGGAGTCCTTTTACAAAGGCACGGTAAAAAGTGGCCTGCGGTAGCGTAAGCGCAGGTTTTGGGCGCGTGCAGAATTATTTTTCAGCGCACCTACAAAAAATGCCTTTTTAAAAATTTTTGCTGAAAATGGACGTGCGGCAAAATCAAAATTGCCGCCCGTCCATTTTGGGTCTGAGACCTTACAGCCAGCCATAGACCTAGCGGTAAAGAATTTGGGTGGTAATGACCTACGCACATCAGATGCCACTTGCATGTGTCTGCTACGTGTGTCCAAAAAATTTTTTTTCAGACGCGCGTAGCGGACGCATGCCAAAAATGAAATTAGCGCAAGAGCCATGCAGTAACTCCATTTTGGTGCGCATTGGGCATCCATAGAGCCTTACGCAGCTTAGTAAAAGAGTCCCTGCTGTCATGTTTTTATGGAAATGTTGCACAAACTTTCTAAAATGCCTCCTATCTTTCCAAGCAGCGATGGCTAAGTAGCTGGTCTTACTATAAATGGATATGTGTTCTTATATTTATTTATTACATTTGTAACCCACTCTTTCCCACACACGGCAGACTCAATGCGGCTTCCATAGTAAAAAAAATAAAACAAAACATTACAAAGGACATGTAAGAAGAATATTAAAAACTATGATAAAACATAGTGGCAACAGTGCCCAATAATATATGAATTGGAATATGGAGAGGTAGACAAGGATAGGATAGGTAAAAGGGGAAGGAAATTGGGAGGGGACAAGGATAGGATAGGATAGGATAGGTAAGAGGGGAAGGAAATTGGAAGTTTTCTGTGGTGGCATAAGGACAGGAGTGTGCTGGTAAATCTTTAACAACAGGCTCTTTCTCCGGACGTAGCCAGCTCTGCATTTGGAAGGGCCAGGGGTGGCCGGGGGGGCAACACTTGCCTCTCTCTCCTCCCTCCCTTCGTGCGGGCACGCTAGGCATACCTTTGCTGGCAGCCAATAAATGGACTGCCACCACTCCCAATGTCTTGCTCTGAGCTGCATGCGCTGAAACTTCTCACACATGCTGGAGAAGTCCCAGCCTGCTGCCCAGAGCTGGAAACAAGGAGAGGGGAGCAGCAGTAGTCTATTTACTTGGCTGGCAGGGCTCAGCATCCCCACCAGCAAAGTAAAAGAGAATTCAGCAGGGGGCCCAAGCCCACATTTTGGAAGCCAGTTGTTAAAGTAGCCATGGAGGGCCCTACTTTAACAACCGGCTCCCAAAATTCTTAAAAACTTAACAACCGGCTCTTGCGAGCCTGTGAGAGCCTGCTCCAGCACACCACTGCATAAGGCTAACACTGATGAAAATACATATAACAGATATTGAAATCTGATATTGAAGTAGGCTTCATTCTTACTGCTTCATGCACATTCCTGGTTGTCCACAGGTCTCCACAATCTTATTTTCTTTATCCATTGTCACTTTTCCATGTTCCTGTACACATTAATTGATTTGATTTGCTTACTTTATTTCTTGTCTATTAGATTGTAAGCTCTTTGAGCAGGGACTGTCTTTCTTCTATGTTTGTGCAGCGCTGCGTGTGCCTTGTAGCGCTATAGAAATGCTAAATAGTAGTAGTAGTAGTAGTTCAACAGAAACTCAGATCATCATTTTTCCTGATTCTTCCAATGATTTCATACCGAAGGGCCAGTGAATCAGGGTCTCTCCCCAGGTAATAAGCAGACTGGTTTGCTTTCACTCAGCTGTGACTCGGAAAAGAGGTGTCTCATAATAGTCTGAGTTTCATTTTATCCATACTAACTCAAAGAGTATTAGTCATCAGGGCAATGCTATTACGCTCAACATTTATTAGCAGTAACGTAAGGATTCACCTCAGCCAAATTTTCTGTAGAAATACCTTCAAAGCCAAACAAAACTGAAGCACATTTTAGCTCAGAACAGCAACACTCTGTCAACGTCTTGTGAATCAATTTATGGCCATTATTAAAATGGACTTGGGGGAAAATCCACTGCTTATTTCTAGGATATGAAATGGATAACAAGTAGAGTTGCTATTTAGAGTAATGCACGCTGCTGAGATGTGCGATTGTGTGGCCACTGCTAATGGAGGAGGAGTCTCATACACTTACACAGCTGATTTCACATCACCCCACAGTGAGTCTTAGCTTCTGTGTGTCTTTATAATCATTGACTCGCCTTCCCCCTCCTTTCTACTAATACTATCTAGTGACCACTGCTATGATACATTCTATAATCGCACTCTAGAGCAGTCTTGTCTGTATCTTAACAACATTGATGGCTGCGTTTCACTTATCTGTGTCGGCCGGGGTGCCCTGTTTCCCTAACAGGTGCCTGTTTCGCAAGAACGCTTTGTCAAGGGGAGATGATAGCACCGGACCGTTTCGCCTCACTTGCGCCATCTATACAGTTGTGGGGAGTGGGTTTGGGGGCTCAGCACACAAGGTAAGGGAGCTATGCGCCTGGGAGCAATTTGTGAAGTACACTGCAGTGCCCCCTAGGGTGCCCGGTTGGTGTCCTGGCATGTCAGGGGGACCAGTGCACTACAAATGCTGGCTCCTCCCATGACCAAATGGCTCGGATTTGGCCGGTTTTGTAGATGGCCGTCCTCGGTTTCCATTATCGGCGAAAAACTAATGTCGGCCATCTCTAAGGTCAACCCAAATGTTGAAATTTGGCCGTCCCCGACCGTATTATCGAAACGAAAGATGGCCGCCCAACTTGTTTCGACAATACAGTCAGGGATGCCCCTTTACGGGGCCGTCCTTAGAGATGGGTGCACTTATAGGTGGGCGCCCCCGTTTGATTATGCCCCTCTATGCACGCTTACAATGTAATAGAGACCTATGTGTGAATTCCTAACACATTTATAATTCTATTCCGTACTGGTACCCCAAATTGTTTGAAATTCATACAGGGTATGAGATAGAGTTCCCACAGCAGTAGCATTTATTAGGGGATGGGACATTCTGTGGCAACAATCAAACTGCTTTATATATTATATGCAAGTACTTATTTTGTACCTGGGGCAATGGAGGGTTGAGGGGCTCTTTTGCTAATCCACGTAAGCATCTATGCGTGCCCAGCGCACGCTAGAATGGAGTTACTACCCGGCTACCGTGTGGCTTTTGTAGTCATTTCATTTTTGGCACGTGTCCACTACGCGCGTCTGAAAAATAATTTTTATTTTCTGGCACGCGTTCTAAGTGGCATTTGATGCGCGTAGGTCATTACCGCCCGGTTACCATTTCAGACTTTACCGCTAGGTCAATGGCTGGCAGTAAGGTCTCAGACCCAAAATGGACGCGTGCCGATTTTGATTTTGTCGCACACCCATTTTCGGCAAAAATGTAAAAAAGGGCATTTTTTGCAGGCGCGTTGAAAAATGGATCTGCGTGCGCCCAAAACACGTGCGTACACTTCTGCAGTCCATTCTTCAGTGCACCTTAGTAAAAGGACCCCTAAGTGACTTGCCATGATCCACAAAGAGTTGCACTGTGAACTGAACCCAGTTCCCCAGCTTCTTAGATCAATTCATTAACGTCTAGGCTACTCCTCCACCCCATTAGAGCCAGCAGCATCCAATTTTGTAGCTATTTAACATGCATATTTTTCCACTTATGTACTAAAGTGGCTCGATAAAATTATGCTCCTGTGTGTCTACTTTGCATGTGTGTGTTCCCCAGAGCAAATTTGTAAGCACTTTCTTGAGTGTGTAAACACTGTTCAAAATGCTCAGATCTCTCCTAGCGTTAACCCTTAAAACTTTACGTAGCCAACTATGGCTGTTAGACAACCCTATTTTTACTCCGGAAAAGACAACTAAGACTTTGACAATTGACCTCTGAACCCGTACTTTGATGTCCAAACTTAAAAGCAATCCAGGAAAACTCTGCTAATGTATACACCCATTTCTTCTCATAACTGCAGGGAAAAACCTGGCCGAACGGGACTTTCTAGTCTGACTTCGCTTGAACTTTCAGGGATGGCACTTTTGGTAGTGAAACATGCTTCAGTCATGGATTTTGGAAGAAAGGGTGGAGGAGGAAGAGAAAGAGGGAGTTGACATGAAGAGAGCATAAATGCTAATTAAATAGAAGCTTATAATTGCAGTTTTAAAGGAGATTGGATGGGCCTTCTTGTGCACAGCTTTCATCTCTTAGCCAGTTATAGACCGTAAATCTAGTTCAGACCTGTAAGGAGTCGAGACCAAGACATTAATTCATTTTAATTGCTCATTTATGTATTTGTTATTAAAACTTATTAGCCATCTATCTGATAGTTTAATTTATTTAAAGCTCAGCACTGTGAACAGATTATGAAACAAAAATTGCAAAATGCATTGATTTATTTAGGGTTCCTTTTACTAAGCAGTGTAGGCGCCTACACACGCCCAACGTACACCAAAATGCAGTTATCGCCCGACTACCGCATGACTCTTGCGGTAATTTCATTTTTGGCGTGCGTCCGGTACATGTATCTGAAAAATATTTCTTATTTTCTGGCACGCATAGCGGACGCGCGCCAAGTGGCATCTGACGCGCGTAGGTCATTACCGCCCAAATTCTTTACCGCTAGGTCTATGGCTGACGGTAAGGTTTCAGACCCAAAATGGACACGCGGGAATTTTGATTTTGCCGCGCGTCCATTTTCGGCAAAAGAAAAGGGCCATTTTTTTACAGGTGCGCTGAAAAATGATTTTGCACGCAGCCAAAACCCACGCCTGCACTACCGTGGGCCATTTTTCAGCGCGCCTTTGTAAAAGGACCCCTCAGTTTACAAAAAGGGTCTTTTACTAAGCTGTGCTATTTAGCATTTTGGAGCTACTCTTGTGATTTTGTAAAATTTTAAAGATAAATGTTTGTATAATAAATATATTGGGGTGTATGACTGTAAATGTGCCAGTTCATCTTTTCAAGTGTCATAGATAGCTACGGGAATATTTCCACATATTGAAATTTCAAAGAATCTTAATAGATTTTGGTGGTTATTTTAGAATCTCTATTCTCGTTTTGGAGATCTGAAAACTGGCATGTAGACGTCCATATTGCATGGACATCCAAATCCCAATTTTACAAAAGCAAGATATGGACGTCTAACACTGCAGTATGTCCATATACCAAGGGGGTGTGGTCTGGGAGTATTATGGGCGGGACAACGGAGGGCACAAAATATGGGCATTCAATGGTGATTTCGGAAGAGGATGGGACATCCATGTCTGAAAAGAAAGATGTTGTTATTTGTACCTGTTACAAGCATATTCAGGTTACAGAAAGGTGCTTTGATTGTCTACTGGAGGCATTAAGGGGTCCTTTTACTAAGCTGCGTGAAAAAGGGTCCTGCGGTAGCAGCGCGGGCCGTTTTCCCCCCACGCCAGGGTCCCTTTTACTGCAGCAGGTAACCCCCCCCCCCAAAAAAAATGGCCATGCAGTAAGGTAACTCCTACCGCATGGCCATGCGGTGGGGAGCACGAACCGCGACCCATTGAGGTGGCGGTAAAGAATGCGCAGCGATGCCCGATTACCGCCGGGTTAGCACCGCTCTACCAATTTCCAGGATTTTTTTTTTAATGCCGGAAATGGCGCACGCTCAAACCGGAACGACCACCGGTGGCCACGTTGGGCTAGCGGTAGTTCCGGAATAGCATCGGGCTTACCTCTGCTTCGTAAAAGGTCCCCTATGGCAAGTCACCGCCTTAATCCCTCAGTGGTTGAAACTGGAAACAGAAACCAGGCTCTATGACAGCTCAAGGTATTATAGGCATTCTCAACAGTGCAGTAACTAAGCCTGAGGAGTAACCAAGTGGTTAGTTCAGGGGATTATCATTCAAAGGATGCAGATTTCACTCCCATTCGAACTGTTTTTTTTTTTAATTGTGAACCCTCCAGGGACAGAAAAATATCTACTGTACCTGAATATATAAGACACCTGCAAGCCTGAATGCTATTGAAGTGGTGTCCATTCTGGTACAGTAGGTATTTCTCTGTTCCTAGAGGGCTCACAATTTAAAAAAAAAAAATTACAAACAGCTGAAGTGGGATTTGAAACTGGGTTCCTTGATGCTAACCCCCTGCTCTACATGGCCTTCTGTGTGGGCAATCTACAAGATGGATGTCCCTATGCTGCCATACAGACATCCAAGTTCCTTTTGTTCACAGGTTCATAATTGGACATTTCAGTTTGTAAAATGGATGTTCATGGTGGAAAGATATAAACAGGATGGGGTCGGTCCAGAGGGCGGCTACGAAATTAGTAAGCGGTCTTGAATGCAAAAATTACAGGGACAGGCTTATGAACCTCAACATGTATACGCTGGAAGAGAGGAGGGAGAGAGGAGACATGGCAGAAACGTTTAAATATCTCAAGGGCATTTATGTACAGGAAGAGAGCCTTTTTCAAATGAAGGAGAGCTCTGGAATGAGGGGGCATATGACAAAGTTAAGAGGGAATAGGCTTAGGAGTAACCTAAGGAAGTATTATTTCACAGAAAGGGTGGTGGAGGTGTGCAATGGCCTCTCGGTGGAGGTGGTGGAGTCGAGGACTGTTCCAGAATTTTAAAAGGCATGGGATTGGAGTGGAGGAGTGGCCTAGTGGTTAGGGTGGTAGACTTTGGTCCTGGGGAACTGAGGAACTGAGTTCGATTCCCACTTCAGGCACAGGCAGCTCCTTGTGACTCTGGGCAAATCACTTAACCCTCCATTGCCCCATGTAAGCCGCATTGAGCCTGCCATGAGTGGGAAAGCGCAGGGTTCAAATGTAACAAAAATAAAATAGATACTATTGGAGATTCTACATGGAATGTTGCTATTCCACTAGCAACATTCCATGTAGAAGGCTGCGCAGGCTTCTGTTTCTGTGAGTCTGACGTCCTGCACGTACATGCAGGACGTCAGACTCACAAAAGCAGAAACCTGTGCAGCCACATTGGTGATCTGCAAGGGCTGACTTCTACATGGAATGTTGCTTGTTGCTAGTAGAATAGCAACATTCCATGTAGAATCTCAAATAGTAGCAACAGTGGAGGAGTGGCCTAGTAGTTAGGGTGGTGGACTGTGGTCCTGAGGAACTGAGTTCGATTCCCACTTCAGGCATAGGCAGCTCCTTGTGACTCTGGGCAAGTCACTTAACCCTCCACTGCCCCAGGTACAAATAAGTACCTGTATACAATATGTAAGCCACGTTGAGCCTGCCATGAGTGGGAAAGTGCGGGGTACAAATGTAACAAATAAATAAGCATGTGGGATCACTTAGGAACAGGTAGAATTAGGGGTTACAGAGGATGGGCAGCCTGGATGGGTCATGTGACCTTTATTTATCTGCTGTCATGTTTTTTATGTTTCTATGATGAGACAAAAAAGAAAATCTTCCACTCTTCATGAAAACCACACAAGTATTTCATTATCCGGTTGCTAATATGTTATTAATAACCACTTCAACTGCAAAATTTCAGAGCACAATCTCAATTGGCCTTTTAATTCATTTCATAGCTGTACCTGAACCACAGAAAAAATGTCAGATCTAGTCTCACAACATCTGTGTGGGACACCGCATCAGATGACAAATGCATTGTCGACTCTGACCTCAAACTTCTAACAGGACGATCCGCAACAAAACTATCTTTCAAGTACTTTGGTGCAGATCTATAAATAGCCTGATGCACAGAACAAAGAACTTTAAACTGTAGTCTACTCTGCACTGGCAACCAGAGTAACTGTCTCAAAATCGGAGTAATCTGTGTTACCCGAGTTACACCTGTTACCAGCATTTTGGACTATCTGCAATGCCTTAACCCTGGCCTTTGCCAATCGAAGATAAAGAGCATTGCAGTAGTCCAATCGTGATAGCACCATACTCTGGATAACCCCACGAAAATCGCAAATGCTCTGTTTGTGGAAGCGTGTATGGCTGTTACAGTGACGCAGTTCTGATGGAAGTCATGATATGAGACATCAGTGATAACACATTTATTTATTTATTTGCTGCATTTGTACCCCACATTTTCCCACCTAATTGCAGGCTCAATGTGGCTTACACTATGTTGCAAAAGGTATAATCATAAACAGAGTAAGAGGTATGGTCTAATTTAACATATTACTGTGTAAGAACATATGATTTCCATGTTGTTTATTGATTTTATTGTTGGTGCTGTATGTATTTTGTTTTGTATGTTTTTTACTGTTTTTGTAAACCACTTTGATTTAAGCGGTCTATAAATGTGTAAAACATATAGGGGCGTATCTGAACTTCAACAGTAGAGGGGGCCAGAGCCGAGGAGAGGGGGCACATTTTAGCCCCCCCTCCCCCGGCGCCGCTGACCCCCCCCCCTGCTGAAGATGAACCCGACGACGAAGCCAACCCCCCTCGCCTGACTACTTTAAACCCCCCCTATCACGGAAGACAGCTCCAACTACTTTGAACCCGCCGTCACTCCGCCGTCGCGCCTCACCTCCCTTTGCTGAAGTCTCCGTCCTTTCTTCCTTCCTTCCTTTGGTCACTCCGCCGTCGCGTCTCACCTCCCTTTGCTGGCGGGGGACCCCAACCCCCACCAGCCGAAGTCTCCGTCCTTCCTTCCTTCGTTTGGGTTGGTGGCTTCTGACGTCCTGCACGCATGCACGTTGTACGTGCATGCGTGCAGGACATCAGAAACCACCAACCCCAAACGAAGGAAGGAAGGAAGGATGGAGACTTCGGCTGGCGGGGGTTGGGGTCCCCCACTAGCAAAGGGAGGTGAGGTGTGACAGCGGAGTGACGGCAGGAGCAGGGGGGTTGAGAGTGCCGTCGGTAGGGGGGTCCAGGGGCAAATCTGCGGGGGCCAGGCCCCTGTGGCCCCATAGCAGATACGCCCCTGATATAAATACATAAGTAGATAAGGGTTTGACGCCAGGCTGCATCCAGTTTTCAGGAGCAGGTATGTGAAAGGCCAGCCGTGGTGACACTTGAGCTGGGATGTGATTAGCTCCTTGTAATCCTCCTCGATTACAATTTAAATTATTGGTTCAGGCACTTTTGATTTCTCAATTAGCTTATTGCAATCTTCTATACTTAGGATGTAATAAAAGTCTTCTTAGGAGATTGTAAACTATTCAGAATGCTGCAGTTTATTTGATTTTTGGTTTATCCAAATATGATATTATTTCTCCCAGTTATTTAAAATTACGTTGGTTGCCTATTGAACCCAGAGTGCATTTCAAGTTAGCTTGTTTTCTCCTTAACATCCTGCATGGTTTAGCACCTGATTACGCGTACGATCATTTTTTTTTTTGTTCTTTGTCGCTCAGAGAGAACAAGACGAAACAGTGGTGTTGGTTCTTCACTCCCCTCGGTTAAGGGGAAGAGGAGATTACGTTTGTTTGAATTAAGCCTGGCTTTTTAGGCAGCTAGGTTTTGGAATGATATTGCTGATAATTTTCACTCTTCTCAATCATATTTTGTTTTTAGGAAACTTCGCTGTTTCAGAAACATGTTTTGCACCCAAATTGCTGATTATATCTAACAGTGTTATGTTTATCCCAGAAAATTGATTCTGGTCTCTTGTGATTGCGTAACCCACTTCAAATTGTGAGGTACTGGGATATAAGACCAGTTTATCATTATCATTATCATTATCACTATCATATCTCTTGCCAGGGCCTCTTGGTCCGTTTGGCATTTCTTTTCTCTCCATGTCCACTATCCATCTTCCCTCTGTGTCTCTATCGCCTGTATCTTCTATCTCTCCCCTTCTCTCGTGGTATGGCAGGTCTCACTCCTTTCCTTCCTTCCTTCCTCCCTCCCTCCTCCTGTGGTCTGGCATTTCTCTTCATCCCTTCACCCCACCCACAATCTGGCATTTCTCTTCTTTCTCCCCCCCCCCCCACCTCCCCCCCCCCCCATTTGGTATTTCTATCCTTCCCCTCCCACAGCAAATTATGTAGTGGCTCTTTCTCCCTTCCCCCTCCCAATCCACGGTTGCATTTCGCTTCCTGCACCCTCTCCCCGCAGGATACGGTAACACTCCTTCCTCCCTGCAGCGTTGCCCTCCTTTAATGTTCCTGGCCACCGGCAGCATCAGTGTCAGTGAGGTAAGCAGACTGTCTTCTGCAGCCTGGACGTTTTCCCTTTGCTAGCAGGACCAGCAGAGCTGAGCGGTGTACAGGCTAAAAATAAAGAGAGAAAAGAACTCCATTGTAGATATAGGAAAGTATAACAATTACACTAAGGGGTCCTTTTACTAAGGTGCACTGAAAAATGGCTTGCGGTAGTGTAGGCGCGGGTTTTGGGTGCACATCGATCCATTTTTCAGGCCTTTTTTTTTTACATTTTTGACAAAAATGGATGTGCAGCAAAATCAAAATTGCCGCGCGTCCATTTTGGGCCTTCAACCTTACCGCCAGCCATTGACCTAGTGGTAAAGTCTCGCATGGTAACCAGGCGATAATGACCTACGCGCATCAAATGCCACTAGGCGCGTGTCCGAAAATAAACGTTATTTTCAGCCGTGCACCTTGGACGCATGCCAAAAATGAAATTACCACAAGAGCCACATGGTAGTCGAGCGGTAACTCCATTTTGGAGCACGTTGGGTGCGCACAGATGCTTACGCGGCTTAGGAAAAGGGCCCCTTAGAGCAAACAAGCCTACCCCAACAACCCAACTTAAATCTCGAACTTAATCCACACCACTAGCACCACCCATACTCCAATCCTCTCCCCCATGTCTCGTCCTATTGTCCTACTCTCTATAACTGGGTTACCTTTGTGATACGTTGTACCATACTTTGTTTTATCTCTGTGATACTTTGCACCATACCTTGTAAGCCGCACTGAACCTGCTATCGAGCGGGAAAAAGCGGGGTATAAATGCTATAAATAAATAAATAAAAATATCTGCTTGTTATGTTACTATCATGTTTTATCATTATCATGTTACCCAAGATTCTTCTGTTACACTAAATGTCTATTTCCTAATATATTTCCACCATTCATGATGTATTGTAAGCCACATTGAGCCTGCAAAAAGGTGGGAAAATGTGGGATACAAATGCAATAAATAAATAAATAAATAAATAAAAGAGGAACTCCATTATAACATAGGAGAAAGTAGCAGTCACACAAAGAATGAACAAAGGGAAAGACGGAAGAATGGGCAGGGAAAGGTCAATCAAAAGATTACTTAGGATTGTGTAGATGGTGCTATCAGTCAGACAATCTTACCAAACACCTGTTGAAAGAGCCAGGTTTTTAAGTCGAGCTCCAAATTTAACCCCCCCAGGAATCACATCCTGAAGGGTCATGTGATTTGTTTTTTTAAAAAAGCGCATCTAGCATCAGTGACTTAGAGAAATCATGAAGAAGGTATTGAGAGTGTGGAGGAGTGGCCTAGTGGTTGGTCCTGAGGAACTGAGTTCAATTCCCACTTCAGGCACAGGCAGCTCCTTGTGACTCTGGGCAAGTCACTTAACTCTCCATTGCCCCATGTAAGCCACATTGAGCCTGCCATGAGTGGGAAAGCACAGGGTACAAATGTAACAAAAATAAAAGATACTATTGGAGATTCTACATGGAATGTTGGAGATTCTACATGGAATGTTGCTATTCCACTAGCAACATTCCATGTAGAAGGCTGCGCAGGCTTCTGTTTCTGTGAGTCTGACGTCCTGCACGTACGTGCAGGACGTCAGACTCACAGAAGCAGAAGCCTGAGCGGCCACATTGGTGATCTGCAAGGGCCGACTTCTACATGGAATGTTGCTAGTGGAATAGCAACATTCCATGTAGAATCTCAAATAGTAGCAACAGTGGAGGAGTGGCCTAGTGGTTAGGGTGGAGGACTTTGGTTGTGGGGAACTAAGTTGGATTCCCACTTCAGGCCCAGGCAGCTCCTTGTGACTCTGGGCAAGTCACTTAACCCTCCATTGCCCCATGTAAGCTGCATGGATACAATTGGAGATTCTACATGGAATGTTGCTACAATGGAATGTTGCTACTATTGGAGATTCTACATGGAATGTTGCTATTCCACTAGCAACATTCCATGTAGAAGGCTGCGCAGGCTTCTGTTTCTGTGAGTCTGACGTCCTGCGTCAGACTCACAGAAGCAGAAGCCTGAGCGGCCACATTGGTGATCTGCAAGGGCCGACTTCTACATGGAATGTTGCTAGTGGAATAGCAACATTCCATGTAGAATCTCAAATAGTAGCAACAGTGGAGGAGTGGCCTAGTGGTTAGAGTGGTGGACTTTGGTCCTGGGGAACTGAGTTTGATTCCCACTTCAGGCACAGGCAGCTCCTTGTGACTCTGGGCAAGTCACTTAACCCTCCATTGCCCCATGTAAGCTGCATGGATACAATTGGAGATTCTACATGGAATGTTGCTACAATGGAATGTTGCTACTATTGGAGATTCTACATGGAATGTTGCTATTCCACTAGCAACATTCCATGTAGAAGGCTGCGCAGGCTTCTGTTTCTGTGAGTCTGACGTCCTGCACGTACGTGCAGGATGTCAGACTCACAGAAGCAGAAGCCTGCGCGGCCACATTGGTGATCTGCAAGGGCTGACTTCTACATGGAATGTTGCTAGTGGAATAGCAACATTCCATGTAGAATCTCAAATAGTAGCAACAGTGGAGGAGTGGCCTAGTGGTTAGGGTGGTGGACTTTGGTCCTGGGGAACTGAGGGACTGAGTTTGATTCCCACTTCAGGCACAGGCAGCTCCTTGTGACTCTGGGCAAGTCACTTAGCCCTCCACTGCCCCAGGTACAAATAAGTACCTGTATACAATATGTAAGCTGCATTGAGCCTGCCATGAGTGGGAAAGCGTGGGGTACAAATGTAATAAAATGTGGTATGTGCAACCAACACTGATCAAGGTATACATTGTTTTGCTGACTATAAGTCCGTTTTAAGCACAGGTATAATCAGGTACTGATTTCTGGCTTTGTTTTATAGCTTTGTCGGCCCAACACCCTGAGGCAGCATTTGCTAAACATGTCGCATGTTGGTGGAGGCTTCTGTATTCTGCAATGCTTGAAGATAAGTGATAGCCATGCTTAACAAGTGAAACGGTGATGCTTTTCAAGTTTTACGATCTTAAAGTGAAGCGTTATCAACAAAGAAGAAATACGTTTTGTAAACTGAACTGGAAAAGCGGTTTTCAAAGCATCGGCGACAACTGTGACTTTATGGAAAATATATAAATAAACATATTTGATAAAGAGAGACATTCTTCGTCTTAATATATTATGAAATTGTGGTGTCTAGAACTGTGATTTTGAAAAATTGAGGCATCGATACAGCTGGAAACTTTAATTATATATGCCCCAGGATTTGTAGCATAGAATGTTACTACTAATTGGGTTTCTGGCAGATACGTTTGACCTGGATTGGCCACTGTTGGAAGCAGGAAACTGGGCTAGATGGACCATTGGTCTGACCCACTGTGGCTATTCTTCTGTTCTTATGTTTTTAACATGGCCTGTGTCGGGTCCTGTGTCATTTTAATGGTGTGTTGACTGCACCGCACAGCTTTGTGTCTGGATCTTTTTTTGCCTCTCCACCATCTTTTATCTGGCTTTTGGTTTAATTAAAAACAGACACTTTCAGAAAAAGGAGGGACAAGTGCATGCGATTTACTGTTTCCTTCGGTGATTTCAGAGTGAACGCATCATGTCCATTCCAGGGGCATAGCCAGACCTCAGCGTGAGGGGGGGCCAGACCCCGAGGTGGGGGGGCACTGTTTAGCCGCCAACCCCCACCACCACCACTTTGGACCCCCCGCCGCCGCAACCGCAACCCCCCCCCCCCGCCACTTTGGACCGCCGCCAGGGGGGCCAGGGCATAATCTGTGGGGGTCCATGCCCCCGTGGCCCCACATAGCTACGCCCCTGGTCCATTCCCTTTGAAATCTGGTGTAAGGTCTAAGCGTAAAAAGCAATGGTGAACTTTTCAGATGGACAGTTATTAATCTGCCCCTACATACACTCCTACAGGGAATAATACGATTGGTAATCAAACAGGGCAAACACTGAATAGCAAGGAAAGAGTTAAAGCAGCTGACATTGTTACCAATGTATGTCAGACAAGAATAAATTCACTTGTTTGTTTCTCACTGAACTAATATTTTGGGTTCTTATCCAGTTCCTCTAGCATCTTCCCAGTAAAGTATGAAAATATTAGTTCTAATGACTCGGGGCTGACAGTCATAATGAAAAAAAGAGGTGTGTTAAGGTCAGTATCAGTCAACTAAACGTTGAATCAGTATTCAAAGTGCCAATTTTGTTAATGCAAACAGCACCCTAACATCATTCCTGGCAGTCAGACAACTAGCTGCCAGCTTTGGAATGCTCTGCCAAGATCCATCCGAAACATCAACGACCATCTACCCTTCAGGAAAATGTTGAAAATCCACCTCTTAAGAAAGCTTACCCGAATGACTGTACTTAAACTTTTAAACCCATCCACCTGATTCTGGTTTTGATGATTGTTTTACCTTAGACTATATTTCCCTCTATCTTTCCTTTCCATCCTTTCTACCCCTTATCCTTCCCAATCTCTTTTCCTTTTGCTATCCTATCTTTGTTTGCCTTCATATTCAACTCACATGTCCTCAAAACCTCCCAATTACTACGTTTACTACTATTTGTAATATTCTCCTCTATACTTTGTAATTGTATTTGCTATGTAAGCCGCATTGAGCCTGCAATGTGTGGGAAAGCGCGGGGTACAAATGTAATAAATAAATAAATTACTATCTCAGAAAATGTCTCTAGGTACAGTACAGTCTCAATTATCCGACCTTCGCTGACCTGACCATCCAGCATATCCAACAGACCCCTGTTGGCGTCACGCATCTTGTCTTTCCATTTTCTGAACCCGGTACCCTGCTTTTATCGCAAAACAGCACCCCACTATGAGCCGGGACCCTGCTTTTACTTCCTTTGTTTCTGCATTGTTTGAGGGGTTGCCATTGTTTTCCATATCATTCGACTTTTCATTTATCTGACAATGGGTCGGTCCCATTTAGGTTGGATAATTGAGACTTTATTGTATATTGTTATCATTTGCTTTAAACATGATGGGGTTGATATTCAAAATGGCAGTTACAAGATGATGTTACAATAATCTAACCTGATGAGGAGGAGGAGAGAAAGGATCAAAGCATGAAAAGTGTCACAATCAAAGAATCTATGAACTGAGCAAAGTTGATGAAGCAGGCTTTACTCACAGAAAAAGCTTTAGAAAATCACCCCATTCATGTTCATTTGTTAAACCCCACTAGTGTTTTTTTTCCTGTCCTTCCAACTATCGACCCATCTCCCTCCTCCCCTTCCTTTCCAAGTTACTTGAACGCGCCATTCACCGCCACTGACTTGACTTACTCTCATCTCGTACTGTTCTTGACCCACTCCAATCTGGCTTTTGCCCTCTTCATTCAACTGAAACTGCACTTACTAAAGTTTCTAACGACCTGTTCCTGGCCAAATCCAAAGGTCTCTATTCTATCCTCATCCTTCTTGATCTATCT